>NC_083284.1:73493502-73810390 GCF_963506605.1 Zootoca vivipara
TGGATTACATAACATTATATTTTCTAATTCAACTATAATGCACAATGGTGAAAACTGTACTAAAAATACAATCAGTTCAGTGGCAATGGGTCAAGATGAAAAGGGAGTATTCTAATTTTCTTTAAAACTGAGCTATGAAAATTATTCATGATGATATGTCAGTTCTTATTTCAGTTCTGGTCTATGAAAGTCATGATGTTCATTCCAAACAGAACCCCTTCCAGCTTTCCTTCCACAAAAGTATCAGATGCTGTCTTTTTTAAATAATATTTTTAGTAAGATTTTCTATTATATAAAGAAAAAAGAAAAAACAATTCATAACAACAAATAGATCTAATTTAACAACTCATTTTCATTCATGGACTTCCCCGAGCTCCTTTTCTAACGGTTCATTGGTTATCATATTTCGCAGGTTCTATTCATATTTTCTATACCTAATTACAATTGTTACAATTTTTTCATACTCTTTCACTTCCATTGTAACATTCTAATCTATATTTTACAATTCTCTCTCTTATTTCATAACCTGCAGCGTACAGAAATGCTTATATTTCTCTTCATATATCAATTCTACAATATTTTTTATAATAAACTCTAAATTTCTTCCATTCCTCTTCCGTCTTCCCCTCTCACATCTTTCATAGGCAATTCTTTTCCAACCATGCCCAATAGGAAGGATTATGGTTTCTTAATAAATGTGTATTTCAACACCTTTTTCAATTCATTATAAATCATTTCCCAGAAATCCTTAACTAATGGGCATGTCCACCACATGTGATAGAATGTTCCTTCAGCACTTTTACATTTCCAGCACTTATTATCTTGGTTATGGTAGATCTTAGCAAGCTTTACAGGAGTCAAATACCATCTATAAAACATTTTCATCATATTTTCTCTTAATACAGTACATGCAGTAAAATTCATGTTCTTCTTCCATAACCTTTCCCAATCCTCCATCGTTATGTTGTGACCCACATCCTTTGCCCATTCTATCATGAAAAAGTATCAGATGCGGTCTTGGATATGATGGGCTAATTCAAGAACATGCTAGGATTATTTTCTAAAGAAACAACCACAAAAAATCCACAAAGTAAAATGCTATTTTACCAGATTATTAATCTTGAATAATTCCAAGACCAGCCCTTTGAATTATAAATCTGCCTCCCCCTAATTCAATCGACATTGTCACCCCTGCAACCCAAGTGGTGTTCACCCTCCCTTAAGAAAGGAGCATGGCAGTCTTCTTAAAGGGGCTTTTCCTGAAACAATGATGATTATTCAGAAACTTGGGCATGGTTCATTTCGCTTGTTCCTTCTCCTGCTCTCTGCCTGAGGTTTCTTCCAATACAGTTTAGAAGTTTGGCTGACCAGTTCTCTATCCAACTATCACTTGACTCTCAATATCCTTTTGGATTTCAGAGTTGTATGACTGTGGTGAAGGGAGAACGTACCTTTGGCCAGTGTGGTGTAGTGGTTAAGAGTGGTAGATTTGTAATCTGGGGAACCGGGTTTGTGTCTCCACTCCATAGCTGCCAAGTTATCCCTTTTTTACAGGGATTTTCCCTTATGCTGAATAGGCTTCCTCGCGAGAAAAGCGAAAACTTGGCAGCTATGCTCCACTCCTCCACATGCAGCTGCTGGGTGACCTTGGGCTAGTCACACTTCTCTGAAGTCTCTCAGCCCCACTCACCTCACAGAGTGTTTGTTGTGGGGGAGGAAGGGAAAGGAGAATGTTAGCTGCTTGGAGACTCCTTTGGGTAGTGATAAAGCGGGATATCAAATCCAAACTCCTCCTCCTCTTCTTCTTCTTGGCAGAATCCTCTCTTCATAGTCTACAGTGGGCAACCTTGGGCTTGTCTGCACTATATGTTTTCAGCTATTTGCATTTACATTTAATTTGTGTACTCTACATGGTGTTTACTTCCAACAGCACCGGACTTGATGCTTTTCTCCTGTAAATTTGAGTCCATCCAATATGGGGATAATCTGATAAATCAGGGGAAATCAGACACCAAATCACTCCACTCAGAATTGCAAACTATTTGTTTCAGTGTTTTGGAGAGCAGGGATGGGAGGGGGTGTCTGCTACTCCATTTACCATGTTCACTGCTTCCTCAATGTTTTCTTTTCATTTCTGGCTGTACATATAACTCTTTCCAGCACACTCCTGGACCGAGGAGTGTAGCCACACACACACACACACACACACACATTCTTAATGTTTGCACAAAACCAGAAAGCTGCACAAGCAAATCACATTCAAAGTTTCTACACCTGATATAATGGGCAGTAATCGGAAAGGTGCCATGGTCCATGGGGTCACGAAGAGCCGGACACGACTAAACAACAACAACAATCGGAAAGGTGTGTGCTGTGATTTTAAAATGGCTTGCATTTCTTTTCCAGCATTCTAGTAAGGGTACGAGCGAAGTCCCAGCAAGGAGCGTCAGGACCGGGGGCAAGATGGTAGGCACAAACGTCCGATGAGGTTCAAGGGTCAAGAAGCACAAGGGAAGAAGGCACAGTCCAAAGGTCGAAGCACAAAGTCACAGTCCAAGGGTCAAGGCACGAAGTCACAGTCAGAAGATAAGGAGGCACATGGCGAGGCAGAGAGTGCATTACTGTGGCAAAGAGCTGAGGGGAAATGCTGACCTTATATTCCCTGCCGGCTCTTGCCACCAGGTGCAGCAAATACCAAGTGGCCTCACCTGTGCGGCCGCGCCCTGCCTCTCTGGAACAAGCCAAAGAGGATCCCAGTCCTGCAAAGCCCTGCTGGTCCCAGGGCCCGGCTCCTGCACAAACTCCTGACATACATCAAGAGCTCAGCATTTTTTATAAGCAGTTTTTCTTTTGATTCCTCATATTTGCACAAAACCAGAAAACTGTACACACTAATAGGACTAATAATGCTGGGCCAATAATGATTTTACAGACAGGTGAAACCTGCTTTCATTGCTTTCTCCTGTGTTACTACAAGAAATATTTTGGCTCATAAAGCTATACAGAACCAACAAGGCCAAGGTTAAGGAAAGTGATGTGAGTAACTTCAGCTCTCTCGAAGTCGGAGGAATATGCCATTTTCCATATTTGGTAACTTGATTAGGTAACCTAAAAACTTTAAAGAAAGAGAAAATTAGATTAAAGAGTCTCTTTCCTTTTGACAAAGCAGCCTGACAGGTACAATAAAGAACTCTGTAATTGTTCCCTCTGATATTCCCTGTTATATATTCACTGGTCTGTGTTCGCCCGAGTTTGAGTCTGGACTAAGGAATCTGAGCACCTGTGTTCTGATTCGATACATGATATCCAATCACATAGCATTATCAGGATTTGGGCTACTGGAATAGGCTCTTAAGAGTTACGATTTGTAGCTTGGGGGTTTAGACAGCCAATAACATTGAGAGTGGGAGTGACCCAGGCCTTCAGAATTGTATATAAGCAGTTGCTTTGCCCTTGTTTTGTTCTGTTAGCTCAATAAAGTCTCTTGCTGTTACTGCTGCATCTCGCCTTGTAGAGACCCATGCATTTCATTCTCCATGACCAGAAGGCCCTAGGCTTTGTTCTACATGCTTAGTTAAACAGTTTCTTAATCTCACATAAAATCCTGGGAAGCTACTTCAGACCACCTCAGTGGTGATTTAAGTGGGTTTTCTCCTGCTCCCACTCTAACTGCTTCTTGTTAAATAGTTTGACATTTATGCGTCTAGACTTGGATTGTTCTGATATTGATTTTGTACATAATGATAATGGAGCACAAGGGCTACATCACTTTGGCCATATATACTAACAATATATCCTCTTGAGATGCTAAGCTTAACGATGAGAACAAAACCTCAACATTTAGCAAAGGTTCATGGTGCTTGGGAATGGATCTCTCTGCTTTTATCACAATTTTTAAAAATTTCCTCTAGCAGTTCTTGCAAAACGTGCAGACTTCTTCTTTGATGTTCTCTCTCTTGGTGCTCTCATGCAGATGGCAATGATAAAGTCTGGCTCAAAGAAACTTAAATCTGCATCTGGTGGAGTGCATAGCTGAGAGATTGGGTGGTGTGAAGCTTAGTTCCACTGCTCCCTCCTGGCTGCCCTTCACAATGCAATTCAGGAAGGGGTCTAGCAGAAGTCAAGTGCTTATTTGTATGCAGAAGGCCCCAATTAAAGGATTGTCAGTAAAAGGGGTGGGAAGAAACCTGTGTCTGAGAAGTTGGAGAGCTGCTGTCAGTCAGAGTACAAAATAACATAAAATAAAAATGGGAGGGTTCTAGACACAGGAAATATTTCTTGTTCTTTTTTCCCTGGATGCTCCTGAAACATGAGAAATATGTACAAGTTTTTTTAAAAAAAGATCTACATTGGCTCCCAGTTCGTTCCTGAGCACAGTTCAAAGTGTTGGTGCTTACCTTTAAAGCCCTAAATGGCCTCGGTCCAGTATACCTGAAGGAGCGTCTCCACCCCCATCGTTCTGCCTGGACACTGAGGTCCAGTACCAAGGGCCTTCTGGCGGTTCCCTCGTTGCGAGAAGCCAAGTTGCAGGGAACCAGGCAGAGGGCCTTCTCAGTGGTGGCGCCTGTCCTGTGGAACGCCCTCCCAACAGATGTCAAAGAGAAAAACAGCTACCAAATTTTTAGAAGACATCTGAAGGCAGCCCTGTTTAGGGAGGCTTTTAATGTTTAATAGATTATTTTACTTCATTTTTCTGTTGTAAGTCGCCCAGAGTGGCTGGGGAAACCCAGCCAGATGGGCGGGGTATAAATAATAAATTATTATTATTTATTATTAAAAAGGAAAATTCAAATGTGATATATCTAAATGTAAACCAGCAAAATGGGAAGAAAAATGCTATTTCAAACTTAGAGATTTCTATTAAAGTGGCAATCCAATTACCACGGAGTGTTTAAGAACAGATATTGGAGAACTTGTGGTAGATTGGGTACAAATACATCAATTACAATATATCTTAAAGAGGATGGGATTCAAATGCATGCAAACTACCTGCTTTTAAAAAAATGTGTTAGAAGCAACTAATTCTCTGAGCAGGGTCTAGAATCAAAACTATATGCGGAACTAATTAAAACAAAAACTGGTACCGTACCATGACTGGTTTAAAGATAACCTGGGAAAGTGTTACGGAACTGTCTATAGATGATTGTGACTGTAAATCTATTTGGCTATTTAAATCCATGCAAACTATAGTATAGAATAAATGATATAGGACAAAAATACAAATTTGCACATTTTGTAAATGGAGTTTCCATAACCTGCTAGCATAATTGTGGGCATTGAGGCTCCTAGTATAACCTCTACTGGGCTTGTCTGATGGGTGTAACTTTTTGGGAGAAAGTGCAACAGGAAATGACTTTGTTTTTGAAAGAACCCATACTTTTTCTATTTGTTTGAGGGTATCCTAATCTCGATATTAAGTCCCCCAGAGTTGCTTATATTACTCATAATACCAGCTAGATTATCTATATTGGGAGACATAGGTAAACCAAGGGATTTTTGTCTAGCATGGCAAGCCTTTATTTCACGTACAAATTAGAAGGGTGTGCATTATCCTCCAATTTCAGCAGCCCTGCAAATATGGAAAACCATTTATAAAAAAGAATAACAATAACAAAAAAATAATGTGGTTGGACTTGTATTGTATCTTAGCATAGGCTATTCTGTATTTAAGCTTATATTTCTCTTATCCAAAAACACAATGGTAACTGAATCTTGGACCCTTTTTCTGCACAGGTCTATTCTTATTTCCACCCTTACTTACTGCCATCACTACAAAGCCTGTAGCAGGATCTCCAAATGGCTCTCAACCTTGCAAGATATGACTCTTTAGCACCATATGACTCACCCCTAAAGCACTGTCCTGTTTTATTGTAGAGTTTCTATCAGATAAAGTCATAATAGGAGAAATGTATGCTGTCTGTTCTTCACTTATAAAAAGCTAATTGAATTGAGAACCACCAGGAGGCTTCCACAAGTCAAGACTTTGATTGGGCTTAAACAACATGAACTGTGAGGTCACCCATCCATTGATTTGGTTGTCTTGATGTCGCTTAGCTTTCTTTGGGAAAAAGACATGGTTTATCCTTGTTTTTCTTCAGGTTCCTGTGTTATTTGTACATTTTGTACATGCCGTGTTCTCTATGACTGGTATGGGCAGTTGCATAAAGGTAAAGGCAAAGGGAGCCCCTGACCATTAGGTCCAGTCGTGACCGACTCTGAGGTTGCGGCGCTAATCTCGCATTATTGGCCGAGGGAGCCGGCGTATAGCTTCCAGGTCATGTGGCCAGCATGACAAAGCCGCTTCTGGCAAATCAGAGCAGCACACGGAAACGACGTTTACCTTCCCGCTGTAGCGGTCCCTATTTATCTACTTGCATTTTGACGTGCTTTCGAACTGCTAGGTTGGCAGGAGCTGGGACCGAGCAACGGGAGCTCACCCCGTCACAGGGATTCGAACCGCTGACCTTCTGATCAGCAAGCCCTAGGCTCTGTGGTTTAACCTACAGCACCTTGCTCAATTAGCCTAATGTTTATTTGGGATTGATTCCTGACATCTAGAAATTACCGTACACCTAACCTTAACAGCTGTGTGTGTGTGTGTATATATATATATATATATATATATATATATATATATATATATATATATAGTTCTTCACTGAGTTCTACATATTACAAAAGAGAAAGCCATTATACAATCATAATACCACAATAAATAAACTGCCACCCCCTTTACACAAAAAACAAGATCCAGACCCTATGCTGAAATTCAAGGCGGAATATGAAAAATGACAATACAATTAATATAAATCAGTAAGCTCTCAAAAGCAGTATTTGAATATTTAGGTCCTCCCCTTCTTTCCCTTCTGTTGCCTTAAGACAAACGCTATGACTGGCTGGACTCCCAAACAATCCAATCTCATGTGTCAATACCTTAACATCTAATTGAGTTGTATTGGATTCTGAAAACCCAGCTTTGTTATCGCTGTTGTATAGTAGCTATAGTAAGGGTGTGCATTGGTTCTCTGATTTTAGGTAGCCTTTCACGTTACTGAGTCAGATTGTACCATGAACAAGGCATTTTCATGAGGACCACGGAGTGCCCAACCTTCCAAGCAGCTCTGTTGCCATAACTTTTCCTTAAACTTAACAGTGTGGATTTTAGTCAAATTTGAATTGGAGGGATTTGTGGATTAAATGTGGACAAGCCCCAAGTCATTATTGGCCTGCAGAGAGGGTAGTAGCATTTCTACTCCGTGTACGGAGTCAAAGGCCACATATTTTCCCTGCCCCTCTTTCTTCCATTCTGAATGGAAGGGTTTGTACTCCTACAGCTCAGACTCTGGGGAGAAGAAGTAATCCTTCATTTCTTTTCATTTTTGTCTCTAGCTTCATTGGTCTGAGTTTATCAAGGATTCCACCTTGGAGTGCATTCCACAAGATGCAGGTGTGGTCACCAACTTGAGCAGCTTTAAGGAACGATTAGACAAATTCATAGAGGACAAGACTTTTGGGGGGGAAATATATATAATAAGAAAAATATTGGAAAAACTGGGTATTGAAACCTGCTTAATCTAAATCATATACCCCAGTTTTCAGCGGCCCTTTAAAGTACGCTTCACACAGAGTATACGCAGTCAGAAGTTGACCTGGCTAAGAAAACACCACCAAGAGCGTAGGGAATTATCTCCCTTATATGAAACCCCTTACTAGTTGTACACTTGTAAAAGTATACAGAAGACAATACAAACGGTTGGGCTTCTTTAACTGAAAAACAAACTGACTCTAAAGAGACTTTAAACTAAAGATAAATGCTTTCTCTCTTAGCAACTTTATCTACCCACATTCCAACCTTCAAACCATTCCAAACCTCTCCCATTAAACTACCCAAGAATTAACAGCAAATTAGCTTTATAACTACGCAACTCTCATACTAAGATTCAACTGGGAATCTCTTAAACTGAGAATTAAATCACACTGAGAGATATTTAACTGAGAGAGTGATCTACTAAGAGATCTAACTAAGAGATGCAGAAGGCTTTCTGGCAGAGCCTTATATACAAGAAGCAGAGCCCATGCCTGTGAGCAATTAACAGAAATCACCGGCACCTATTTCTCTTAAACAGACAGTATTTACATCAGACCGGCTCTAAAGTGGCTGGGGGAACCCGGCCAGATGGGCGGGGTATAAATAATAAATTATTATTATTATTATAAAGTAACTTGACTATTCAAAAAATCCAACAAAGACATGATGGCTATCTTCTACCTCCAGTGCTAGAGACTGTTGCTGGGAATCACGAGTAAGGAGTGCAGTTCTACTCGGGTCCTCTTACGCAGGGTTCCCACAGGAATCTGTTTCGTCGTCTGTCAGAACAGGATGCTGGACTAGATGGGCCTTTAGTGTATGCTTACCAGATTTTTTTCAATGAATCCAGGGACACTTTTTTTTTTTGAAGCTGAGTAGCAACAGAGAGTCAGTAGTGGGTATGGTGAGGCAAAAGACTCTGGGCCCAAGCACACATGCATATTGTATAAAGGTGCAAAGCCCTTCTTTCGCACCCTGTGAAACATAAATACGCAGAGGTTTTTTTTAAAAAAAATATCTGAGCAACAGCTGGCCGCCTGCGACTCCTGAGCCTCCCCGAATCAGTCAAAACAAAGGGGGCAGGAGATCGGGGAACGCTTCGGAGTCATGGGCGCGCCGTTGCCCAGTTTTTTTTAAAAAAAACTCTGCACATTTATGTTTCACAGTGTGCGAAATAAGGGTTTTGCACCTTGCCCAGCAGAGAAACCACGTGCCTTGCGCCCCTGCCACCCGCCTGTGACTCCTGAGCCTTCCCCGATCTCCTGCCCCCTTCTGCCTTTGATGTGTACCACAGGACATCCCCGGTTCCCTTTTAGCAGTGGTGGCGGCAGCAGCAGCAGCAGTCAGCAGCCCGGAGCCAGCCTGGAAGTGCAGTTGGCTTTGGCTGGCTTCAGGAGCTGCTCGTTGCCGTGGCGCCCACCATTTTTCCTCACTGGAGGTCCCCATATGATGTGTCTTGTGCGCAACACAATCATATGGGGTCTTCCGGTGAGGAAAAATGGTGGGTGCTACGGCAGTGAGCAATGAGTAGCTCCTGAAGCTAGCCAGAGCCAACTGCGCTACCAGGCTGGCTCTGGGCTGCTGAGGCTGCCCTTGACATGTTTCCTGGGGGCAGATTTGCAAATTTGGGGACATTTCGGAGACGGAATTTGTCCGGGGACAGATTTGCAAATCCGGGGACATCTGGTAACCCTACTTTAGTGTGATAAAGTGAGGCCCATCTTATATTTGTTGTTTTGCAGTTATGACTCATCCACGGTCCCAACTGGTTCTAATTACTCAAATGCACCTCTGCTTTGGATATGTGCTTCTTGAGAGGAAACCATCTTCCCTCTGACATTCAACACACTCCAAAGGCTCCCCTGATAATCTTCATTCAGACAAAGATGTAACTGTAAACAAGGCTTTGTTCTTTGCATGTAATTGAAAGCAAGAATGTAAGACTCTGTTGCCCAACTACATTTAAGTCGTTTCTTAGTCTCTAAGAAATCAGAGCTTCTTACCCAACCACAAGGGGCAAACACTTTGCCTGGACATCCCGTCCTTCTTATTACACAGATAAGAAACTGATACTAAGCTGAAATCATTGCTTAGTCTCTTCAATTTTTTACTTGGATGGACCTCAAGGGCTACAATTATCTTAAAAGGTTTACCCTCCACCAAACTGATGCTGTTGAGATAGTATGGAAAGTATAAAGGCTGAGTACATTCTGATGTTTAGGACCCTGAGAAAAACACATCTGAAATGCATAAAAAAATTACCACATCACTGTGGTCAAGGATATTGCCGAGGGAAAAAAGATGACATAAATCTGGTGATTGGGAAATAGCAGATGTTGTCCCTCAAGGGTGTAAGTAGGACTATTATTACAGGGAGAAACAATATAATGTAGAGCAGAAGAGCTCTAAGTATTCAGTCTAGGTGGACGCAGATTGACAGAATGTACCTAATTTATCTTTGATGCTAAGGAGACAGAATGAGAATCGTTTTTTCTTTACATCAAGTAGTGGTAGAAGAAAACTCAAAGACATGAATAGAATCATTAAGAACGTAAAAAGGAACATAAATGAGGAAATAGCATTCGGGCCACTGAGTGTCCAACAGCATAACAGTTTGCAGCTCTGGGGCATATTAACAGTCGCCTGATCTTTGAATCAAATAATCTAGGCCAGTATAAAGCGATAGAGGTATATATATAATAATTCCTGGTGTAGAGAAAGTGGATAGAGAAAGGCATTTGAATTTTGGAAGGGTCGGGGCAGACAAAAGAAAGTTCACACAGTGGAACATGGTTCAACTATGGAATTAATCCCTTGCAAGTGGCAATGATAGCTACCAATTTGGATTACTTTAAAATAAGATTAGACAAATTCATGGAGATTAAGGCTATCAATGGCTACCAGACATGATGGCTGTGTTCTGCCTTCGCTGTTGGAAGCTGTATGCCTCTGAATGTCAGCTGCTGGGGAGCAGCCATTGAATTCAGGTCCTGCTTTCAGGCTTTCCATAAGCATCTGATTGGCCACTGTGAGAACAGGTGCTTCACTAGATGGGCCCTTGACTCAGCCCACCAGGCTCTTCTGATGTAACTGAAATATGATGACAGTCGCATATACTGTACCTGAAATTCTAGAGTAGGGGCGGGGGAACCTTTCCAGCAGATCTCTCTGTGGCCCCAATCCATGGGCCAGTTTTCACAGGTAGGCAGGGTGGGAAACCCACCTGTCAATCACGTGACATAATTATGATGCCCATGATTGACAAATTGGTTGCTCCACTCACTTGTCAGAATGCACTGCGTAGGGATCCCGTGCTTGGGAACTACAGTGCAAGGGGTATTGCTAGCTCTATGGTTTGAAAGCCACCCACACTGCTTCCTTCTACCCAGGGGGCATCCCAGGTGCGGTCCGCCCTGAGTGTCACCCTGAGGCGGTGACAAAATGGCGGGCAGAACTCACCATGGGGGGCTGCAGTGCACCGCATCAAGTCTCGGGCGCCCGCAGGGTCTGCCGAGGGCGCGCATACACGGTTTGTAATGGACACCACTCACGCGCTGTCCGGCAGTTCACCCCACCCCTATGGATGGTTTGCCCCACCCCTCAGCACCCTGCACCAGGTGCCAGAGAGGCTTCCTCCACTACTGCTTCTTCCTCCAATGGAGGTGGAGGAAAGGAGCCATAGAGGGTGGTTTCAAAGAGCTCCATTGGGAAGGAGAAGCAGTTTCTATTGAATGGAGACTGCTTCCCTCTCCCTGAGCAAGGTGTGCTTCTACCACCCATCAGCTGATAGGGAGAATGCCCTGCTTCAGCAAAAGAACAACCAGAAGTCCGCTGTGGGTTAAACCACAGAGCCTAGGGCTTGCTGATCAGAAGGTCGGCGGTTCGAATCCCTGTGACGGGGTGAGCTCCCATTGCTCGGTCCCAGCTCCTGCCAACCTAGCAGTTCGAAAGCACGTCAAAGTGCAAGTAGATAAATAGGGACCGCTACAGTGGGAAGGTAAACGGCGTTTCCGTGTGCTGCTCTGGTTCGCCAGAAGTGGCTTTGTCATGCTGGCCACATGACCTGGAAGCTGTACGCCGGCTCCCTCGGCCAATAATGCGAGATGAGTGCCGCAACCCCAGAGTCGGGTCACGACTGGGACCTAATGGTCAGGGGTACCTTTACCTTTACCTAGTTCCTCTAAAGCCCCACCATTCCCCACCCTGTACCTAACATCTTGAAGGCATCAGGTGTAGGGGGTGTGTGGCTCCCCCCCCCAAATGGTCTCATGAGTCAAAATCAACCACCTTCCATTGAAAAAGAAAACTCGACATTGCTTAGGAAGCACCTTTGAAGTCCTTCTGAAAATGTCAATAAGAACTAGATCTGTGCCAGATGCTCTCCTGTGAACATTTTGGGAGTGAAAGGTGGCTTTTGAGAAGGCAAACATGTTATAAACACTAACTTTAAAAACGTTTACAATTCTTTTGCCACTGTTCACCACCCCAATCTTCTCCAGCTTCAGCATCCTTCTGTCCTTCTGTCAACATTCTTTTGGATTCCCTTTGCCATGTGATCCTGCACCCCATTAGCCATCAAAAAAGGCAAACCAAGTTAAACCTATTGCCCTCATTCTGAACAGGCATCACGAGAATGGGCTGCACTGCCTTGACAGCTGGGCTGAAGCTCCTTTCCTATTTTGTGCTACAGCACCTGCATAGCCCGCAGTGTAGCAGAGCATGAGAAATCTTGCCCAGTGGACTCAGCAGTGGAGACAGGATGCCACCCCAGCCCCCACCCCCCCTGCCTCTGCATGGAGGGGGAGGGGGGCTACTTCTGCTTCCTTTCACAGTGACCTCTAAATCATTGCCAAGTGGGAGGTACTTTTTGCAAGAAGTGAAAGTCTTTCATGCCCTCAGTGGGTGGCACTGTGGTCTAAACCTCTGAGCCACTTGGGCTTGCTGATCGGAAGGTTGGCAGTTCCAATTCACGTGATGGGGGAAGCTCCTGTTGCTCTCTCCCAGTTCCTGCCAACCCTAGCAGTTCAAAAGCACACCAGCGCAAGTAAATAAATAGGTACAGCTGTGGCAGGAAAATAAACGGTGTTTCCATGCACTCTGCCACTTGTCACGGTCCTCCGTGCATCAGAAGCGGTTTAGTCCTGTGGGCCACATGACCCGGAATGCTGTCTGTGGAATAATAATAATAATAATAATAATAATAATAATAATAATAATAATAATAATTTATACCCTGCCCTTCTGGCCGGGTTCCCCCAGCCACTCTGGGCGGCTTCCAACAAAATATTAAAATACAGAAATCCATCAAACATTAAAAAGCTTCCCAAAACAGGGCTGCCTTGGCCTGAAAAAGCGAGATGAGTGCCACACCCCATAGTTGCCTTTGCCTGGACTTTAATCATCCAGGGGTCCTTTACCTACATGCCCTCGGTTTTGGTTCACTCCATTTCTAACTTAAATGTCATTGACCTCAGTAGGCAACCAACTTTTATGTAAATTGCTTAAATGTTTGTGTTGATTCTTCTTCTTCTTCTTCTTCTTCTTCTCTTCTTCTTCTTCTTCTTCTTCTTCTTCTTCTTCTTCTTCTTCTTCTTTGGCAATCACTCGTAGCCGAGTAAGATTGTCTTCCATAAGTGACTGTGGAGGCCAATCCAGAATTAATGTTCATTAAACTGTACATATAATACCTTGCCAAAAATAGTTAACTTTCTCTGGACATCTAATGGGGGAATAGATGAACATTCAAGTAATCAATGCAAGGCCAGGTAACAGAGATGGATAATATCTGATTATCTGATTATGATTTGAAAAGTCCAGACTAGTCATAGTCATTACTATTTTTATGACCCTTTATCCATAAGCAGAGATTGCAGACACAGCCTTTTTGTCAATTCATGTAAGGTGGCAATCCCTTTAAAACAAGATGGACCCCCACACATCATTTTTAAAGGATGTTTCTGTTGAGTGTTTTACAATCTAGGTTCATCATTGTTCCACAGAACTGTGTATTGCTTTAAAAGAAAGAAAGAGATGTAGTGGCCTAGTTACACAGCGGTGGGATAGCACAGCAGCTGATGTCAAGTTGTACTGATTGGGGCGTGTTAGCAATCGCATACAGTAGGACAGTAAGAGCTGTTCGGCAGTGGAATTTGCTACCAAGGAGTGTGGTGGAGTCTCCTTCTTTGGGGGTCTTTAGCAGAGGCTTGACAGGCATATGTCAAGAATGCTTTGATGGTGTTTCCTGCTTGGCAGGGGGTTGGACTGGATGGCCCTTGTGGTCTCTTCCAACTCTATGATTCTATGATTCTACAGTATAAGAGAGGTCTGTGTACCTTGCTCAGTATCCATCTCTCTCTTCTTTTCCTCTGATACTCTTAACCTCTGCTTGTTGAATGGGTCATGTCTCTGTAATTATGTAACTACGATTAGTGTAACTTTTGTTGTTATATTTCTTTAATTAAATCCACTCCTATTTATACTCTGCAGGTCTCCTCCAACCGCTTTTTGTTGCGCAATAGCTACTCTGCTTATATATACGCCCGAAGTTTCATATCCAGTTGTTTACAATTTCCTTCTCCTAGCCATCCATTGCATCTCCACATGGAATTGACATGTTCAAAAATGTGTGTGTGTTTGTGAGAGAGAGAGAGAGAAAGAGGGGGAGGGACTTGGAAAAAATGTTGAATTTCAAGATAGACAAATTTAATAAAAATAATAACCTGGAGGGGAATTCATTTTACTGTCACTCTGTCAGCTGCCAGTCATTCACATTTATTATCTTTGTCTGATTTGTGGTTTGACCTCCATGAAGTTTATTTTGGGACATCCCCCCCCCCCCCCGCCGCCGCCGCCTTTCATTTTACCAAGCTAATTGAAACAAGAAAAACACTTTATTAATCAGCAATTTATGGTCAAAGCTATGGCCTCTCCTCTGCCTTTCAAACACCGCCACACCCCACCCCATTCCAACCATATTCCTATAGGCCTGACAGACATTTTCTTCTCAGTCTGAAGTTAGCCTTGTAATAAACTGCCAGAAATGTTTTATGGTTCTCTGCTTGATTTAATAGTCATGTCTTTCAAACTGGAGAACTGCTCAATTAACTCTAACTAAATGCTAACATTCTTTGGGGCATTTTTGGATGCAAGCCTGTGCAACACATTTTTCTCATGTTCCGTTTTCTTTTCCTTTATGTGTGGACTAGTGTGTGTTTCACTCTGCAGAAGTCTTGACAGTGCTAGAAAATTCCCACGTGTTGAGTCAATCCATAAAACACGCAAGACAGTTTGAACGAGCTGAAGAACCAGGCTCTTGTTTAGCAAATGTTTGGTGGAGCCACTGCAACTACAAATGTGCATTGTGCACAGATGAAAGTCAAGAACAGAATATTCTACTGTCGTAATGGTAAATATTTGTGGTGTGGAGATGCTGGGTGCCATGTCTAAGAACAATGACAAAAAACCCAGGAACAAGTGAGTTGGAAGAAGAAGAGTTTGGATTTGATATCCCGCTTTATCACTACCCGAAGGAGTCTCAAAGCGGCTAACATTCTCCTTTCCCTTCCTCCCCCACAGCAAACACTCTGTGAGGTGAGTGGGGCTGAGAGACTTCAGAGAAGTGTGACTAGCCCAAGGTCACCCAGCAGCTGCATGTGGAGGAGCGGAGACGTGAACCCGGTTCCCCAGATTACGAGTCTACCGCTCTTAACCACTACACCGCACTGGCTCTCCCTTGAGAGTCACTCCCTTAGAATCAGGGGTGGCCTGTAATGTTTTGCCACTGTAGGCATATGGTATATGCCCCCCACCTCCCCTTGTGGTGCAAGGGTACAAGCAAGGGTGCTGTAGTGGCAGGGGTGGGGGGGAAAGGCATGGTGGGGCTGGTAGTGGAGCAACGGTGGGGGTCGGATCTAATGCCTGAGGCAAATTGCTTCACATTGCCTCACTGAAGCGCCGACCTTGCTCAGGATCCTACAGCTTGCAAGTATATAATGGCAAAGAGGTCCTCATAACAAAAAACGCCTCGGATCATTGCAAGGGAGGGAGTGTCCACTCAGCACCCATCTTGAGCCCTCACTGCCAACTTCCCCTTTCCTCCCCACACCCTGAGATCCCAAACTTTCCTAGGGCAGAGAAGGAAGAGATAGTTGAAATGAAGGTGGCATTGTTTAAGTATACCTTTCCCAAAAAACCAGAGGCTTTTCTATTGGGACTAATGGGAGAGGAAATAGCAAAAGGAGACCAGAGATTATTTATGTATGCCACAACTGTGGCAAGGACTTTATTAGCCCCAAAATGGAAACTACAAGACTTACCAACGATTGAGGAGTAGCAGACCAAAATGATAGACTATGCAGAATTAGCAAAGTTGACCTACGCGATCCACGGCCAAGGAGAGAGAAAGTACCAAAGGGAATGGAGTAAATTCATTGACTATATGGAGAAAAACTGTAGAAGTTTAAAGACACTTGCAGGACTGAAGTAAATCCTACGAACTGGTTTAAAATGTGGGTAGAAAGAAACAGCGAGGCAAGAGTGACCAACAAAGCCGAATGGTGGGAGGGAAGTCATTGCTCGGCAGAGCAAAGTGAACTGAGATGAGGGGATATAAGAGTAATTGAAACTGTGTTTGTTGTTTGTGTGTTTTTTGTTGATTTGGAAAAGTGAATAAAAATTATTTGAGAAAAAAAATGAAATGAAGGTGGCATTGTGGGGCTCCAGATCCTTAGCAGCTTCTTAACATAATTTGAAAATAGGGACATCCTAAGCAGGGCCGTCTTAAGCATATCTGGCTCCGTGGTGCAAAGCTCCCCCCCGGCGCCCCCCCCCCCCATTTCCCCAGAGTTGTCGACTTTTTTTAGGGAGAACGGCACTGCCGGTGGGGCCGGAAGAGGCGGGCAGCGGCTGGAGGGCAGCTCCTCTGGTGGGGAATTGGCGGAGGCTGGACGCGGCGCCTCCCGGGTCAGCTGGTCAATTCGTGTCACAGTGGCCACGGCAGACGGAGGCTCTGAGCGCGGTGCTGCTTCAGCGCAGGCAGCAAAGCAGAGGTGGGCGAGAGCAGCGAGCTGATGCCAGGAGGCACCGCGTCCAGCCTCTGCCTTTTCCCTGGTGCCCTCCAAAACTTGGTGCCCCGCGCCACTAGGCTCTATGGGTAAGACACCCCTGAGCGGGACATTCCAGGATCAAATCAGAAATGGGGCCAGCTTCTGTAAATCCAGGACTGTCCCTAGAAAAGAGGAACACTTGGAGGATCTGGAACAACCATGGGTGTTCTACATGCTGCATGCACTAACTTGGGAGTGCACACAAAAGGGTCAAATCCCTTCGGGGCAACCCTCTTACCACCCCCGTGAAACTCCAGAGTGGGCAATGGAATCAGGAGGGAATTCTACAATCCACCTCAGGCTCTGAAATAGCCTTCCACAGTAGAATGGAAGTCCTTGTTCATAATGCACCAGACAACTTGGATAATGCACTGAGAGACCTAGAACAGCCAAGAGCAAATCAAGTCACCACTAAGCTATGCTGTTTGTGCCCAGGGTGACATGAACAACAGTGTGTTGCCCTGTAGTCCTCTAAACATCCATGAAGAAGTACAGCAAGTCTTGGAGACATTCAGGATTGCTTAATATAATCAACAGTACATTCATTTTTTGGGACGCGGGTAGTACTGTGGTCTAAACCACTGAGCCTAGGTCGGCGGTTCGAATCCCTGTGACGGGGTGAGCTCCCGTTGCTCGGTCCCAGCTCCTGCCCACCTAGCAGTTCAAAAGCACTTCAAAGTGCAAGTAGATAAATAGGTACCGCTCTGGCAGGAAGGTAAACGGCATTTCCGTGTGCTGCTCTGGTTTCAGTGCTCCATTGCGCAAGAAGCGGCTCAGTCATGCTGGCCACATGACCCGGAAAAACTGTCTGCGGACAAACGTCGGCTCCCTCGGCCTGTAAAGCGAGATGAGCGCCGCAACCTCAGAGTCGTCTGCGACTGGACTTAACTGTCAGGGGACCTTTTTTACATTCCTTTTATTTGTCATCACATTTATCCTTTGTCTCATTTAGGCTGATACAAAACTAGGAAGGATGGACTGAAAAAACTTCAAAGAACGGGCCAAGTATTCTAAATCAGCTCAGTACCATGGTCCCTGTTCTTTCGGTTCTGTTTTCATGGTTTAGGTTTCTAGATTGATGTTTTATTGGATTAGTCTGTTTTTATATTGGACACTGCTTAGAGATTATTATAGTAATAAACAGTTTAGAAATGCTTTTGCACACACAAATAGGAAACGAAGGAAGCTTGTTCTTTCCTGTTATCGGGTCAGTGGGGATAAAGAGGACGTAGAAGGAGGAGATGGTGGCGAGGCCTCTGACACATCACTTGCAGGGGCGAAGAGGATTTACTGGACCATCTTCCTGAGATGGAGCTGTTACCAGGACTCTCTTGGGGTGCAGCTGCTTCACTCAGCCAAAGCTAATGAGCAAGTGGGGTGATGAGGCAGGCCTCTCTCAACACACTTGGGGCCATGAGGAGATTGGGACAGTTATATAACTGCTTCCGGGCTCAGAGCCAGGCTGGTGCTCACCTGGATTTCAGCGGATGCAGCAAGCACTGGATGAAATCCATTGTCTCAAGCCTCAGCAGTAGCATATTCCAACTGGGGGTTGGAAATAGTGGGTCGTTAAGATTATCCCACTGTTAGCTAGATCCTGTAAACAGCCAATAAAGTTGCGGCAAGAAGTTTTTATCCCACCTCCTTATTTCCTGGGTGTGGGTGCAATAAGAATGACATTAAAAAGGTAAAGGGACCCCTGACCATTAGGTCCAGTCGTGACCGACTCTGGGGTTGCGCACTCATCTCGCATTATTGGCCGAGGGAGCCGGCGTACACCTTCCAGGTCATGTGGCCAGCATGACAAGCCGCTTCTGGTGAACCAGAGCAGCACATGGAAACGCCGTTTACCTTCCCGCTGTAGCGGTTCCTATTTATCTACTTGCATTTTGACGTGCTTTCGAACTGCTAGGTTGCAGGAGCTGGGACCAACAGGGATTTGAACTGCCGACCTTCTGATCAGCAAGCCCTAGGCTCAGTGGTTTAACCACAGCGCCACCTGGGTCCCTTTAAGAATGACATTAAGTAGAGACAAAATGCTTTCTACAAAGCAAAGATTACCAACAATAGGAATCTGGTTTGCAAACTGCTGATTGAGGGGGGGGGGAAATCAATTCTAACCTGCCCAAACTCCAAAATGAGTTGCAGAGACAAGAAATCAACTTCTGATATGCACAGAGAGGAACTTTGGAGGGGAGAAAAAAACATATTGGTTCTGGAACTGCTATTTTTCAAATGAAGGGTGTTTTTTTAAAAACAAAACAGAATACTAATAGAGCAGGATTTCCGTTCAAGAACATTTAAAAAAACAAAAAACTAAACTAAACAAAACAAACCCCTCACCCACATAACAAGTTTGGGCTTGGGGAGTCTCCTCCGACTGTAGGATTTTACAGTTGTTAGATGGAAGTTCTGCGAAGAGAGGCAACTGCAAAATGGTGAGAACAGTTTCTTGTAAATAGCCTAGCCAGGTCTATTAAGCATCTACTTTATTAGAAAAGCTTGGGCCAAAGGCTTGTTATAGAAACTAGCTAGCAGAAGGTGATACTGGTATTCCTCCTCTCCCAGCTGGAAGGGATGCTGTCAAGGTCTGTGTGCACCTAAGAGCTGTGGCAGCTTGGTGCGTGCTAGACTACTAGAAGTTCACAGGAACATGGCCAAGTTGTTCTGGTTTTCTCCCTTGCAAAGCTACTATGGATGCTGAAGCACTACAATTTTACAAATAGAAAGTGAAAAGTGTCTTGCTTTAGTTCAGAAGGGGTCTCACTTGAAATAAGTTTGCCTGGGTGTGCTGTGCAGGAAGGGTACCATCTAAACCTTAAGAAAAACTGGAACGCAAAATTTCTCTATAGATCTCAAACCTAGAGACACACCTAGAACCCCTACTGTTCCAATAGCACTTTCAAGTGTCCTCCCCCATTCACAAAAATAAATGCAACCCTAAACAACATCCTTCTTTTGTCTAGCTACAAATGAGTGACAGCTTTAATAAAATAAAATAAAATAAAATAAAATAAAATACAGTTCTGAGCATGCTAAGGTGGCCCTACTAGGCCAAGACTGAGAATGCTGGATAGCCTTCATAATAGCCTTCAGGCAGTCCGTTCACTCACATGTTTTTCCTGCCTCAAGACTCAGGAGCGGGACCTCTTTGCCATAACAATATTTTTGGATTAGGGTTAGCCAAGTGCTGCAGAGACCCCATTTGGCCAGAGAACGGGAGATGGGCAGGAATGTTTGCAGAGCTGCTGAGAGTTGGAATAAAAGTATAAAATGTGTGTAGCACAGGAAATAGCTTTGAGATTTTTTTTGGGGGGGTTGTTTGGCATTCTCTGTGGGAGGGCTGCGCCCCAATAGCCTTAGTAGGCCAGCCACCACTATATAAGAGTGTAAAAGAAATTAGCACTCAAGGGACTGGAGCAGGAAAAGAGACAGGAACTTCATGCAGACACACTCCCAGCAACTAGGTCTCTGGCTTCCCTGCCCCTTTATGCCTGCAGAAAAGGAGTTTTGTACTTCTTACCCCTGCGGAAAGCTAAGGGGAAGAAGGACCTGTGAGCCTTCCATCGCACATTCAGCCTGTATATGCGTGTAAATAAGCCTTTTGTCACAGAAATGGCACCAGTCTCCAGTGACCGTCACTAGAAGGGAACCAAACAAGGCATGCACTGGGGTTCCAGAAATTCTCCTTGGCTGGAGAGTGTGGTGTGCGTAACAATACAGAAATGTGCACCCTCAGGGTTGGGTAGCAGTGCTCACCTGACCTCCGGTTGGCTGCATTGCTTTTGCCTGCCAAGATGTAGAGGAGAGAGGTCAGCACAGTGGAAATGCCCAGTGTAGCCAATCCTCACAGGAGGTCAAGTGGCCCCTCCCCCCCCCCCGCCCACCACTAGAAACATGCACACACACAAAATAGTACCATAACGCTTGGAATCTGGTTTACAATATTAAAATTTTGAATCTGTAATATTAGTTATGTAAGTTAATTAATAAGGCACTTACAAAACCGGTGTTGTGTTCTGAGTATCAAGTAGATTTTCTGGCAAGAACGTGGATTTTACTTGAATATTTAAAATGAAGCAAGAGCAGACCTTTTGTATACTGCAGAAATGGCAAAAGAAACACAACCCTGCTTAAGAATGTAACTCACTGAAAGAAAGAAAATTACTTTCACGGCTAAGCAGAAACCTACGACGTGGAAATAACAGAAATCATTATGATGGGTTTCCCTAGTAAAATCCTACTGTAAATTACAGCAGCCCGACACAATAAACTGATAGAAAAATGTCTCCTTGTTACTGTCTCTGAATCATTGCAACCAATGCAGTGCAATGAAGCATTGAGCGCTCTAACCTACCTACTAGTGGCCCAATACTAATTTGAAATGACAACCGAGAGCAACTGCTTACAACTTTCTTAGCTTCTCCAACTAATTGGTAACCTTTCACCTTATCCCATATTAGTAGCTGGGGGAACCACTCCTAGCTAAGCGGGCAGGTCAAGTCAAAGTCCAATGGCTAAGGCTTCAAGCATGGGACTTTCTTCCTCCAATTTTCTTTCTCACACCTAAAGATCAGGTCACTGGGCCCGAGATCTGCACTTTGATCAGGGCTCAGAATGATTTGTTTACCTTGTAAATTAGCCCAGTCAAATGTGCTTGAACTGTGAAGTATCATTTTCCTCCAGACTTTAAAGTTTGCATAAAGAAATGCTGTTATCATTTAACAACGATCTTGCATTTCTGCAAAAAGTCGACAACGTTAGTAATGCAAGCCTGATGAACTTTTAAAGTGCAGATTCTGGGAATAGATGAGGTTTTGCCATTTCCAGTGTTCATGTTAACGCTGCAATGTTTAGAACCAGCCTCATGCAACATGGTTCCATGGTTTAATGCACAGAAGTTTCAATATCTCACTCTCTCGGTTGTTTCATCCTGTCTCAGCAAAATTCCACAACTAAGGAAGTTGAGGAAATAATTTACAAGCCTTTACTGGTTGGGGGGAAAAAAAGATTTTTGGAGCTGGTCCAACTGAAAATATTTTGGAGAAAATAAGATAGCCTTGGAAACAAAATGGTACAAGTAGATCCTAAGAAAAAAAGAAAAGAGTAAGAAAACATCAATTAATTAGGTATAGTGACAAAGCCTATTTTCTGACAAAGACCAACGGTGCCCCCTTGAGTGTCTGTGATTCAACACTCTACTAGAGTTCCTTAAAAGTCAGTTATCCTGGGTGTTATTTCTAAAGACACTTCCCCAAATTCCTTTGACATTTAAAGTAGTAAAAAGGCAATTCTTTTGAATTTATCATTCATGCCTTCCCCCATGGTCTAGACTTGCATGGCTACTAAGCTACTCCTGCGTCATCTATGGTTTGTTCAGGTTCTGCAAAATTTGATGCCACCTGGGTTTGTAAAAGTGAAGCCAAAGTTCTTTAAGATTGGCGCTCTCTTTCTGACCTTGGAGAGGGAGATCTCTCCTATTGCCTCAGAGGATATAGGATTGCAACGGCTAATGTATTAAATTGTACAATATTTGCAATTGTATTTTAATAATGGTGAATTGTATAGGATACAAATATTAGAAATAAAATAGTAAATTTCCTAGGGCCATCTTTTGAGACATATGTCTCTGGGTGCTAGTTACTAAGACTCACGGGGGCATAGCTGCCAAGTCTCCCGTATTCCCCGGGAAACCCCCGTTTTTCTAGCTGGTCTCAGCTGAAAAAATGGATTTTTTTTTGTATTTTCCCGGTTTATTCTGGCGTGGTGGCCATTTTGGAACTGGGCGGAGCATGCTCAGTGCGACTTCTGGCGCGGCGGCCATTTTGGAACTGGGCAAAGCAGCATCAAAAGTCACTTCTGAGCATGCTCCGCCCAGTTCCAAAATGGCGGCAGCGGTACTTCCGGCCTGCTACTTCTGGTCCGGTCCCTTATTTCTCCCACAGGAACTTGGTAGGTATGCACGGGGGGGGGGGGGGGGTGCTGTTTCACTGAGGTCCTGCTTTTGGCCTTCCCAAAATGCATCTTGTTGGCCACTGTGAGAACAGGATGCTGGACCTGATGGGCCATTGTTTTGCTCCTGCAGGGCTCTCCTTTTTGGGAAGGAAAGATGTACATTATTTAGCACAATTATGAAGGTCATGGTGGCCAAGTTGGGTTAGTAATGCTTATACTGTACTTTTCCGTGTATAAGAAAACCCCTGTGTGTTTTTTTAAACCAAAATTAAGAAATCAATATTTTACACATCAAACAGAACAACTTTTATATTTTATTAACTAGTCAAAACACTGGCACTGGCGTAGCACCCCCTGCTGGTGCCTGGAGTGTGTGTGGGTGTGTGCAGCCAGCAGCAGAATGTGCCCCACCAACACCCAAGATCACCCAAATTTGGACACCCGGGAGGGACGGTGTCTCTAGCGCTCCGGGGTTTCCGGCAACCTCTTCACTGCAGCCACAGGAAGGGAAGTAGTGCGGGTTTTCTTTAACCTGTGCATTCCCCATCCATGTATAAGACGACCCCCCATTTCTCACTAATTTTTTTCTTAGCAAAAAACATTGTCTTTTACATGGAAAAATGCAGTAATTAACAAAAATATAATGTTGCATACACTGCAATCTCTTCTGTTCCAGCAGAACGGCTGCTGTGTCCAACACTTGCCCTGTCAACGAGGAGCAGGCAAAAACACACAGCCAGAAAATGCAAAGACAGTGTAAAACCCACAGGCAGCACAAGGCATCCTAGTGCAATGTGCGTAAAAGATTGTTCTGCTCTTTTCTAATATGCAAACCTCATTTTAGTTGGTATGTATTTTGAGATGCTTTTTATTCTTAATATTTTATCAATTATTATCCAATGTGTTAATCTCATTTTCTTTTATCCAGTAAAAGTATTGTATTACTGTATATAAAAAAGGAAGTCTATTCAATTACTTTGCTTCCTTTTAATACCATCTTTATTGACATTATTTTCTTCTTTTTAAAAAAGAACCTCTAAAAACCAATGAGGGATTAGTAACTACATCGACAATAAGTTCTAAAATTGAACCTTTAGGCTGCTTAAATGTAAAAATATATCTTATATGCAATCTCCTGGTCCTAATACACAATGCAGTACATTATCAAATAAGATATGTATTTTTGAGTAAATTTGTGTTCCCAGGTATTGAAACTAGTTATGTCTTTCTTCAATTTTGGACGACATTTGTACTGCACTTGCCATCAATTTTATTGTTCAAATCAATTTGTCTCCACTGATGGAAGATAATTGCAAAGTAAACAAATTATCAATGCTCCATTGAAGTTCATTCAGTATGAGATGAGAAGATTTCCCTCTGCTTCTACAAAACAATGATTGATGGCAAAGAATTGCAAAGTTTTCCCCAGGTCATTAGCTTTACTCAATTTGTATTTGCTATGATAAAGGCTGCTTTGAGGGTTTTAAGAAGAAGGAGAAGAAGAAGAATGAGAAGCAGAGTAACAATTTCCAAAACAAAACAAGCTTGCTTCCAGTCTGAAAAGGTTTATATGCTGCAATTCGGGAACTTATTTTTATTTTAGAAATGGTTAATAGAAGTGGGTTAATAGAACTGATTAGAAATGCAATGAAAATGCCTTTCTTCTTGGGAGGTGGCAGCGAGGAGGACGGGGATTGGCGGGGGGGGGGAGGCTTTTGAGTTTCAAGTTAGAGCCCAGTTACAAGTGTGCAAGTCAGTCATTCCCAGAACCTTCCAGGTAAGTGCATGCAGAATCTCTGCCTTTATACTAATTTCGTCCAACATTATATAGTAAAACAAAACAAAACAAAACACAACCCTCCCTGGGTAATAACATCCACATTTGGCAACACCATTATACCGTTATTTGCATGTTGAACCCTATTATGATTTTCCTGTTGCTGCTCTCCTCGTTTGCCTCCCAGAAAAATCCCAATTTAATCTATTCAAGATGGGCAGCTTGCTTTGCCTGGGAGTGTTGGGAGCAGGAGGTGGCAGCCCCCTACTTCTCATGGCCTTTGGCTTTCCCGGAGTGCCTCCTTCTGGCCCCTTTAGGCCACATGTTGGGGCCACCTGGGCCTGCTCCCTCCCTTCTAGCTGACCTGTCTGCTTCCATGCCTGAGAAAACCCCGTCCATATGTGCTCACATCAGCTTTGTTGCAACCTGAAGAGGCTCAAATGTTTCTGTGCATTTTCTCACTTGGCCAGAGAGAGGTGTGCGCAAGTTTGCATTGCATTTATTTATTATATGGTTTTATTTTTGGGAAGCTGGCTTGTATGTCATCCAGATGTCCTTTCTCAAGCTAGGATTCTTGCATCAGGGGATTTGCATTTCCTGAGCGTTCAAAACAGCAACGTTTAGTGAGAGAAAAAATCCCCCTCCATATACACACACCCCATATTTGCATCTTCATTGCTTCCCTTGTGATGCATGATGACAAGGTCAGGAGTGAACACAAATACACCTTGTCCTATCCAGAACACAAACAATTAAACAGTACTGAGCTGAAATCATGGCCTGGCTCCTTCCTGTATCTATCTATCTGGGACCCTTATTCCCAATATTTGCTTCCCTATCCTTATGGGATGTGCTCTGACACAAACTGTTGGGCAGCTGGTGGGTCTCAAAAACTACCAGAAGCACTTTCCTCAGTAATTCCATCTGAATTAAAAAACAAGAGGAGGAGACGATGGCATGAACATAAAAGCTTCAGAAAACCCAGGATGGAAAACCCATTCATTCATCAGCACTCTTTCGGCTCAATCAGTCAACCAGCTACAAACCCACCTGACAGTTGCCTCGTCCAGCCCACATTGTTCCAGCTTCTTCACAAATATATCACGCGGGGACCTTTTCTGAAATCAAGATACACTACATCCACAGCATTCCCCTGATCCATCAAACACTATCAAAAAAAGAAATGGGATTTGTCTGGCATGACTTGTTTTTGAGAAATGCTTGCTGGATCTTCGTTTCAGCAAGAGCATGATGTCCTTTTCAGTCTGAAAGAATCCGGCTACCCCATTTATTGTCATTGCCGGCTTAAATGAGGACCTCTTCTTTCATACTTTTCAAAAGCCTACATGAAAACCAATGTAGACATTAAGTAATATTTTTTAAGAAACCATTTCAGATGGGGAAATTAATGTACCAAGTTAAGTAGAAGTAATGTGTATAGAAGAAAAGGCTTTTCCAGTTTTTCCTAAAGGGTGTTTTCACTTGCAGTAATGAATGTGTTAAGACATGTATGAAAATGCATTAAAGGATCAGAAAGATTTCTCTTCAGGTACTTTAGAGTCCTAATAAATAATAAATCTGATGATTAACAACAATGGCACAAGGGAAGTACAGTACTAGGGAATATTAACTGCTACATCCAGCTTTAAGAGCATACTAATTTTAATATTTTCTTTGTATTTTGAAATAAAGAAAATGCAGGGAGGGGGAAAGCAAGGCAATTTTATATTCACAATGGAATCAGATTCAAACACTTCTGTTATCATCAAAGGTAGAGCTGGAAATGCAATTTACTGCTAGTGTGCTCAGATGAACAGTTTAGTGATGTTTAAGGAGCCACAAAGGTTTATGTTGATCTAGAGAGCTGAAGTAAGACCACCACCAAGGTTTTTCTCTCGGCTGCACAGACTGCCCTCCATCATCTCTTGGTTCTGGTTGGGCATGTTGAGCATGAGGGTCAAAGTGTTCCAGTGGGTCATAATGCTCATATGCTGTGCCCACGGCCCCATGGCCAGTTCGGGAGGGCTTACCAAGGAGGGGTCGCAAGACAAAGTCTACCCGTCCAGCCTTGGTCATCTTGGCAGGCAAAGTCACTTTCTTCAGGACTTTACTGTAACCGCGAGCTTGAGCACTGACAACATATGTACCAGGAGGCAGCAGTCTCCAGTAGTCTCCACCGGCAGCTAAAGGAAACAAATATTTTGTTTTAAATTTTCAGACATTATAGAATGATACTTCCACATATGCATATTGATTGGTCTATTTCAGTAGTATAGGATTTATTGAAAGTGAGATGCTCTGGAGACAGTATAATGTGGTTGTAGACTAGGATTGAGGGGACTTGCCTTTAAGACCCCCCTCTGGTTCTTCCTGCCTAAGTGCAGAATCTTATATTTGTCCCTGTTGAAATCCAGATCTCAGTTCTAGTTTGAAACCATGCTCATTTAACTTTCCCGTCACTCTTAAACCTTTATAGGTTTACAGGAAATGGGGAAAGTAATAAGAGGGAGGATAAAATAGGTTTTGATATGACTTGAGGGCCTAGCACACTACGTAATTATCCTTATCTTACTCAATTTTGTATGTGCTCATTCTTATCACAAGACAGGGTAGAAAAATGACAGACATGCCAAGCTGGACTTATGCCACCTATTTTTCTTAGTTTAAAATATATACAAATATATATATACCCTGCTCTTGCACTGCAGACACAATGCTTTTAGAAACACCCGCAAAATCCATTAAACAAATCAATACAATCATAAAACCTTGAAGGTCAAAGGCAAGAAAAGTAGATAAACCTCAAAACTTACAGAGGACTGGTCTCTTAAAAACTACTCAGTCTGACAAGGCCAAAACACCTGCTAGAAAAAATGTTTGACCACAAGTCTGAAAGAAGGGAGGTCAACCAAATTTCCTGGAAAAGGGAATTCCAGTTTGGGAATAGCCATAGAGAATATTATCTCTGGCATCCCAAGCAATCATGCCTCCATTTTCCTGGGAATGTGAAGAACAGCCTCTCCAGCAGACCCTGAAGGGTGGTCAGACTCGTATCGGAAAGAAATAGTCCTTTAGGTATCATGGGCCCAAACCATTTAGGGATTTAAAAGGTGGCCAGAGGTTATGTTTCCATTGACTTTCCCATGCGAAACATATTGCAGCAAACCCAATCTGGCCGTAACTAGGGTCTATGTCATCATGGCTGGGTCCAACCTTCCGAATTTCTATTAAATGCAATTTTAAGTTTTAGGCTGGCTATTTTTAAAAAGAGAGAAGCTTGGCATAACTGAACCACATTAATGGAAAAATTCAATAAACTTTGAAGAAATGTTTTCCGCAAGTTAGCTTTCTGGGTAATAGAGATTCAGAGGTCTATGAGGAAAACAATGGGGGGGGGAGAGGAAATGTCACACTGGCCCCCCCAGTGATAAAACTGATAAATTAGGACGATAAATAATTTTGAATTGGTGAAATCATTTTTAAGACAATGGTTTACACTCTCAAAGAATGTGTTGTAGGAAGAGTTTTAGGTAAGACAATCAATAGCATTATAGAATGATACAGGCATCCAACTTAAGCGCAATTGATTTGCGGATGACCGTGTAGACGTGTGGGGTCCGGAAATAGATTCAAACCAGGGAATGGCAAGAGAGAGCTGGAGAGTCCTTGTGGCTTCAATGACAGTGGATGCTCCAGAGACTGGAGGCACAGCAGGGCTTAGTTGAAAGGAGAATTGATTGGAGGGAGCGGGGGGTGGGGTGGCATTTAGAGGATTTTTAGAGGGTGCTTCCCACTTAAGTGATTTTCGCTTATTTATGTGGGGGCCCAGAACGTAACCCTCGAGTGTGGGACGCCTGTAGTTCTGTGAACACTTAGATCTGTGTGATGCAGCCTTCGCCTCCTGTTATGTACATGCGTCAGACTCCTTCACATGAAATAAACTGACCCATGTTTAAAATTCTCACACCAAATGATATAACCAAAATGTGACGGAAACATTTGTCCCATTTGTGCAAAACTCAACTTTTTTTTCCATCCATGGAGATAAAAATGAAGCCTCGTATTCAGGATCACAAGTTATTAATCATAGTGAAACAGATTCTGATTACAGATGCTGGTATTTATGGTATCGCAGAGCTGCAAACTTGCACATGATTTACTTATGCGATTGCAGCTTTGAATGAGTGGCAAAAAAATTAATAAATGGAGAGCCGGGAAAAGTGTCAGAAGCAATGTTAGAAATTCCCCAGGTGCCAGGCACATTTTTCAACTGTCGAGGGTCCAATTGTGACCATGTGGAGATCTCTGGATGCCAGACTGGCAACTGATGTCTCCATCTGGCTGGCTCCTCCAGCTTTAAGCAGGTAAGAAGAGCTTATTTATTGCATTTATCTCCCACCTTTTTCTCCAAGGAGTACACAGTTCACCCTCCTCACTTAATCCCTACAACAACCCTGTGAGGTAGGTTAAGAGGCTGTGCCTGGCCCAAGGTCACCCAATGAGCTTCATGACTGAGTGGGGATTTGAACCCTGATCTCCCAGGTTCTAGTCCAACACTACACCACACTGGCTTCCTAGAATACTCTGCTATGGGGCATCTCTATAAATTACAGTACCGGTAAGTAGGTAAACCACTTTGAGATTATTTTCTTTAAAATATAGTGGTATAGAAATGAAAATAATTATCATAACAATAAATTTCATTTTTAAAAATATGTTCCGTTATGGCAACCATAACTTAGGTTTAAGGTACTGTGAGGGACAGGGGATATCGCGAAGTCCCTCCCCTCCTGAGTTCAAGCCCGTCCCCGAGCAAAGGGGAAAGCAGGGAGAGTTCCGATTCCAGTGGGGAAGCAGGAAGTCGTGTCCGAGGCTCAGGCAAGGTAGAGGAGCCAGGGTCCCAGGTGGGACAGGAAGGGGCAAGCAAGGGGGGAAGACCCATCCCTCCAACTCCAGAATTACGCAGGAAGAGGAGGGGCAAGAGGATGGGTCTGCCAAAGCTTTTGTGTTGGAGAAAGACGCGCCAAAAGCCATTAGGAGGTTCTGAAACCGACTGACAACATCGCTCCGTGTAAATAGCAATGACTTGAGCACTGTAAATACGCAGCACCAATAAAAGAATAAAATGCAGAGCTGCGTAGCGTCGTTACTCTGAAGTAGTCCACTCCGGCCACTGTGACAGCAACCTCCTAATCATTTTGGGGCTACTTCGGAGTTGCCGGGATGAGCGTGTCCGAGGCGGAGAAGTGGCGGCAGATCGCTGAGCAAGCCCAGCTAGAACTGCAACAGCTGTCGCTGCAGGCGCAGGGAGAATTGAAGGCAGCTAAAGAGGAGACTAAGAAGGTCCAGGACGACCGGCTACAACTTGCGGAACAGGTGAGAGAGCTCCAGGAAAAAGAGCAGCATTTAAGGGCGGTGGCGGTAGACCTCCAAAACAAGCTGGATGCAGAGAAAAACAAGGAGGGAGGGGCTCCCCAAGTCCAAGTGCTGCCAGGAAGGAGAGCAGGGACCCTTGTAAGCAAGTTCAATGGAGACCCGAAGGAGTTTCAGGGCTTTGAGACTGAGATCGTGTATGCTCTTGAGCTGCACCAGAATGAGTTCCCCGATGATGAGCACAGAGTAGCGTTTATTGTGGAACATCTCACCGGAGCAGCCAGGGAGTGGCTAAGACCATTAATCGCAACCAAGAATCCTTGCATGAAAAATGTCCAACAATTTCTAGAAGGTTTGAGGACGATGTATTCGTCCGATAGTCATTTGGACCAGACTAAGGAGGAACTGCATAATTTACGCCAAGGAAATATGACAGTTCGCGCATATTGGGCGAAATTCACCATGCTGGTGCACAGACTGGGGTGGGTTTTGGATTCGCCTCCCATGCAAGCTGCGTTTTACTTGGGTTTGAGCGAGGAGGTGAAGGATGAACTCTCGAGAGGTCCAAAGCCCAGTACTATGGATCAGCTGAGCAAAGCAGCTCTGGCGGTGGGGGTGAGGCAGGAATCCCGGTGGAACGACAAGCAAGCGACGCGCGCAAAGCGGGCTTGGTTCCCACGGTCGCAGGAGAAGCCACTCCCTCAACTACCCTTTCAGGCCACGCCTGGAGCCAGCCAGGACCAGGAGCCCATGCAGATTGATAGCGCGCGCGCGCGGGCTTTTCAAACCCCAGCGGCGCCAAGACGCAAGGAGGGAAGGGGCGGGAATTGCTTTCTCTGCAACTCACCCCAGCATCTCGTCAGAGACTGCCCACATCGCAGGGAGTGGCAAGGAAAGGCGGGAACGGTGGTGCCCTCCCCCACTGACGCAGCACCACAGCAGGGAAACGGGAAAGCCTGGCTGCAGGAGACAAGGGGCAGCAGCCAGGCACAGTCAGCAGACAACAGCCCCAGCCCGCCCACCCGCACAGAGAGGTGCAGAGCCAGCCCACCCCTCCCAGAGCAGGAGTGGTTCTAGAAGTGACGCTAACGCTCCCAAATGGCTATCCCCTGACGGTCCTCGCCTTAATTGACAGTGGGGCGTCCGCCAACTTCTTCTCGAGAAGCTTTGCAGAAGAGCACCAAATCCAGCTTTTGCAGTTGGATTTTCCTCTGCACGTAGCAACCATTGACGGCAGGGAGCTGCTGGGAGGGGCCATCACACATCAAACCCCCCCCATGAGAATGACGGTGGGAAGGCACTCAGAGACACTGGCGTTCAACGTCACCACCATCTCAGACCCCCCCATCGTCTTGGGCATGAGCTGGCTGGCGCGCCACGACCCCTCCATCAGTTGGCACCAGAGGTGCATCACGTTTGGGTCAGACTTTTGTCTGGAACATTGCATGCAGCACCAACCAGGGGAGGGGCCTCCGATAGCCACGGTGGCCACCATGCATATCAAAGGGGGTGAGGCAATACCCAAGCAGTACTGGGACCTGCAGGAGGTCTTCAGCGAAGCGGAGTCCGACCACCTACCCCCGCACAGGCCTTTTGACTGCCAGATCAACCTGGTGCCAGGGGCGACGATACCCCCAGCCAAGCTGTACGCCATGTCAGACCAGGAGCTGGAGGATCTGCGCGCTTTCATCGACAAGAACCTCAAGCGGGGGTTCATAAGGGAAAGCAAGGCAGCAGGGGGCAGCCCGGTCTTCTGGGTGGACAAGAAAGACACGCAACAGCGCCGTCTTGTGGTGGACTTTAGACGGCTGAATTCGGTGACAGAGCCCGTGGCTTTCCCCATGCCCAGAGTGGATGATCTCCTGACAGCGGCACGCAGGGGCAAGATTTTCACCAAGCTGGACCTAAGGGGGGCGTACAACTTGATCAGGATCCGGGAAGGAGATGAATGGAAAACCACGATGTTCACGCCTCTGGGCTCTTTTGAATATCTGGTGATGCCCTTCGGTTTGCAAGGGGGCTCAGCATGCTTCCAGGCCTTCATGCACCACGTCCTGGGGTCCCTCCTCTTCAGGAAATGCTTGGTCTTCCTAGATGACATCCTTATCTACTCGCATGACCCAGTGCAGCATGTGAAAGATGTCAGAGAGGTGTTGCAACGCCTGAAGGAGCACCACCTGTATGTGAAGCTGGAGAAGTGCAAGTTTCACACCAAAGAGGTGGACTTCCTGGGCTACAAGCTGTCAGACAAGGGGCTGGCGATGGACAAGGACAAGGTGCAGGCCATCCTGGACTGGCACAGCCCCAGGACGCGCAAAGATGCCCAACGCCTACTAGGCTTCGCTAACTTCTACAGGAAGTTCATCAAGAACTTCTCTCGCGTTACGGCTCCCATCACGGACTGCCTGAGAGGCAAGCAGAAGTTCAAGTGGACACCAGAGGCGCAAGCAGCGTTCGAAAGCCTCAAGAGAGTGTTCGCCTCAGACCAAAACCTGTTCCATGTGGTGCAGGACGCGCCCCTACGCATTGAGACAGATGCTTCTGAAAAAGCTGTGGGCGCAATTTTGTTGCAACTGGACGCCAACAGGGAGTGGAGACCCTGTGCCTTCTTCTCCAGGAAGCTGACACAGCCTGAACGCAACTACACAGTGTTTGATAGGGAACTTCTTGCGATCTACGCTGCGTTCCAGCACTGGCGACACTTCCTGGTGGGCGCGAAGCACCCCATCCAGGTGTGCACAGACCACAAGAACCTGGAGTTCTGGAGAACTGCCAGGGTGCTCAACCAGCGGCAGATACGGTGGGCAGAGTTCTTCTCGAACTTCAACTTCTCCATCCACTACATCCCGGGGGAGCAGAATGTCAGGGCGGATGCCCTCTCCCGCAAGCCAGAGTACATGGAGGAGGAGGCGCCACCAGCCCCAAGGCACATTTTCCCCCCGTCGGCATGGTCCTGCGGAGCAGCTGTGGTGAGCGAGGCAGAACTCACAGCACTGACGGCAGCGGATGAATTTGCCAACCGCATCTTCAGAGAACTGAGAGGGGGGAGGGAGCAGGCAAAAGACTTTGCAGAACGCAGAGGGCTGCTTTTCTACAAGGGTGCGCTGTACCTACCCACCACCCAGCTTCGACGTACGGTCCTCAAGCAGATGCACGACAACCCTACAGCGGGGCATTTTGGAAGGGACAAAACCGCTCACCTAGTCATGAGACACTTCTGGTGGCCAGGGGTGCGGGAAGATGTTCGAGACTATGTAAGGGGCTGTACCACCTGCCAGCGGGCGAAGGTGGTTAGAGCAGCGCCACCAGGGTTGCTGGAGCCCTTAGCCACACCACACAGGCCGTGGGAAGTGGTGTCCATGGACTTCATCACAGATCTGCCTTCGTCCAGGGGTAAGACTGCAGTGTTGGTGGTGGTGGACCTTATGTCCAAAATGTGTCACTTTATACCGTGTGCCAGGGCAGTCTCGGCAGAAGAGACAGCCAAACTGTTTGTTGATCACATTTTCAGACTGCATGGATTACCTTTAAGGGTTATTTCGGATCGTGGCCGCCAATTTGTTTCCAGGTTCTGGCGGCGGCTCATGAACCTCCTGCAGGTGGAGGTCAGCTTGTCGACGGCTAGACACCCGCAGACCAACGGACAAGCGGAGAGGGTCAACGCCATTCTGCAGCAGTACCTGAGATGCTACGTCAGCCAGCGGCAAACGGACTGGGTGGATCGCTTGCCACTAGCAGAATTTGCCTACAACAATGCAGTGCACGTCTCCACAGGGGTGTCGCCCTTTAAGGCCAATTACGGGCGCGACCTCAGATCTTTCCCAGAGAGGGAGAGGGAGGAGGAGGAGGAGGAGGGCCCACAGGCTGAGGATTGGGCAGAGGAACTGGAGACGGTGCACCAGCAGCTCAGAGAACACTTGGAGAGGGCCAAGGAAGCGTACAAAAAGGGGGCAGATCGCCACAGGCGACAAGGGGAGGTCATCAGGGTGGGGGACAAGGTGTGGTTGTCCTCGGAGGGCCTTCCCACCAGAGGGAGGTGCAAAAAGCTGGCACCCAAAAGGCTGGGCCCCTTCACGGTCACGCAACAGGTAAACCCGGTGGCATACAGGCTGGCACTGCCAGAGGACATGAGGGTGCATCCAGTGTTTCATAGATCGCTGCTGTCGCCGTACAGGGAAAGCAGCAGGCTCCGAGACAGCGAACAAACCCCCGAGGGAGGGGGGGAGAGGGAAGGCAGGGAGCAACTCAATGAGGCCACGGCCATCCTGGATTCAAGGTGGGGGGTGGGGGGACTGGAGTACCTCATGGCATGGGAGGATGCTCCACCGTCCCAGAATGAATGGGTCCCAGCCACTCAGATACAGGAGGAATTCTTGGTGGAAGAATTTCACGCCCTCTTTCCCCACAGACCCAAGCCCTGGCACATGGAAAGGGAGGGGGAGGAGGAGGAGGCACGGGAGAGCAGCTCACCATGGCGCTGGGAAGCGGAGTTTGAGGAACCAGAGGATGAGGTATGGGTGTCACCGAGATCCACCCAGTCAGAGGAAGGAGCAGATTGGCAGAACGTTTTTACCCCCACCAGCTCTGACGCCACGGACTTTTTGGGATTCCCGTCCGCCCAGGCGGAAGGGGGGGGCTCGCAGGACTGGGGGGAGGTATTCACACCAACGGGCTCGGAGAGCACTGAGTTCTTAGGCTTCCAGTCGTCACCGACACATGGGGGGGGCCTGGGGAGGGGTGAAGGAGAGCTTGGGAGGGGGGTGGATGTGAGGGACAGGGGATATCGCGAAGTCCCTCCCCTCCTGAGTTCAAGCCCGTCCCCGAGCAAAGGGGAAAGCAGGGAGAGTTCCGATTCCAGTGGGGAAGCAGGAAGTCGTGTCCGAGGCTCAGGCAAGGTAGAGGAGCCAGGGTCCCAGGTGGGACAGGAAGGGGCAAGCAAGGGGGGAAGACCCATCCCTCCAACTCCAGAATTACGCAGGAAGAGGAGGGGCAAGAGGATGGGTCTGCCAAAGCTTTTGTGTTGGAGAAAGACGCGCCAAAAGCCATTAGGAGGTTCTGAAACCGACTGACAACATCGCTCCGTGTAAATAGCAATGACTTGAGCACTGTAAATACGCAGCACCAATAAAAGAATAAAATGCAGAGCTGCGTAGCGTCGTTACTCTGAAGTAGTCCACTCCGGCCACTGTGACAGGTACCATTTGATTAGCTTACATATCTAAGTTTCTATCACGGGTCGGAATGGGCTGTCTCGAGATCTCAAAAGGCTCGTTAGATCTTGCATGACCTCCCTAGAGCTGGGTAAGCAAGACAGATTACTTAACAAGCTTTTTCTGTGCCAGATTTTCGTGCCCAAAAAGGGTTTTTAAGCCCACCACCTTGCTTACTGGATCTCATGGGTAGTTCCCACAGCCTTCCAGAGGCCTCAACCAACCTTTCCAGAACCTAGCAATGTAGGAATAGTCACGCAGGGTTGGTTCCGGGGGTCTTCTGGACTTTGCAAAGTTTTGCCTTTGCAGGCAAACCCTTGGAATGTAACTCCTACACAAGTTGTGGGCTTACTATATTACTGTTTTGCATACTAGCATTTAAGTAATATGCTGTGGACTCTGCCCTTAATACCATGACTGCAGGAGACCATTATGGTATAAATAAATTTTATTTTGCTTATTACAGAATTTGTAGTTTCCATTTCCATATATATATTTATTTATTTACATCTCAAAAGACAAAAACTAAGATAACTGTGCATGGGTAGCACTGTGCAGAAGTTTGGAGCACTCTTTCTCTAGGATTGGGAGTATTCATGATTTTGCTTGCCTTAATTTGGACATCCATACTTTTGATGCTGCAGTCCTACGTGTACAACTGGGAAACACTCCCTATCAGAGTAAGTCTGAGTAAACAAACAGATAGGACTGCTTTTTAAATTTCATATATAGGGTAAATAGTAAAAATTATATACAGGTGGCGATCATTTTGTGTGCGCATGACTGCTGACACATACGCTGTTTTCGGCCCCAGAAGGGAGCAGAACAGTTACATACACTTGGCCGACACATGCAATGACCTGCAGTGCTACCCACACATAAATGGGGAGTTGCCTGTATGCCACCTCAGGTATAAATGCTTTTTATGCTACCAAAGGAGTGAAATAGGTTTAGGTGTGTCAGGAAGCACTCAACTGCTTATATTTAAATGTGTAAGTTGGGTGTGCATTATTTTTATTTAGTGGTTTCAGAAATTTCCAAAAATGTTATACTCTAGCCACCACACACACCATAATAATTCCACATGACAAATACATTCAAAAGAGTGAAAAATCTTCTCAGCACCCACCATTCATTGTCTTGTGTATGCAGAAGTCGAACTTGATAAATATTGCTCTTCTTGATCTTGTATTTCCCATCATGGGTTTGTACCAATGGCAAAAAAGTGACGGTCCCATTAAATATATCTGTAAATATTTCATAACAGTAGGTTTTATTCACCTTTGGGAAACAGAGTAGTGTTTAAGGCTTACGTAGCATACATCATATTGCTGCAACCTTTACAATAACATTGTAAACAGGCCAGCTTTATTATCAACACTCTATTGTGGGTGGCTGTGGAGGCTCTTGCCATTTGATGCTCAAGCCCTTTCCTAGCAAGGCCCAATGCTTAATTTCCCACCTGCGCTGGACATAGAAATACACAGTGCTGCTAGTTAGCAGAGCCACATTGACACAGGTAAGCCATTGCCTATAGTAATAAGGTGTCTCTGCCCACCAAGAGCAGACACATAGCTGATTTTTGAATTTACTGTGTGATTTATATCCAATGCTTTCCATTTTTGATGTTCTGAATGTTTTCTCTTTGCTTTGGGCCACTTTGGGCAAAGCTAGGGCTCACCCACACTTCAGCTTGCCCCGTTGCTTCCGCCAGCTCCAAGAAACCCGATTTTTACCGCTGAATCAGAGCAAATGTCAGTGGGGTTTTCCGTGGATGGACTGCTCCCAATTCAGCATCAAAGAGCAAGTTTTCCTGGGGAAAGTGGAGGGGCAAACGGGAAACTGCTCAGACCCATGCTTTCTAGGCATGGGCCAAGTGGAACTGTGGACAAGCCTTTAGGATTATTCGCTTGCCCCGCAGAGTGGCTTTGCCTTCCATGGCGGAAAACCTGATAATAATAATAATAATTTATTATTTATACCCCGCCCATCTGGCTTGGATTGCCTTGTGTTGTAATAACACAATAAACCGTGGGGCTTTTTTCACGGAGGGGAGGGGCACACAAACAAAGGCACTCTGTCCGCCCCCCGTCCAAGGTCCAAGCTCGCTCAGGGGAGCCGCAGCCGGCGCGAGGCAGGGCCGAAGCGGCCGCCCCTATCCCTCCTCCTCCTCCTCCCGCCCCGAAGTCTATCTCCCTGGCGGGCGCGGGAGGACAAGCCTTGGGCACGAGCGTCCGGAGCACCACCTCCAGCTCCTCCTCCCCGGGGCCTGCGAGGCCGAGGGCTTCGAAGTCCTCGCGGCAGCAGCGGCAGAAAGCCTCGCAGGCGGCCTCCAGCGCCCTCGCGGGGCTCCCCTCCCCGCCTGCCCCAGGCCGAGCGGCCCGCCAAGCCCCGTCCTGAGAAGCGCCGCCCAGCCGCTTGTTGGCCACCTGGGGCTTCTCCAGCCACACGCCCACCGCCGCCCAGAAGCCCCCCGGGAGCAGCGCCGAGTCCCGCAGGGCGACCTCCCCCAGCAGTTCCATGACAGTCGGCGGAAGAGGACAGCTGGCGCGGGTTGACGACGTCACATCCGGGTAAGGAGCTTTCCCCGCCCCGCTCTTCCTCTCCATCTCACCCAGAGAGCTATAGAAAAGGTGAAGAGTGGCGCGCTTTCCTTGCTCATAGGGATATTCCGAGAGGAGTCGCTTGCAATATCAACGACGAGAGATAAGCAATCTCTCCCCTCTAGCACCATTTAGAGCAGGCATCCCCAAACTTCAGATTTTTGGACTACAATTCCCATCTTCCCCGACCACTGGTCCTGTTAGCTAGGGATCATGGGAGTTGTAGGCCAAAACATCTGGAGGGCCGCATTTTGGGGATGCCTGATTTAGAGAAAGTCATAGCAACATAGCATGATGTAGGAAGCGACCCCCCGAGGGTCATCTAGCCCAACCCCCGGCAATGCAGGAATCTGAACCAAAGCATCCATGGAAGGTGGCCATTAAACAAACAAGGCGCAAGGCAGGATTTCGATGCAACTTCACGGCGGCTGCAAAGCTTTCACCGCGGAAGAAAAGGCAGCCGCAGGTGCGGAAGTCCCGCGCGCGTGTCGGTACGATTCTGTGTGCCGCAAACCGCCCAGGGAGGGACCTTCGGGTGAAAGGCGGCGTCTAGTAAGTTTAATAAGGAACTGAGAACTATTAGAGGCGATGAAGATCCCCAGTGCGCCGTTCCGCCCGGGGCTGGTTTGGCTGCCCGAGCAATACAACGCTGCGCGCCCCGGGGCCTCGTCGCCTTGCCTTCGGGCTTCGCGGGAGGAGGCGCCGGCGCTTCTGCGCGCGTCCCACGAGACCGCGGCGCGCCCGGGAGAGGGTGGCGCGTAGCGGAGCGGAGACCGAAGTCTGCCGCCGTGGGGGAAGCTGCGCAGCGCTGCGACCTCGCGTTTTCCGCGACCGTGGGGAGAGGGGCAGCGGCGAAGCGCCTTGTCCCGGGTGGGTGCGGGGGCGTCAAGCCCCGGGGGAGCCGGCAGGGGTCCTCCTCCCACCTCTTTCCCCTTCGCGCTGCAGAAAACGTCTGTTTGGCGGCGCGTCCCGCCTCCCCACCCGAAGCCTCTCGAGGCGCTCACTTGCGCGAATCGCCGCGAGATCCCCTTCGGGTACCTTTGCCGCGGGTGGGCGCCCTTGGCGAGGCGAAGGGGGCGCAAACGCGTCGCTGGGAAAGGAGCCCGGACTGGCTGCTGCGCCTGTGCTCCGCGGGGGCTGAAGGGCCGCCCTGCTGCGCGCGTTGGCCGGGGAAGCGCCCTGGGCTGTCCGGAGTGGGAGGCAGCTGCTTGCCAGCGAACCTGTCCGGTTGCGCAGTCCGTGGAAGTTGCACTCGGGCGCTGTCTTGCATAACTAGCGGTCACCTGCTTATGAAAGGAATGGCATGTGACAGAGGCAGTGAACTTGTCAACAACAGGCCCATAAACTAGCTGCTCCTTCTTTTATCTAAGCACCCCTTGTAGCTTTCTTTGTGCGGGGTCGATCAGTACCGAAGTTTATTTACATTGACCAAAGGCAGTTACCACATCCAGTTAGAGAGAGAGAGAGAGAGAGAGAGAGAGAAGGTAAAGGTTTTTTTTAGCAGCAGCAGCCTCTCTTTTAAGAACTGTTAATGTAGCCTACATGGAGAGGATGGTCTACACGGCCTCTGTTATCCTCTGAACAAATAACTTTGGAAGGATTTCTTCTTTTTTCAAAAAAAAAGGCATTTGTTTTGAATAATTTTGGGCTTTGCTTACAGAACATTGCACGTTAAGATGGCATCTGTCAGTGATCAGGAAAAGGTCAGCTCTTGGAACACTTTGGTGCTCCCAGGCTTACCCAGTGGGCCGCTGGATGCCTACCGAAAGAAAGCATCCTTCAACTGGAAAGAGATGGCACTCTTCGTAGAGGAAGAAGATCTCCTACGTTTTAAAGTAAGGCTTAGAATAATATTTCTTTAAAAACGATATTGCGAGTGAAACAAAATCTGCTGTAACCCCCTTAAAGTATCCAATATAAATTCTGGCTCTTGTGAGCCCTGTCTGGCCAAGGGATTCACATGACCTTTTCTTAGGTCAAGAGAGCCGTGATCCTTGATAAATAGTGATTTGAGGTGTTTTTGCTTTTGTCAGTGTAAATGGCCGTCCAGTAAGTTACTTTACATTTTGATAGGATTCATGCTTAAAGGGTTTTCAATCTAGGATTGGGTAAAAACAATATTCTCAAAAATATTGGAAGCCTTTTGAGGAGGAAATAGGTTTCTTTTGTATTGTGTTTTTGATCTGGAGGGAAACCACACAATTATACTGGTAAAATTGAAAGTATGCACTTCTTTATCAAATCCAAACTTCTACTACTTTTAGTGCAGTACATGAAATGCAATATCTATAATAAGAATTCAAACAGCTTTTAATCACTGAGGCAGCATTTGGATGTGAACTTATTTAGTAATATTGCTTATCAGATGGTTGACATTTATTAAGTTTTAAACTGCTTCCTGATTGTCCATGTCCTTGTACATTTCTTATGGCATAGGGAAATGACTAAATGTGTTAATACCGTATATAAAATAAGAATACTTCAGTTCAATGACAAATTCAAATCTGACGTTCAAATATTCTGATGTGTTTCTACCCTGAAGAACAGAATATTCTCTGCTCTTGAAAATGACCCTCTCTTTGCTCGTCACACTGGAGAAGAATTACCTCTTGAGAAATACCGTGAACTAACCTTCCTTCGCTGTAGGAGACTCTTTGAATATGATTTTCTACGACTAGAAGACATAATTGAGAAACCATTAAGAGTTGTAGCACTGATTACTTGCCTGGGGATGTATGACTGGTCTCTAGGAGCCAAATATTTGCTAAATTCCCAGGTATGTACAATGCAGGTGTAAACTCCGTTATAGATTTCCTTAAAGACTCAAGCCTACTGGCAAAGCATTCCATTTTTATTTTGGATAAATATTTTTGGAGATTACATCTTAGCTGCTCTATGTGCGTTTTTGATTTAGAGACTATAGAGGCTTGGCACTTTTTTCACGCGGTAATTGTAGTGAAAACTTCATTGCTTGAACGTACACGCTCCACAATAGTCTATTGATATTTGTTTTTAGTTTCTTTTTGCTTTTAAATTGCTTTTCGCTTATTATTATTTCACTTATTATTACAGTCATACCTCTAGTTGCGTTCACTTCATGTTGCGGCTTTTCGGGTTGCAGACGTGGCAAACCCGGAAGTGCATACTTCTGGGTTTCGCCGCACGCGCAGAAGCGTTCTGTGCGCTTCGCACATGTGCAGAAGCGCTCTATTGCACTCCGCGCTTGCGCAGAAGCACCGTTCCAGTGGCAGACTTTTCAGGGTGCAAACGGCACCCTGAAACGGATCGTGTCCGCAACTAGAGGTACCACTGTATCATTATTATTATTATTATTATTATTAATGAATTTATATACCACCCTATACCCGGAGGTCTCAGGGCGGTTTTATGATGTTATTCTTTGGTTTTATATTTTTATATTGTTGTAAACCATTGTGATATATTTTTATGATACAGTGGTATATAAATATTTTTATAAATAAATAAATTTATAAAACTGGTATCGGAATTATAAACCATTATCTCATCATGTCATCTAATCACCTAACTGTGGGAAATGATTAAGCTACTATTTCTCTTACTTTTATTTAAACCATTTCCCTGTGTTGATGCAGAGCTTGGTCAGATTCTGATTGAAGCTAACATAATTGCACCGTCCCCTTTGGGTTTAAGCTAAGCTGGTTTTTGTCATACAGGGAGCAAAGCAGACAGTCTATAAAACATCCTATTCGCTTATAGCAGTGATCTAGGCTGGCCAGGAAACCTTTAGGGTTAAGAAGTGCCTAATGGTATAAAGAGTTATGTAGCATCTTCCTAAAGTTCTCTCTTTTGGACAGACACAGTTGGGGCCACACAGGCAGAATTCCCACCTGACATTCCATTACTCTTTTTATTATCAGTTGCTTGTTACCTAAAAGCAGGGCATTTTCCCCAGGGTAACTTACAGGAACTCTATTCTGGCACCTCTCAAGTGGGCGCCGTTGCCATTCTAAGAGAACGAGGTGAGTTCCGGCATCTCTTTTTCTGGAAAAATAGCACTCCCTAAAAGGTCTCCAAGCAACTTACTTTTTTTGTAAAATGCTTAGGTCTGCTAGATGTTTGGGTGGTGCTGTGGTCTAAACCACTGAGCCTAGGGCTTGCTGATCGGAAAGTTGGCTGTTCGAATCCCCGTGACGGGGTGAGCTCCTTTTGCTTGGTTCCTGCTCCTGCCTACCTAGCAGCTTGAAAGCATGACAAAGTGCAAGTAGATAAATAGGTACCGCTCCAGCGGGAAGGTAAACGGTGTTTCCGTGTGCTGCTCTGGTTCGCCAGAAGCGGCATTGTCATGCTGGCCACATGACCCGGAAGCTGTATGCCGGCTCCCTCGGCCAATAACGCAAGATGAGCGCTGCAACCCCAGAGTCGTCCTCAACTGGACCTAATGGTCAGGGGTCCCTTTACCTTTAAACCCTTTTTAAACAAGTACTGTAGTATCATTATTCTGACACCAGTGGGCAGCAGTGCCTTGAACACAAAAGTCCTGATGAAAAGGAAGTACAAACTCTACCATTAGGAGGAGGAGGAGGCAGGATGGGAAGACCTGAAACGTTGCAGTGGAAAGATTTACCTCTATATCCTCACTAGATCTTTACCAGAGCCTTTGCGTGTCAAAGGTTGAAAACAAACATCTACCATGTTTGATTTTATCGTGATTGTCAGACTTACTCAACAGTTCAATCCAGCCTCATCACCCTATCGGGATCAATGGATGTGGCCTGGGGACATATTTTCTTGGCTCCTGCTCCTCTTTTCATGTTGGGTGTGTGATCACATGCATCCTGGGTGTGGCCAACACATCCTTTTGGGACTGAGTGGTTCTGGCCATCTTGAAAGACGCAGTGACCCAAGCACTCCTTGAAAAAAATCTCCCTGGGCCCATTGCTTTGTGACGACTACTGCCCAGTTGCAAATACCCCCTTTTTGGAAAATTGATTGAGAGGGTCGTGGGATAGTGGCAAGTGCTCTAGGATGAAACCCGTTCTCTTCACCGGCCTTGAGAAGACATTTTACTATTGTTTAAGAATAATCCAGAGATCAGAGATCATTTTTATTTTCATTATTTCACTTTGCAGCTGAAACCAGGAGGAAAATTATTTTCTTGTAATGAAGTTGGGTTTCCTGATGCAGAATAGCATAAAATATCACAGAATGGCATTTTCTCCTAGGGAGGAAGCACACTTGTGGTTTGAGCTGTGAGCAGTGATGCTTCACTATCTCAAATCTTTCATGAACATGTCATTCTGACCCCTTCGCCTTCCTCTTTGACAAAAATGTTTTTACTACACTATTTATCAGTCGCATCAGCTAATTGTCTAATGTTTACAGGTGTTCAAAGGTGCAATTGAGAGTACAGGGCCTGAAAGACATGAAGAATTTATTAAAGATAATGCAAATATGAAGGTACGCTTTAAACTGCCGAAATCGATCTTTGCTTTAAAATGTATATACAGTACTGCAACTAATTTTGAGTTAATGGTATTTCTAAAAACAAGATTATTAACTATGTATTCTAATGAAGCAATATCTGCAAATCTCTTGTAAAATAGTATCTCATATGGAGTTGCTTCATTTTTATTTACTAGTGCTTCTCTGTTACAATTGGAAAACCATAATTAAAGTTTCTTACGGTGGAAGTGATTATCAGTTTGCTTATTCATCATTTATGAAACTACTAGTGTATTTCAGCCCGTTCAATAACGGGCGCTAGAACATCCTGGGGTTCGGAGAAGCGCTTGCGCAGCGCTTCTCTGAACCCTGGGACCTGTACTTGCTGTCGCCGGCAGGAGGACAGGAACGGAGGAGGAGAAAGCGCTGCTTTCGCCTCCTTCCTTCCTCTCCCGCAGCCGCCGACAGGAAAGACGCGGGACACAAACCCCTACCTCGCCGCCGCTGCTTCGCGGCCTCCCGCCGCTCCTCTCACGGGCCAGGGAGGGTTGTGAGGAGGAGGTCTCCGCCGGCCTCCACCCTCGCTTCCCTGACGTTCTGGCCGGGAGCGGCGGTTGGAGGAGGCAGGGGGGGGTGAGAGTGCGCGCGTGCAGTCTCTGCTGTCCAATCCCTGTGTCCCTGGCGTACATGCGCAGTACCCCAGGGACACATGGGACAACTTGGATGCAGGGACACTTGCACTTTATAGATATAGATTGCAGGATCATCAGCACCAATCTCTAATACAAAAGTTATAAGGCAATAGTTCAAGAAGTGCCTCGCAGCATCAAATCAGCAGCGTGGAGTCCTTCAGCACAAAGCCACAAACATACCTGTCCAAAAGATGCTCACCTTGCTTCAGTTAAGGGTGATGCAGGTAGAAGCAGGATTCCACATGCATATCCTAAGCTGTATACGTCAATTCTGTGTGCGTGATTCCTATTCCCACAACCAAACCGTTTTCAAAAGGTGTCAACTTAGCCAAGGGATGAAGAGCCTGTTGCCATGTAGATGTTGTTGAACTCCAGTTCCCATTAGCCCCAGCCAGTGTGACCAGCAGCCAGGGATTATGGGAGTTGTAGTCCGGCAACATGTGCACGGCCGCAGAATCATCCCCTCCCCCACCCGGCTTAAGCAAAATGTTCAGAAAGGGAAGTAGTGCTTCTCTGAACGGTAGGATTAGAGAGAGCGGATCCTGCTTCTAAAGGACTCTGTGCACACTCCTTTGGATCAAACAAAGAGTTTTCTTTTAACTTCTTAAGGAAACTTTTTCATTTTGTGTTTCTTCACTGTTAATACATTGACTAAGCTTTGGATTTTGCTTGTTGCTGTGGTGACCTGGTGTTAACATTTACCTTTAGACATTTGCACCTGTGAATTGTAATAGAAACACTGAGCTCAGATGGGTGGGAGGAGAGGGAAAGGGGGAACTGCCCTGAGATTTAATAAACGAATAAAAAATGATAAATACAGTACATTTCAGGGCTCACTTTAGAGCTGCTGCAACCTCACAATAGTCATGCGTGGCCACCTGTCACTAACCCAACATTATATGGTGCCAGGTGTGGGACAAGCACAACCATGGCTTCAAAGGAAAAATAAGGAGGCAGACAACACTCCAGATAAATCATTTGCATTACGCTGCTGCCCAGTGCATGCTGCCTGTCACTTCCAGGCAGGACCAGTTCCAATCAGGAACTCTTTGACGGTAGCTGTAATCCAGGCATCCCCAAACTTGCGGCCCTCCAGATGTTTTGACCTACAACTCCCATGATCCCTAGCTAACAGGACCAGTGGTCGGGGAAGATGGGAATTGTAGTCCAAAACATCTGGAGGGCCGAAGATGCCTAGTCTATATACACATTAGACCTTTAAAGCACATTCAAAGCGTGTTCTCTCCCCACCCCCAAAGCATCCTGGATGCTGCAGTTTCTGAAGAGTTTGGGGAATTGTAACCTTGTGAGGGGTAAACCCAGAATTCTTGAGGGAAATGTGTTTGAATGTGCATGCAACTTTGGACTAGACACACAGGAACAGGGTGTGTGGGATCTCATGGTGATAATGCCAGAAAGCTTTAAAAAGTATTTAAATCCAGCAGGGACCAGGCTGATACCCTTGGGGGGGGAGGAAGTACGGTACCACAACCTCCTAGCAACCCTTTGTCCTTAGGCTCTTGACTTAGGAATAGTTTGCTCTTCCCTTTCTTTCTGTAGCCATAAGGTGAATGCCAGTTGTAGCGCTGACTCCAGGCAGTGGTAAAGTTGGCCACTAGCCAGGGCCTTTGCAGCAGCAAATGGTCTGTTGCTCCCCACCAATGCCACCATCCTTATATTGCATGGAGCATGATCTAGGGCAGGTATAGGCAAACTCGGCCCTCCAGATGTTTTGGGACTACAACTCCCATCATCCCTAGCTAACAGGACCAGTGGTTGGGGAAGATGGGAATTGTAGTCCAAAACATCTGGAGGGCCGAAGTTTGGGGGTGCCTGCTGTAATCCTTGGGAAGCTTTCATTGCACTGGGTGCCAAATTTGAACAGCATCATAATGCAAGCCATGCCCTGCTGCTTCCAGAAAGGATCAAAACTTCCGTCGAGAGCTCCTGAGTGGAACTGATCATGCCTGGAAGCATTTGGCATGCATTTCAGCAGAGATCAGATCCACCTGACAGGAGCTTGAAAGATGGACACACCCACTTGACACCCCCCACCTGTCAAATGCAGCCAGTAGAGGGTTGGCCACCTCATGTCCTAGCCTGCCAGAGGAGATGAGCTTTCCCAAAGGGCAGCCGTTGGTCAGTGGGTGACCCCTGACCCAGCTGCAGGGCAGTGCGCACACTCTGAATCATTTAAGGACTAGACTTTGACGCTCACAGGTGAAAATCTTGAAGTTTGTCAGCTGGAGCTCCAGTGCGGCTCTTTTAGAACATTTGCTGAATGTTTGTGCTGCTCCAGTTTGAATTGTACGAGTTCTTACTCAATTTGTGTCTTTTGTCTCCAGAACTTTGGATGTTTTGCTCTGACTGAATTAAGCCATGGCAGCAATACCAAGAATATGCGGACTACTGCTAGATATGACCCGACTACGCAAGTTAGTAGCAGAGCCCTGTAAAATTCTCTAATATTAACTTTTCATTAAAATAGGACATTGTACTTCTGAACCCAGGTATTCTAATCTTTTCTATACATTGGGCCTGCAACTCACATGTAACTTATTTATATGATCACAAACGTAGACTCATGTCCAATGAATGAATGAATGAATGAGGCACAGGAGATTATTTAGTCCTCTGCGTTGCTGGCTAGGCTCTACTGTGCAAGGGCCCTGAGATACTCCCAGAGCCCTTGTGCAGTAAGCAGGGCGGAGGGCAAGGCCTGATCCAGACAGGCCACTGTATTGGGACCTGCCATGGGAAGAGCCCTACCCTACAGCCTCATGTTGGCTGCTGGTAAATGGTTTGGAAAAGAGCTCCGTGACTGTGGAGCAAAGGTAAAAAGAAAAAATGCCTCTGTGGCTTTGTTGGGTTTTTTTTTTAAGCCTTTCTCCTAAAATGTACGTATTGTTTACTCCTGTAAAACTATTTTCCATTGCGTTTCTGTCCTGCTCAATGAGGCTGCAGTCCTGTGCCCATTTAGTTCAGAGAAAGCCCCGCCGAATGCCAAGCAGACCGGGATTGTGCTGTGACCGCACAGAACAGAGGTTATCAATAGCTTCATCCAACTTCATATTTCAGAGAAGATATAAAGTGTGTTTCGATTTTTTCTCCCCACCCCCCTCTTATCAACTACGTAGGAATTCATTATTCACTCACCGGATTTTGAAGCAGCCAAGTTCTGGGTTGGCAACATGGGGAAGAATGCCACTCATGCAGTTGTCTATGCGCAGCTATACACTCCGGATGGCCAATGCCATGGATTGCATTCCTTTGTCGTACAGGTGAGAATGAATTCATCTCAATCTAGAATATTGGAATAAGCCAAGAGCTTTTCCTTAACCTGGATCCTTGGTGGCATTTGCCTATTATTACTGTATTTCTCAGTTGTAAACACTTTTTGTGGAATGGTCACTTGCTAGCCTGGAAATTGCATAAGATCATGCTGGCGTCACTAAAGGTGTGGGGGGGGGGCCCTTAAAATGTGCCCCTGTTCAGGCAAACATCTTTCTACTGGGTATGAAAGGCTTGCAAGTGCCCTTGCTCTGCTTTGGCCAAACAGAAAGTAATGTACAACCCAGTGCAAAACTAGATCCATTGGGCTAGTTACAGGTAGGTAGCCGTGTTGGTCTGAGTCGAAGCAAAATAAAAAAAATCCTTCAGTAGCACCTTAAAGACCAACTAAGTTTTTATTTTGGTATGAGCTTTCGTGTGCATGCACACTTCGTCAGATGCACTGAAACAGAATCCACCAGACCCTTATGTACGCCAAAGAATAAATGGACATAAATCTGACATCAGGAACCACAAGACAGAGAAACCAGTAGGAGAACACTTCAATCTCCCAGGACATTCTATACAAGATCTCAAAGCAGCTGTTTTATTACAGAAAAATTTAAGGAACAGACTGGAAAGAGAAGTTGCTGAATTGGAACTCATTACCAAGCTTAAAACCATGGAGCCACCTGGGATGAATAAAGACATTGGATTCTTATCTCATTATGCATGATCAAGCTTTCTTTAGCGCCTCAGCCCTTGCTTTTTCCCCCCAGGACCAATTGCAGTCATCAGCAGTCGTTAACAGCCATCTACAGGTTTACCACTCCCATCAGCCCATCACCCATTCCCATCGCCCCCACCCCCCACCCTCTGAATATACATAAGGGTCTGGTGGATTCTGTTTCAGTGTATCTGACGAAGTGTGCATGCACACGAAAGCTCATACCAAAATAAAAAACTTAGTTGGTCTTTAAGGTGCTACTGAAGGAATTTTTTTATTTTAGATCCATTGGGGCTTGAATTTGCTCTCAGCATTGCTCTCCCAGTATGCGTTTGGACAGTGATTTCAGAGACACGCAGCTGTAGGTGAACATAGCTCTGTGCTGCTGAGTCCTGTGTTACTTTAGACCCAAGAAGGTGGGGAGCATCATGTGCCCTTGTAGCAGATACAAAAATGTTTATCTGAAGGGGACCTGACAGTGCAATCGTACAATGAGCTGTGTACTGAGAGACGTTGTGAGCTCCACAGAAGCGCATGTGGGAAATGTGAAGTTGCTGTGTTTTAGGTGGGTTCTCCCTACCCTAGTGCTGTATTGTTCCCAGGTACACTCATTTAAGTGAGAGAAAATGAAGGGGGTCTACTTAGACACCCCTCTGGTGAGCAAATTTTCCCCCAACCTCCGATAACCCCAGTGGAGGAGAAGTATTTCCGCTTCTTAGCTTATGTCTTGTCCCAGGGAACTATGTGAGAGCCATTTAAATCATAGCTATATACAGTGGTGCCTCGCTTAACGAATGCCCTCCTTAACGAAAGGATTTTTCGAGCGGAGGTTGCCTCGCTAGACGAATTCGTTTTATGAAAAATTCGTCTAGCGAATCACGGTTTCCCATAGGAATGCATTGAAATTCAATTAATGCGTTCCTATGGGCAAAAAAAATTCAATGCATTCCTATGGGATTCGCTAGACAAATTTTTCGTTATAAGAAAAGACCCGTGGAACGAATTAAATTTGTCTAGCGAGACACCACTGTAATCCAACCAGTTGCATGCATTGAAACAGATGTGCACATTTTTCTAATTAATTTTATAGAGTTCTTAACCGGAACAAAAGGGTGTTTCCATGACTTCTTGTAAATGTTTTAATGGAAGCATTTGTTACAGATCCGAGATCCGAAAACACTTCTTCCCATGCCAGGGGTGTTGGTTGGTGATATAGGTAGAAAACTTGGGCAGAATGGATTAGACAATGGGTAAGTTTAAACCAAAGCACTCTGAACTTGAAAGGAATGTTGCAAAAGTTGCAAGTCACTTCTGCAGACCTCGAGAACAGAAATCCTAGCATGTGCATCATACAGCGAAAGGACCTTCAGTTTGATCGGTTCTAGTCTGAGATGGTTCAAGCACATTGCCACATCATTGTGCGCCATTACACGAAAGAGTGGAGAAATGCTTAGGAATCTCAAAGTCATCTCTGCTCCCTATCAAGGAATGATTGCAAAACCCAAGCATTTTTCAAAGTCAACTAAAAGATAGTCTAAAGAGCAGAAATATTCCAAATTGGAGAGTGGTACAATTAATTCAGGGTGCGGGTGGTGCTGTGGTCTAAACCACAGAGCCTAGGGCTTGCCGATCAGAAGGTTGGCGGTTCGAATCCCCTCGATGGGGTGAGCTCCCGTTGCTCGGTCCCAGCTCCTGCCAACCTAGCAGTTTGAAAGCACGTCAAAGTGCAAGTAGATAAATAGGTACCGCTCCGACGGGAAGGTAAACGGCATTTCCGTGCGCTGCTCCGGTTCACCATGCTGGCCACATGACCTGGAAGCTGTATGCCAGCTCCTCAGCCAGTAAAGCGAGATGAGCTCCGCAACCCCAGAGTCGTTCGCGACTGTACCTAACGGTTAGGGGTCCCTTTACCTTTACCTTTTACAATTCATTCAGTAATGCAGTTTCATTCTATTGTATTTGAAGGAACAAGACCACAAAGCAGAAACAATTCTAGGATCAAAAACTTTGGCTAGTTGAAAAGCTAAGGGTTGTGCAAACCCATTCCTATGCCAGAAAGTATGGAGATTGTAAATTGCCCACCTTAACTTCCACACCAATTGAGCAGTAAAGATGTTCTACAGACTCTCTCCTGCTTGCCTATGGTTTAAGACTCCCTGCAGTCAGGTGCTCCCTTGGCCTGTCAGCAAATGCAGGTTGGGTGGACAAATGTCTGAAGTGCACGGTTACTGCATGTGCTTACAAGCCCACCAGGCAAAACTATCCATACACGTTATTAAACTACCACCTAGTGGCCTAGTGGCACAGGACTACAGCTGTGTCAAAAGCACAAGGCAAAGGCTAAAGCACGAGCAGGATGCACAACACAAGCTCACGACAGATTAACAGATTGGATAAGTGCAGCCTATTATTGACAAACATTTAACAGGTGTTCTAGAAAACCCTCATTTTATAGGTTGGAAGCACTGAGTTGAAGAGTCTGGTCCCAAGGATGACCGTGAAGCTTCAAAACAAATGCAGACCAGATCGTGTGAGGAAGTGGACACTGGATTATTTGTGGAATTTACTTTCTAGAAAATACATGTTGCTCACTGTCGTTTCCTTGTGTTACACGCGTGCACATATGCACACACACAAACCCATCGCCTGCCAAGAAACAGTTGGATTGTGCTACACATAGTATTCCTGACTGCCTCCTTTAAAATGACTCGGGAAGTAAATTGTAGCAGTGGTTACAGCTGTTTATGGGGAACAGTCCCCTGAGCAATCTTTCCATATTTTCCTTCACATCTCTAGGGAGGTCTTTAACCAGAACTGAAATGTAAGAATGATAGAGTTAAGTCACATGAAGCCAACTCGGTGCCTCCAGAACTCCTGTAATCCCAGCCACATGGCTAGTGGCCGGGGATGATGGGACTTGTAGTGCAACAGGACCTGTTGACTGCAACTGAAAGTTGCAGTGTAATCCTGCTCAGGAGTCCCCCTGCAGCTGTTATTCTGAAAGGAGAAGGAGACACACTCAATGCATTCATGCATTTAACATCATGTCTGCTCTTGGTTCTGTGAAACTAATAAGTGTCGCTGTATTCAGCATTTGATTTATACAGCTCATCGGACGCACAGGTGTTATCTCTTAATTCATTCTTTTTGGATTGGCAGCTTTGCAATGTTTCACAATGTCAGGATACCCAAAAGGAATTTGCTGAACCGAACTGGAGATGTCACAGTTGAGGGAGCATATACAAGTGCCTTCAAGGTATGAATTGTGCTTAACTAACGTCCGTGTGCTTAATGCAAAAACTTAATTGCTCTTAACTGAATATTCCTTTTATTGCCTAATCCTTTTACTTCTCCCTCACACGCTCTCCAGAGTTCATCACAGTATAATTAAGAACACAAACACAATATTATACAGTACTTTGAATGTTAACACTTGGTGGACTTGGGGAGAATTTGCTGGGTACAAAATGTTCAAACAAATCCTTAAAGCCTTTTCTGCTTATCCTATCTTATTTCTCCAGGATCGCAAGCAGCGTTTAGGAGCTTCTCTTGGTGCTTTGTCCAATGGAAGAGTTATGATTATATCCATGTCTGTGGTCAATTTAAAGCTTGCCATATCAATAGCAATTCGCTTCTCAGCTACCCGGCGCCAATTTGGACCAACAGATGATGAAGAAATTCCTGTTCTTGAATACCAAATGCAGGTGAAAATCTAGAGTGCTCTTTAAAAGCTTGAAGTGCTAGATTTTGCAGCTGGTGAGACTCTTAATTAAACATAAGTCTTAGGCATAGGTCAGTGGGTTCTCCTTTAACATTTGTTGTTGTTGTTTAGTCGTGTCCGACTCTTCGTGACCCCATGGACCAGAGCACGCCAGGCACTCCTGTCTTCCACTGCCTTCTGCATTTTGGTCAAACTCATGTTCGTAGCTTCGAGAACACTGTCCAACCATCTCGTCCTCTGTCGTCCCCTTCTCCTAGTGCCCTCAATCTTTCCCAACATCAGGGTCTTTTCCAAGGATTCTTCTCTTCTCATGAGGTGGCCAAAGTATTGGAGCCTCAGCTTCAGGATCTGTCCTTCCAGTGAGCACTCAGGGCTGATTTCCTTCAGAATAGATAGGTTTGATCTTCTTGCAGTCCATGGGACTCTCAAGAGTCTCCTCCAGCACCATAATTCAAAAGCATCAATTCTTCGGCGATCAGCCTTCTTTATGGTCCAGCTCTCACTTCCATACATCACTACTGGGAAAACCATAGCTTTAACTATACGGACCTTTGTAGGCAAGGTGATGTCTCTGCTTTTTAAGATGCTGTCTAGGTTTGTCATTGCTTTTCTCCCAAGAAGCAGGCGTCTTTTAATTTCATGACTGCTGTCACCATCTGCAGTGATCAAGGAGCCCAAGAAGGTAAAATCTCTCACTGCCTCCATTTCTTCCCCTTCTATTTGCCAGGAGATGATGGGACCAGTGGCCATGATCTTGGTTTTTTTGATGTTGAGCTTCAGACCATATTTTGCGCTCTCCTCTTTCACCCTCATTAAAAGGTTCTTTAATTCCTCCTCACTTTCTGCCATCACGGTTGTGTCATCTGCATATCTGAGATTGTTGATATTTCTTCCGGCAATCTTAATTCCTGCTTGGGATTCATCTAGTCCAGCCTTTCGCATGATGAATTCTGCATATAAGTTAAATAAGCAGGGAGACAATATACAACCTTGTCGTACTCCTTTCCCAATTTTGAACCAATCAGTTGTTCCATATCCAGTTCTAACTGTAGCTTCTTGTCCCACATAGAGATTTTTCAGGAGACAGATGAGGTGATCAGGCACTCCCATTTCTTTAAGAACTTGCCATAGTTTGCTGTGGTCGACACAGTCAAAGGCTTTTGCATAGTCAATGAAGCAGAAGTAGACGTTTTTCTGGAACTCTCTAGCTTTCTCCATAATCCAGCGCATGTTTGCTATTTGGTCTCTGGTTCCTCTCCTTTAACATATAACACCTTAAAAACAAACATTCTTCATGAACAAGGATAACTTGTTTTGTTGAACTGGATGATGGCTCCTTGTTAAATGAGGAGGGATGCTTTTGTTTTGCTATTTGGATTTTTAAAAATCCTGGCTCAGAAAAATCCAAAGTAGTGCTTGGGGAGGAGGGTTGCAGGGGCAGAATAAAGCAGGGTTGTATTTTTTTTTTTACATGCCACCAATTTGACTGGGTTGTGCCAGCCACTCTGGGTGGCTTCCAGCAAATTATAAAACCACAGTAAAACATCACACATTAAAGATCTCCAGATACAGGGCTACCTTCGGATGTCTTCTAAAAGTCAGATAATTGTTTATTTCCTTGACATGTGGTGGGAGGGCGTTCCACAGGGCAGGCGCCACTACCAAGAAGGCCCTTTGCCTGGTTCCCTGTAACCTCACTTCTTGCAATGAGGCCCTCAGCATAGCTGCCAAGTACCCCATTTTCCCCGGGAAACCCCCGTTTTTACTTACCTTTTCCCGGTGGTCCCCTGTATCACTTCGTCTCCCGTTTTTCTCCGTTATTTTCTCCTGCCGGCGGCCTTCCCCCCCCCCCCGATTTGCCCTTCTATGGGCAAAAAAAATGGCCGCCGCTGACACCGGAAGTCGCGTCGACGCACTTCCGGTCATGCGTAGAAGCTACTTTTGAAGCCGGTGGTGGCCATTTTTGGTGCCCATAGAAGGGCAAAGCGACACCGGAAGTTAGGTCGACGCAACGTCCGGTGTCACACGGCTGCTGGTCCCAGATTCTGCAGTCCAGGACTTGGAAGGTAAGGCCCTCAGAGCGATGGATCACTGAAAGAAGGTTAAGAAAATTACCACTTTTACAAAGGGGACAAAAATGTCTCCTCTGTGTGTTTGAAAAATGTTTTAAAAGAATGTGTATCTCTGTTTTTCTTCATGCAAATTTCATTTTTGTTCCAGCAATGGCGCTTGCTGCCATATTTAGCAGCCACCTACGCCTTAGACCATTTCTCCAAAATGTTGTTCATAAACTCCGTAGAATTCCACATAGGTCTCCTCATGAAAGACAAAAGTCCACAGCAGGTGAGGATTTGTCAGTAATTCTTTGTTATAAGCCATTGTGTGGGGATGGGCAGAATCCAAGCATCTCCTGGTGTCTGAAGAGGGTACCTATTCTGCTCACCAGAGGCTAAATGCTTCACATCCCAGAACATGGCAACTTGCACCCCAATTTCATGAGAGGAAAACAGTAACTATATTGCCAGCTGCGGGAAAATGCACAGTTCTGTTACCTTTCTGAATATGAATAAAACAGCCAGTTCTGTATGCACAACAATTTTAACAAATACAACCTACTGTTTCTTCAGTGCCTTCTTTTTATATAAAGTTTTTTTTATTAATGTGAAATCAAAAGTACAATTAATAAAGTACATAATCAAAGTTACACAACATAGGAGCACTATAGAGGTTGTATTTTCCAAATAAATAGTGAGAAGATAATGCAGAAAAGAAGAGCACATAACGAAAGCCAATTTTTATTATTCCTTTGGGGAAGAGCTTCTTGTAATATCTGAATTACATTTTAATTAACTGTGAAACAGTTTTTTTGTTTATCTTTAAACATTTTAAATTGTTCTTAATGATAAATTTAATATTCTTGTAAACTGCCTAGAGGTTTTACCGTATTACAATCAAGCGATATTTAGATTTTGTTAAATAAAAGAAATAGCTAAAACACGTAAGTCTTGGTTTACCTCAACTGAAGCTCCTCTTCTCTTCTTCTTAATTTATTCTTTAAAACACATCACTTCTAAGCATGAAGGAGGGGCACTGTTGTTGTTAGGATTTAATTTCTTTTAACTGCATCTATAAATTTAATAGTAAGTAAATTTACAGTTGATCCCTTTGCTGGGGGGGGGGGGGGGAGTGTTGCATATTCTAAACACACAGGCACAGACTCTGAGCTGTATTCTGTAAAGAGCAGGAAATTGCTAGTACGTTTGTTGGTAACCCTGCTTGTGCAGTTTCCCACAGTTATTGGCAGTGCTTTTCCCCCCTAAAAAGGGGGTACTTTTTTAGGGGTACTCTCATTTTCCTACTCATATTGAAATACTGCCCCTCAATGAGGCCAAACTTAGATTCACAAAATGTTTAGGGGTATGTGTACCCCCAAATCCCCCCAGAAAAAAGCACTGGTTGTTGGTAACCCAGAAACCTGCACAAAAGAGGCTTAGAGTTGAGCATTTATATCAGGTGTCGGCAACCTAATGCCCATGGGCCACAAGCCGCCCCCGAACTGAGCCGCCTGCTCAGCGAGTCACTGTGCACTGCGCTAAACCAGCACAACGTGGGGTAATGCAGTATGTTGGCTGTTGTGTTCTATATTCATTGTTTGCTCTGGTTCTACAAGGCGGAACTCGGGCGCGAAATCCATGCTTTATCTACTTCGGGGAAACCCCTGGCCTCCTGGCTGACTCAACAAGGAACTCAGGAGTGCAGAGAAGCTTGTGGAAGACATGGCTACCTGGCCAGTAAGTGAACTTGACGGATAATTGTGTCCCGTAATTGTCAGTAACTTTAAATCGCAAGCACAGCTCACTGATACAAGTCCCTACATGTTAACTGTTCTTTCCAAAAGTGAATCGGCTGGGTGATATCCGTAACGACAACGACCCAAATTGCACCTATGAGGGAGACAACAATGTTCTGCTACAGCAAACTAGCAACTACTTATTAGGCTGGATGAATGCCAAACACCAAGGTTAGTATGTAGAACTCGGATGTTGCGCTGACTTAGGAGCCCACCAAGTGGGTACCGGGTAAAACGGCCAGCAGATGCAGTTGTGTGTTTGCATAGTTGAACTACTCCATTCCTATCAGTGTTTCTGTTGAAATGGTGGCCAGCACTCAAGCACCCTGTTTTTAACTATTCTTAGTACTGTTTTGGGACACAGGTGGCGCTGTGGGCTAAGCCACTGAGCCTAGGGCTTGCTGATCAGAAGGTCGGCGGTTCAAATCCCTGTGATGGGGTGAGCTTCCGTTGCTTGGTCCCAGCTCCTGCCAACCTAGCAGTTCAAAAGCACATCAAAATGTAAGTAGATAAATAGGAACAGCTCCAGCGGGAAGGTAAACGGCGTTTCCATGTGCTGCTCTGGTTTGCCAGAAGCAGCTTTGTCATGCTGGCCACATGACCAGGAAGCTATACGCTGGCTCCCTCGGCCAATAATGTGAGATGAGCGCGCAACCCCAGAGTCGGTCACGACTGGACCTAATGGTCAGGGGTCCCTTTACCTTTAGTACTGTTTTGGGTCACAATGACCTTACTTGAATTCTTCATTTGAGTTCGTTGGGCTCTGTAGATGCGAATATTAGTGTCTTCGACGGTTTTAACTTTAGAGATGAGAGAAACCTCCCAATCAGAAACTGAAATATTTCCAAAAAAAAGCAAAGGTGACCATCTTGCGGTGTAAGCAAAAACCCAGAAGTCCGCAGTTGGGTGATGCCTTTTTTAGAACGGACCCAAAAGTTAAAAGCTAGGCTTTGTTTTCTCAGAGAGTGTGTGTAACCTGCTATCAGTAGCACCTGGTATGGGCTTAACAGAGAGCCTGTGGTCTGTAGAACAAACTTGCATGCATCTCAGAATAGTTACATCCTGTAAAAAGCATGATTAGCACCCATAGTATTCTGTAGTTTGGTAACTTGGGTCAACTCTTTTTGAACTCATCCCAAGCAGAATAAAAACAAGGTTCTCAGTGTGAAACAGCAGTCTGCACTCTCTGGTGTCCTCAAACAGCAGTCAGAACAGCAGTCTAAATTGTCATGTGAGAATATCAGTGAGGGCTGTCTACTGTTTCACGCTGAGTCCCTTGTATTTATTCTTCTTAGGGTGAGTTCAAGAAGAGTTGGCTCAAGTTCCTAAACCAATTAACTTAAAACGTAATTTGAATGTGATGCAGTTAGGCTAAGGAGTGCACAGTTGTGCATCATGTGCAAAGTACAGGTCAATAGAGGTTGTTTTTAAGGCTTCCGACTGAGAAATAAAAGGGCCATGTCTCAGAAGCATAGAAGTGTTAAAGAGCATGCTTGGTTGAAGTTGGAGAAACGGGGGAAATAACTTAATCAGATTATCCATGCTGCGTGCACCGATGAGCAGATTTTTTGACTTGCATTGACTTTCAAAGCCATTAGTGCGTAGACATTAACACACTTTGACTTGGTATTTAGTTTTCGTATCATTGGCATTTCAGACAAAGGTCCTATTGCTTCACCATTGGGATCGGCAATTTTTTTGGAAGACTGCGATCATATTCTCTGCCAGAAGTTCACAGTGTCAAATGTTCAAGATTGCATGGATTCTTCCGGTAACTCTTCAAATTGCATCCCTTGTCATGTGCTTATAATTTTGAGTGTGGCCCCTTTCCCCTACAAACCGTTGGCTATTCTTCCTTTCAGGGCTTGCGGTTAAGTCCTTGTGCATTCTCTCTTCCCTTTAATTCACACACTGGGGTTGTTATAGCAAGCACCAGTTTAGAGGGTGAGTTGCTAGAGGAGGAAGGTTGTCCCATCTTGGAGACAGTAGAATGGGAGGGAACATCTTGACATAATAAATTTTAAGTTCTTTTGTAGAGATTGAGATTCTGATTACTGGAGCTTTATGCCATATGTTACAGTGGAAATGAAAACTTGGTGAGGACAGAATGGGCTCGAGGCATGGGAACAAGAGAGCGTGTAAATCAGCAGGGAAAATGGGACCTGTGGGCGGGTGATGCCTGGTAAAGACGTTCAATACAGATGATGATGTTGTTAGTGATGAACATGAGAGTAGAGGGGATACTGCTTTGGAGATGAAGGGGAATACAGTCTTACATAGGAAAAATGAGGCTTTGAAGTGCTCATGAATTAGTTCACTAGCCTTAAATAGCAGTATCAAAAAAAGAAAGTCTGTCCTCTATTAGTTGGTATGATGCCAAATTATTTCTTCTGTCTTTATATGAGCAGCAAGTTGTTGGGGTGGAGCAGAGGAAGGACAGCTAAGTTTCAGCAGCAAAATACTTAATTTTGTGGATGCTTTTCAACCTTATTTCTGCAAAACGCAGGCTGTGCATTACAGAAACTCAGATTCTGATGCAAACTATCAGCATTATTTGCCGTCTGCTTTATAAGGATTTTTATTATTATTATTATTATCTTGAATGAAAGCATTAAACCTTTGACATTTCTTTTTTCAGTACCTCTGAGGGGATACAAGTGGCTGGTTTGTTACTTGCTCCAAGAGAGTTTGCAGAAGCTGAGAAGCCAAGAAAAATGTGGTTGCGATGAATTTGAGGCAAGGAACAACACTCAGGTAAACACATTGTATGGTTTTATGTTGCGGAGCAATTTCATGAAAGGGCTATTTTAATGGACATTGCCCTTTTCTGCTGCCTTTCCCCTACACATACACACTCTATACATTGCACACTTACTTTCACAAAAATATGAAAAGTAAAGCACCTAGGACCTCAACCTCAGCTGGAGCTAAAGTTCATGCTTTTTTTGTGCAGCAACTAAGTTAAAAAGAATAAACCCTGCCATCAGGCTTACAGCCAAATAACCTCCCGCATGCATTTTTTACTTTAAAAGAAATAACTAGTGAGATTAACACCAAGTGGTGGGAAATGTGATCTGCACATCAGGAGATTTCTTGTGTAATGAGCCCCATTCTCCTTTCTCCCAGTTGCTGGGCTGAAACCTTATGGAATGTGTCCAGGCCACCCCAAGTCCTCCATTAGGTTTTGTGTCCAGGCAGTAACAGTTCCTTCCCTCTCTATGATGGCAATAATAATTCAGTTCCATGCCCACCTTTCTTAAGAGCTCATCCAAATTTGAGGCAGAGAGATTCCAGTGAATATGGGAACAGGGATGGATTTAGGGCTTTGCAAGCGATGCTCATGTGCTGGGTGCTGAGCCAAGGGGGCACCATCTCAGAGCCCAGTAAGTGGGGAACTGGGCTTTGGGAAGGAGGCACAGGGCTCTGAGAAGCTCCTAAGGGCCTCCTGCCTCCTTCCCAAAGCCTAGTTAGCACTTTCCCAGCTTTGGGAAGGAGGTGGGAGGGCTCTAGGACCCTGCCAGAGCCCTGCGCCTCCTTTCCCAAACCCAGCACCTCACTTAGCCAGCTTTGGGAAGGCAATGCAAAGGCTGGGTGCGGGGGCACCAAATTTTGGCCTCGCACATGGCGCTATAGTACTCAGGTCTGCCACAGGTGGGAAACGAGTATGACAAAAGCCTTTGGAAGAGAGTCAAAAGGTGCTGAGGACTGTTACGAGTGAGGGTGGATCAGGTTGGCCTAGTATCGTTGCTCAGTCAGGAAGATAACCAGAGAAGGGGCAGAGCATGAGAAAATAGCAGGAGCAGAAAAAATGGGCAAAGTCAGCCCAGTATTTGGACTTCCTCCAAAATGCCCAGCAGCTCCAGTGCATGAATGGACATGTCAAATAGTGGGGGTAAGTCAGGAATGGATACTAGTGAAAAAAGGGGAAAGTGGGTCATGGTGGCCGACCAATCCAAATTAAGGGTTCATGAAGCTAGAGGTTGGAAATTGCCATTCCTAAAGAGCTGGAGGGACCAATATTATCACTGTTGGTTATGATGGTTCATCATAGTTTAATATTTGCCAAGGTACCTACAGTGTATTAAATACAGTGGTACCTCTACTTACAAATAACTCTACTTACGAATTTTTCTACTTACAAATGGAGCTCCGTCCGCCATCTTGGATGCAGTTTATATAGGATTTTTTCTACTTATGAATTTTTAGATAGGGTTGCTTCGACTTACGAATTTTTTCTCCCAATGCATTCCTATGGGATTCGACTTACAAATTTTTCCAACTTACAAATGTGTGTTCAGAATGCATTAAATTCGTAAGTAGAGGTACCACTGTACAACAGAGAGTCCCACGGTGCTGTTACTCATTATGGTACCACAGGGCTGTAACAGACTAACACCATGTGATGTACCCTAGGAGGCAGGACCTCACGGCCTTCCCAACCAGAACTCCAGCCTCCAGAGACAGTGGCCTCGTTCTCAGGCCCAACCACTGTAAGGAAGCTCCGGGGGGAGGAACAGGAGAATTGCAGATAATGGATCAGTGATGAAGGTTGCAAGACATGATGCCCAACCTTGCCTCATATTACAGAAGGGTCACAATCTGTCTTGTATACCTGTCCCCCTGAAATCGCATGAGAGATGTTCAGCTGGGGTGCAGTCAGGGTAGTGTTGTGTTGAGTTCTATATACGCCACCAGCATTCCTTCACACTGTTGCTTCAGAGTACAATCTGCATCACTTTTTTGCAACACAGATTGCCCTGAAGGATACAGAGAGGATAGTAAGAATGGGCCTTTCATCTTCTTTTTGGGTGCCTTTTACTTAACTATTGCTTTTGAACAGTTATTAATCTTTGCCTGGATTTGTAGCTACAGTTGAATTTTTCTTCCCTTCTTTTTTCAAGGTGTACTATTGTCGTTCTTTAGCTATAGCTTTTATTGAGCACACTGTTTTGCAAAGATACCATGACTACGTTCACAGTTCCAACACACCAGCCAGCCTCCAGCCGGTACTGAAGAATATATGTTCGCTGTATGGATTGTGGTCTTTAAATAAGCACATGGCAGTGCTCTACCAAGGTGAGATCAACATTCTGCAGCCTACATGGTAAAATTTAGAATCTGCAAACACTTCAAGGCTCTTACAAATTTACTACTGCATTTAAGTAAGTAAGTTGAGGCACCCAGTGTAATTTCTGCGTGTAATTTCCCAGTGTGAGCCAGTGTGGTGTAGTGGTTAAGAGCGGTAGATTCGTAATCTGGGGAACCAGGTTCGCATCTCCGCTCCTCCACATGCAGCTGCTGGGTGACCTTGGGCTAGTCACACTTCTCTGAAGTCTCTCAGCCCCACCCACCTCACAGGGTGTCTGTTGTGGGAGAGGAGATTGTTAGCCGCTTTGAGACTCCTTCGGGTAGTGATAAAGCGGGATATCAAATCCAAACTCTTCTTCTTCTTAAACTGAAGCGTTCATAAACTGAAGTGAACTTTCCCATTGAAAGTAATGGAAAGTGGGTTAATCCATTCCATACGGGTCTGCGGAGTACTCAACCTGAAGCGTACTTAACCCGAAGCATGGGTGTAATTGGTTCCGGAAGTCTGTTCATAAACTGAAGCGTTCATAAACTGAAGCAAACTTTCCCATTGAAAGTATTGGAAAGTGAATTAATCCGTTCCAGATGGGTCCGCGGCGTTCGTAAACCGAAAATTCGTAAACCGAGGTGTTCATAAACCGAGGTTCCACTGTACAGTCTTACAGCTCTATTCTTTTAGCCCCAGTCCTCTTCTACTGCACAGCTCAGAGGAGCTGTGTTTTAAGCTACAATACCGAATTTCCTAAACCTTTTCTTCTGACATCCAGCCTCTTACAAAACTTGCCTGAAGCTTTTGGAGTGCAATCTTCTTAAAGGCAAAACTAGCAAGGTAACTAAAGGCCCCACCTGCGCTGCACATCTGAAGCAGTGCAATACCACTTTAAACAGCCATGGCTTCCCTCAAAGCATCCTTGGAATTGTAGTTTGTTAAGTGTGCTGAGAGTTCTTAGGGAAACCCCCCATTCCCCTCACACAGCTACAGTTCCCAGAGTTCCCTGGGAAGAGGGATTGATTGTTACACCATTCTGAGAATTGTAGCTCTGTGAGGAGAATAGGAACTGATTGATTGATTGATTGATTGATTGATTGATATTTATTACGGCCATTGGCCCATCACACAACAATTTCCCATACCAACATATATGTACTTAAACCTCCAAATTTAAAACAGCCAAAAACTACAAAAAACAAACAAAACAAAAACAAAAAACCAACAACATACAATACAATAAATTTGCAACATAAACATCGCCCTCTGCTCATAAATTAATAAAAGACATCAATGTTGATATCACCTAAATACATCCTAAAACATAAATCATGGTTTAAAAGGGTTATCCGAGCTGCACAGGAGTCTGTTTTTCTTCTTTAGGGATAGGACGCTGATCAAGAATCTGGCAACCGTGAGTGATCTTAAGGGGTCTTCATCATTTAGTAGATATCTCAGTTTGGCTTCATTCGAATCATCGGCGATTCCCTTTAGATATGGAGCAAGAAACTTGCTCCTGGCCGATGAGTGAAGAGCACAATCAAGGATTATGTGATGCAACGATTCCGGTGTCCCACAATTACAATCACATAAGAGCGATATCTGTCCATTGGAAAATCTATTTCTCAGCACTCGAAGGTAGAAAACAAAGTTTTTGCCTCAACTCTGTTCCTTCCAGGACTGTCGCTGAGCACGGCCAGCTCAGCTTTGTCACTCGGCAGTATTCTTCCCACAGTTGGGACACCAGATTCCAAGTCCTCTTCCCATTCACCCATGAAGGGGGAAACATGCTCACTTTTAGATAACTTTCTTCAAACCCCACAGATCTTGCAGGTTTTTTGATCCAGTATGAGTCCTTTAGCTTCATTATCATGATGAATATCTTTCAGGTGGCTACGCTTCAGGTGCAAATGCTGGCAGATTTGTACAAGATGCAATTCTAGAACTGTGTTCAAAGGTATGTTCCCGATTGGTTTAAATATTATGCCGAGTAACCTGTAGACTAAGAGTATAATGCCTTTATTTGGAAGTTGGCATGCTGGCTGGCAAGAGGGTTGTTAAGCCATACTCCTGGCCTGGGGCCAGCAGGGGCCCCAGACTGAGCTTCCTTTCAACAAAAAGTGCAAGTCTCTAGCTTTTAGATTGAAAGCTATGAAGAAAAATGTGAGGCCATCATTCAAAGCAATTGGTTTGCAAGGTATATGAGTCTAGTCTTGCCTTTCATTGTTAGCTTATGAGTGAAGTCAGAGCTGTGATTGATGAGTACTACAGAGAAATTCGGAGGCATACAGGCCCAAGTGAAGACCCCAAAACGCTTCAAAATGACCTGGGACATCCTTCTTAGTGTTGTTTTTTTTTTAGGAAACCCCCAAAATAGTTGAGCTTTTTTTTTACACTTGATTCCTGCATTGCAGGGGGTTGGACGCGATGAGCCATGAGGTTCTATGAAAACGAAAATTGGAGAAGATTATGGAGCTTTCCATATTAATAATAATAATAATAATAATTTATTATTTATACCCCGCCCATCTGGCCGGGTTCCCCCAGCCACTCTGGGCGGCTTCCAACAAAACAGAAATTCTAAAATACAGAAATATTAGAAATCTGAAACTGCTGGCTGTTAGTGGCGTGCCAAAATAGTTATGCTACAGCTCTGCAGTTTATTGGTTGTTGTAGAAACCTACTCAGAATACCATATTTTTCGCTCCATAAGACGCACCTGACCATAGGGCGCACCTAGTTTGAAAACAAGACAAAATATTTTGCTTTCTTGAATTTTCCTAGGCATAGCAGCCAACTCCTAGAGGCCAAGGTGCCTTCGCCGCCCCCCCACCACCACATTAAATATTTGAGGAAGTCATTCCCCCCCCAATGTTGATGGGCATTGTCATTCATATAGTGTGCATGCACTTTGTCTTGAGATCAATTGCAGCGGTTCTCAACGTGTGGGTCCCCAGATGTTGTTGGACTACAACTCCCATCATCCCTCAACTCCCATCATCCCTGAGCTCTGGCCTTGCTAGCTAGGGGCGATGGGAGTTGTAGTTCAACAATATCTGGGGGCCCACAGGTTCAGAAAGGCCGATATGGTATGTGATGTGGGGCTTACCTGCCCCCCCATCTTTTATTCAAGTTGGAAGAGGGGGGGAGGGAAGGAAGGGGTGAGAGAGAGAAAGAAAGAGAGATAATGAAGGGGTGAAAGAGAGAGGGGGGGAAGGAAGGAGGGAAGGAAGGAAGGGGTGAGAGAGAGAAAGAGAGAGAGGGAGAGAGGGGTGAAAGGGAGGGGGAAGGAAGGAGGGAGAGAAGGAAGGGGTGAGAGAGAGAGAGAAAGAAAGAGAGATAATGAAGGGGTGAAAGAGAGAGGGGGGAAGGAAGGAGGGAAGGAAGGGGTGAGAGAGAGAAAGAGAGAGAGGGAGAGAGGGGTGAAAGAGAGGGGGAAGGAAGGAGGGAGAGAAGGAAGGGGTGAGAGAGGGGGGAAGAGAGAAGGAAGGAAGGAAGGGGTGAGAAAGAGTGAGACAAAGAGGAAGAAGGAAGGAAGGATGGAAGGGGGAGAGAGGGGGGAAGAAAGGAAAGATGGAAGCTGGGAGGAGGGGCGGAAGGGCCTTCCTTCCGTCTCTTCTCACCTTGCTGTAAAGCAAGAAAAGCTGTCACAGAAGCAGCTCGAGAGCCGGTTTCCCGTCACGCTCTCTGGCTCTCACCTTCGCGGCTCTGGCTCTCGCCTCCTTTTGGGGAGGGAAAAGGTGCGTCTTATGGAGCGAAAAATATGGTACCCAGTTTCTAGTCTTACTTTTTTTTTCCCTGCACAGCTGAAGCAAGAGGCTGTGGCTTTGGTCGATGTAATTGCTCCTCTGGACTTCATTCTCAACTCGCCAATTGGCAGGGCTGATGGAGAGGTAAACAAGTCTTTTTGCAAAGCTCTGACCCAGATTGAGTGTGCCTCTTTTTGAACCTTGTGTTTTCAATATTTGTGCTTTGTTGTGTCACAGCTAGAAACTGTGTGTATTTGGGAGTGGCAGAGAGGGAAGACCCACAGTCTAGCAGCATGAATTTATATGCTGCATTCTTCTGATGCTGGAAATAAATCTACTCCAGACTGCACATTCCAGCCTTTCTGATCCTTGAGCTTGAGGCACCTCTGCTTGGGGAAGGTAACCATTTTAGAAGAGGTGCCCGGGAAACCGTTGCAGCAGGCCAAAGTAAATTAAGTAACTTAACAAACTGAAGAGCTTTGACTGTAAGCACAGGCTACAGAGGAAACCTTATGATGTGCTCACCAGCTCTTTGATAATCTCGGAACCGAACTGCATTGTTCAGACGCTGCAGCTCAATTCAATGTAGCCATAATGTTCTTTTGAAATGATTTGTCTGTTTACTTATCTAAACATTGCTCTTCACTTGATGCCTTGATACCCACAAGTGGGCCCTAGCACAAGCTCTGTGCTTTTTTTTAAATCTAGCTTTTGGGGTTTTTAAGGATAGAGGCAGAAATATGAAGCTGAGAAACCCCGAGAAAGAGAGTGAGAGAATACAGTGCTCTTTTCCTTTCATTTGCTGCATAGAAAGGATTTTAGCAGGAATTTTTGTCTCTGCTGAACAGCGCCTGCCAGAATTCTCTGTTGTGTTGGGTCACCCTAGAAAACAGACATGGGCAAATACAGGGAAACTATTAAATGAAGATCTCATTACGCCTCCTTGACATAAAGGTGACACCACTGCAAAGTCTGAACCTTTTGGAAATGAATGCTGTTGCTGAAACCATTTCTGTTTTTCTCCCCCTCCAGCTGTATAAAAACCTGTGGAGCACCGTTCTGCAAGGCAATAAGGTGTTGGAGAGGCCATCCTGGTGGTCGGAATTTTGTACTAATAAACCTGTTGTAGGTAGGCTGAGATCAAGAATGTAAACGGAATGGTATATTGGAGAGGCTCAGCAAGGGCATGGATAATAAATCGTAAACTCAAATTATTAGTTAAAGGATCATGTTGAAGAAGGTAATTTTTGTGAAGGAAAAGGCCTTTGAAATAGCATTTCCGCCTATTTCCCCGACTACTGGCGCAATGAGGGTCAGTGCAGCCCAGTTTACACCGTTCCCACTTGTGTGTGTCAGTCAGTCAGGTCTTGCAGAAATGAAGTCACTTTAAAATGGGCTGCTACTCAGAGCCTGAAGTGGTCATAGTGGCCATGATAGTTGAAGTCTGAATTCCAGGTATGGAAATAGGTATAACAAATTGAAGGGAAATTATACCTTTGCAAAGTCAGTTCCCTTAGAGGACCATGAGAGGCACTGGGCATGCACAATTTCGCCCAAAGACCTAAAACATGTTCACTCTCCTGGAATACAGAGCAGATAAGGACTTTCTAACTTTGATTAATTGTCATGTACATCTGTAGTCAAATGTTTTTATAGTTCCTTGTTTAATTCATGGTCTAATTGAAGTGAATGAAAATGTTGAACCTTATATCGCCTTACCAACATTCTGCGTTTTATCCGCACTTTTTAATTTTAACTGTAAGTTGGTGTCAGAAAATCCTAGTTTAGTATCTGTGAAAGGTAAACATAATATTATGTGTTATAACAAAGTTCTTCTACCTGCTACATATTTTTGAGGAAATGTTTTGTGCTGACAAGATAGAGCAAATGTTAACAATGATGAATAAAATAGTTTTATTTTATATGCATTCTTTTTAATCCATGAAATTAGTGAACATTTCTGCTTTAATTTTCCGATACACGATTGGTTCCCTTTAAAAGGAAAATAAAAAGCAGTTTGAAGTACAATTTTGAATGCTGAGTACAGAAACCTCAGCCTCTTGCAAGGTTCTTTTCTGTTCACACTGTCCAGAAGACTGTTGTTGTTTTTAACAAGGTAAAGTCATCACGTCATTTCACAAGATGACTTTGATAGATGGCAGAGAGAATGGCTTTAACCTTACCTCTTCCTGACCTCTAGTTTTTATGTGCAGAGAAAGCACACAAGAGCATTGAATCATCTGAATGCTTTTCTGCAGCTTGAGTCCACAAACACATTGGCCACCTCAAGGAAAAACAAGTCACAAATTCTCACTGTACACTCTGAAACCAAATATTGTGTGGAACACTTGTATTATTATTTATCCATATACCTACTACCTCCATTACCTGGTAAGCAACACTTGGATATATTCCCCTACCAACAACCAGCACTGGGATATACTCCTGCAGTTTTGCAAAAGCTTACCTGCTTCTTTCCTTTCACAAATCACTTTTTATGACAAGCACCTTTTATAAATCTGGAAACAGAGTCAGAGATTTTACTGATTACCTGCAAAATGTACTTTCACAGAATTGTGGCCTATTATCCAAGTGGACTTGCCACCTCCAGGTTTTACTTACTGCAGGTTCATACATGGAAGTCACATTTATTTGCTGTAGGATCCATCAGCACACAGTCCAGGTATAGCCTTGACCATCACACAGTGCTCTACCTGTTTTGTTTCCACTGTGCTCTAGTTCTTGTCTTTACAGAATGCAAACACGGGGACTTGAAGAACCAATTGAGTTTCAAGGGTTTTTTTCTATAGGAAACCTGAGAAAGTGTTGCACCTTCTCCCAAGGTGCCAATGGAAGTCTGTGCCCTTGGCTTTACTCACAGTTTGTTTGGGGATGCAAGCAAAGACAGCAGAATTTGAGAGCCACGCAGTAAGGAATTCCAAGCAACAGGTGGCAGCAGAGAGGCTGCAGCCCCAACTGGGGAGCCTCCAGTAGGTGGCAGCAGAGAACGATTTCTGTGGCTCTGCAGCTGAAGGCAGTAAGAATGGCTAAGCCAATTCTAGGGTACTGCTAATTTTCTCCTCTTAGGTCGATTTCAGCTGGTAGTCTTTCAGACAAAGAAGCTCAGCAATCCCCTCTATTGGAAGCATTCTACAGGAGGCCAGTTCAGACCTTCAAGCTTCTCTTCTTCACAAGCAGAAGATGCCCTTTCTCCCTGAACAGATCTGTGGTCCTGCTCTCCAGAGGCCACTTATCTTCAGAGCAAACCAGCATCAGCTACTTGACAAGGAGCTGCAAGTGGCCCAGGCAGCCTTCACTTTTTTAACCATTACAATAAAATATGGTGTGCAACTCTGTCCAATGTGCAAATAAACATGGCGTGCTGGATTCGGACAGTGTGTTTTCTCTACGCTGTCTGCTTGTTGGAGAGCAGTATTCTCTTTTTTTTTTTTATAATATTTTTTATTGAACATTTTTTCAACAAACATACACCAAACATACAAAATACAAAATACAAAAACATATCAAAAACATCAAAATACAAAATACAAAAATATAACAAAAAAATATATCATTTCTCATCCATTATAATACTCATTGTCTTCAGGCTTCCCCAATTCCCTACTATCTGGTTTTCATTTTTTTTAAAACTTCTATAGCAGTTTCTAAATCATCTTCTTTCCCATCATGCAATCCCTTTAAAACTTCCAAGTTAATTCATCTTCATATCATTTACCCTAATTTCAAACTTTAAATCTTCTATTGTTTCCCTAATGCCTTAACCTCTTTACTTTCCTGGATTTTCAAACTCTAATTATCGAATACATTCCCTATATACATTTTAAATTTCTTCCAGTCCTTTGAAACTTTGTCATTTGTCTGGTCCCGGAGTCTTCCTGTCAATTCTGCCAATTCCATATAGTCCATCATTTTCATTTGCCATTCCTGCTTCGAAGGCAATTCTTCTTTTTTCCAATATTTTGCTAATAAAATCCTAGCGGCTGTGGTGGCATACATAAACAGATTAACATCATCCTTGGGGATTTCTTCCCCAATTATTCCAAGCAAAAAGGCTTCCGGTTTTTTCGAAAATGTGTTCTTAAACATCTTTTTCAATTCATTGTAAATCATTTCCCAGAAGCCTTTTATCTTAGGGCATGTCCACCACATATGGTAGAATGAGCCAACATCCTGTTTACATTTCCAACATTTATTGTCGCTTTTGTGGTACATTTTAGCTAGCTTGACCGGCGTCAGATACCATCTATACATCATTTTCATCAAATTTTCCTTCAACACCGTACAAGCCGTAAATTTCATACCTTTCTTCCACAATTTTTCCCACTCCGACATCATCACATTATGACCCAGATCCTTGGCCCATTCAATCATAACTGATTTTGTTTGCTCATCTTTCAAATGCCATTCTAACAACAAATTATACATTCTGGACAAATTCTTGTGATCTGTCTCTAATAACTCCGTCTCTAATTTCGATTTTTCTGATTGGAATCCTAATTTTTTGTCTAACTTGAATACCTCATTTATCTGCACATACTGAAACCAGTCACTCAACCTATCTTTCAATTGTTCGTATGGTCTTAACTTAAAGTGGTTTCCCACTTCCATCAAGATATCTTTGTATTTCAACCTATTCTCATCCATATTTGTCCTTTTAGGTTTCTTTGCCTCAAGAGGTGAGATCCACCTAGGAGTTCTCCTTTCCAACAAATCCTTATATCTCATCCAGACATTAAACAATGATTTCCTGATTATATGGTTTTTAAAACCTTTATGCAATTTCACTTTATCATACCATAAATATGCATGCCAACCAAATGCGTTATCATGACCCTCTAAATCCAACAAATCATCATTATCTAACAAAAACCAATCTTTCAACCAACAAAAGGCAGCAGCTTCAAAATAAATCTTTAAGTCCGGCAGGGAAAATCCTCCTCTTTCTTTAACATCAGTCAAAAGTTTATATTTAATTCTTGGTTTCTTCCCCTGCCAGACAAATTTAGACAATATCTTCTGCCATTCTTGAAAGCATTTCATTTTATCAACTATCGGTAGGGCCTGAAATAAAAACAACATTTTCGGCAAAACATTCATTTTAACAGTTGCTATTCTACCCATTAAAGACAATTTTAACCTCGTCCATACTTCCAAATCTCTCTGGATTTCTTTCCATAATTTCTCATAATTGTCTTTATACAAATTCAAATTTTTTGACGTCATATTAACTCCTAGATATTTCACCTTTTTTACACACTTCAGTCCTGTGCATTCCTCTATATTCTGTCTCTCTTGTAATGTCAGATTTTTATCCAATACTTTAGTTTTCCCTTTATTCAGCTTAAAACCCGCCACACTGCCAAACTCTTGAATTATCTGCAGTGCTCTCACTGCACTCTGTTCGGGATTCTGCAAAGTCAATACTAAATCATCTGCAAAGGCCTTTAACTTATATTGTTTCGAACCCACTGTAATCCCTTTGACACCTTCATCGCTCCTTATCATATTCAACAAAACCTCTAGTACAGAAATAAATAACAGGGGGGAGAGTGGGCACCCTTGTCTTGTTCCTTTCTCAATTCTTATCTCATCTGATACCACATTATTTACAATAATCTTCGCTCTTTGCTCAGAATAGATACCATTAAGCCCATTAACAAAATTTTGGCCAACCTCCATTTTTTCAAAATTTCTTTTCATAAAATTCCAAGAAATATTATCAAAGGCTTTTTCGGTGTCCACAAAAATTAACATTGCTTTGGTGTTTATTTTCACTTCCAGTCTCTCCAAAATGTCTATTATAAATCTTACATTGTCCTTCATATGTCTTCCAGGCAGGAATCCTGCCTGGTCTTTATGAATTAAGTCTTTCAACACCCTTTTCAATCTTAACGCCAAGATACTAGCAAATATCTTGTAGTCCACATTTAATAAGGAGATTGGTCTATAATTCTTAACCTGAGTCTTATCCACATCCGGTTTTGGTATCAGAGAAATAAAAGCTTCTTTCCAAGTCTCTGGTGCTTTGCCCCCCCCCCTAAAATCTCATTTGCTACCTCCATTAATGGTTGTATCAACCAGTTTTTTAATGCTTTGTAGTACTTTGAGGTAAGTCCATCCGCCCCTGGGGCTTTGTCACTTTTCAGTTCTTGAATCGCCATTTCGATCTCTTGTCTTGTAATCGGTCCATTCAGTAGGTTCTTTTGTTGTACTGGAATTTTCTGCAGCCCATTTTCTTTTATAAATTTCTCTATCCCATCTAAATCTTCTTTTTCCCTTTTATATAGCTGTTTATAATATTTTGTAAAACATTTCCTTATCTCTGCAGGGTTCTCAATAGATTTTCCTTCTTCCATAATCTTTATGATGGTATTCTCTTTTTGTCTTCTTTTCAATTGCCATGCCAACAATTTCCCACACTTATTAGCCGATTCGAAGGATCTTTGCTTCATTCTTCTAATTTTCCATTCTATTTCCTCGTTTATTATTTGGGAATACTGCACCTGCAAAGCTTTTATTTCTTTTTGGACTTCCTGACTTTTCGGATTATCTCTCAATTTTTTTCTTTTCCCTTCAATTTATCCAAAATGTTTTCCTTCTTTTCATTTCTCTTCTTCTTCCAAATTGTATTCTGTTGGATCAAAAATCCTCTCATTACTGCTTTGCTGGCATCCCAAACCATTGTAATATTCTGTCCTTTATTCAAATTTAATTCGAAATAATCTTTCAACATCTTCTGGGCCTTGTTGATTATCTGTTCATTTCTCAATAAAGAGTCATTCATTCTCCATCTAAAAGAACCCTGCAGATACTGTTTCAGCTCCATCAAAACTGCGTTGTGGTCTGAGTAGGTTCTGGGGCATATCTCGCTTTTTGTCACTTTTGGACATAAGTCCTTGGTAATCCAAATGTAGTCCAATCTACTTCCTGACTTTTGCGAGTCCGAGAAAAAGGTGAACTCTTTTTCCAATGGATTTCTTAGCCTCCAAACATCTACTAAGTCTAAGTTCTCTACCAAATCAAAAAATGTTTTTGGAAGCTTACCATCATTAGATATTTTTTGTCTTTGAGTTCTGTCCATCATCGTCGATACGGCCCCATTAAAATCTCCCATCATTATGATCTTATAATCCAAATAATCCAACAACGTAGTGTGTATATTCTTAAAAAAGTCTGATTTAGCTTCATTTGGTGCATAAATTCCAAGTATCAAACATTTTTCGCCTTGCAGAGATATTTCCACTGCAATATATCTCCCTATTTCATCCTTAAACAGCAATTTAGGATTATATTTTTCCTTTACATAAATGACTACCCCTCTTTTCTTGACTTTATCAGCAGATATAAACTCTTGGCCCAATAACTTGTTTTGTAGAATTTTTCTATGAGTCCTAATTACATGGGTCTCTTGCAAACAAATAATATCCAAATTCTGCTTTTTAACTACATGATAAATCTTCCTTCTTTTCACGCTTGAATTAAGTCCGTTCACATTCCACGAAAGTACTCTTAACGCCATCTTGTCTTACTTTATAATTTAAGCGTCTTCCCCTGGCCCAGCTCCAGTCCCAGCTCCTGCTCCTGCCAGCAATTCCAAATCAAATGCCCCTGGTCCAGCACCGGCTCCCAAACCTTGATCTCCTCCAGTTGATAATATAAAATCCTCTGCGTGACTTTCCAAAAATCTTCTTTTATCCTCAACCGATCGGATCTTGTACTCCTTTTGTTTATATTTAAATGCCAGGCCCTCTGGAAATTTCCACTTAAAAAAAATATTTTTCCTTGTCAGAATCGTTGTCAGGTCTGTATATCTATTTCTCTTAGACAAAAAGAATTTAGGCACTTCTTTAAATAAAATTATCGTATGCTGGAGAACTTCCAATTTTTTTCTGATAGTGGTGGCCTAGTATCTTGTCTCTTTGCTCCTTTGTTTGAAAGACCACTATACAATCATTCAAAAAATTAGAATCTTTTTTCTTTTTTGGGCCTACTCTGTAGGCCCTCAAAATAGTGGCTTTTACCTCTTCTTTATCCAGGCCCCACCAGTCAGAAATTTCTTGAGCAATTAAATCTCCCAAATCACCTTTTCCCTTCTCCAGCTCCGGCAAATTTCTAAGTCTTAATTGATTCTCCTTATCTTGTAATTCGATAAAAGCGAGCCTAATTTGCGTTTCTTCCTGCAACTTTTCTAAATCCGTTAACTTATTTGTTTCAATATCCGTCACTCTTACATTTAAACCAGAGACCTGCGTTTTTACTTCCTGAAGATCTTTTTTCAATACACCAAATTCTTCTTTAAATTCCTGGAGACACTTTGTAGTGGCTTTGACCTCTGTGGTTAAACTTTGTAGGCTCTGCTTGTTATCTTTCATAAATTCCAAAATTTGTTCTTGAAAAGCTTGATCTCTGGACTCCCTTCTCAATTGCATTTTTTTATCCGTACCCGTCATTTTCTAATTATATATTCCACCTTTATAATTATCAAATAATTTGTAATCCACCAGGCAGCTAATGTGCCTTCCCACACCAAAAAGCTGTAATCCACAATATAGTTATTATATCTTCAGGTCCAGAGAGGTGCTTTCTTTGCAGAGTCCCAAATTTTGTAATCCACTTAGCAGCTAATGTGCTAGACCAGCAGAACTTCTGCCCTTAAAATTATTTTGTAATCCACACAGCAGCCAACGTGCTGGAAATCACATAAGTTCTTCACCAAGCAAATCACCAATCATTTGTAATCCACACAGCAGCTGATGTGCTGGAAAACCCCATCTCTTTCACCAAAGCCCAAAATATTTTATAATCCACACAGCAGCCGACGTGCTGGAAATTACTTTCGTTTCCTCCAAATTCAAAAACACCACTGTATTACCAACAGTGGCTGCAATGCTGGAAAACACTTTTCTCCAGCTGGCTCCCAAGGTCACCAAATCTTCATGTAGCCCAAACAACTGGGTAGATGCTGGAGACCAAGTTCCTTTCTCACAGGCAGCAAGTACTTTCAATCCATAGAGGAATAGCCAAACTCCCTAACAGTCTATTGCAGTTTTCTCAATATAATTCCAACAATGTGGCAAGTTTTCAGCTTTCAAATAACACTGTCCCAACTTCCAAATAGTTACAAAGAGGCAGACTTCACAGCTCTTTCCCAATTCTTTTGAGGCTCTGTTACACTAACAAAGCCTCTATTCTCTGGCTGAGCTGACAGGTCCTCCTTTCCAGCAAATGACTCCCTTTTGATCTTTACAGCTTAATTACTTGATTGTTCTCTGAATACACCTAAATCGTCTCCCCCCCCCCCTCTCCATAGGGGAGGTTTGACAGCTCTCCAGAAAAAGTCTTAGTCTCTAAAAAGTCTTTGCGGCTTCAGTAACTTTTGCTGCTGCCGCCTCAAACAGTAGATAGGGGCTGGCTTCCTTCTTTTAAACCCCTTATCCGTGGCCAAACTTTAATATCACCAACTAATCTGATTAATTCCGCTTGTTACTCACGGTTCCTTGCATTTCATTTGAAGGAAGAATCACCCGCTGTTGCCAGTCAGTCCTGCGGCTTCGCGCTATCAAGGAAAGCACCAAGTCCGTTCGTGCTGCAGCTCCGACCCCCTCGCTCTCGGCAGCTTAAAAAAAAAGCCGTTCCCGGGGAGGGGGGAGCCCACAAAATACACAGCCGGACCACCACGTTCCCAAAAAGCCCCTTTTGGGATTTCTAAGGGCACACGCTACGCCGGAGCGACGTGCCCAGTCCTTGAAGCGCCAGGTTTTACTCAGCGAGCAAAACCTCGACTGACATGGCCGCGCGAGCGACCGGAAGCCCGGAGAGCAGTATTCTCTACAGCTTTGCACTCTGCCTCAGTTGAACATTTGATGTCTTGGCAAACTAGACACTGAAGTCTTTAGTGTTATTGCCCAAATTCTCATAGATGCGTAACAAACAGCTGAAGCACATTTGGAGAGTTGATGTGGCCTGCATATGTAAGGGCACCCCCCTCATATGTGGCTTGGAATAATTGCCCCTGCCTTAAAAGGGGCCTGAATTTATTAATTAATTAAATCACTCTATATCGTAGGAGTCAGCAAACTTTTTCCGCAGGAGGCCAGTCCACTGTCCCTCAGACCTTGTGGGGGGCGGGACTATATTTGGGAAAGAAACCCCCCCCGACTCTCCCCTCCCTTCTCCACAGCACTGGACGAGCCCCAGTGGCTGCTTACCTGTGCCGTGCGAGCGGCAGGGGCTGGCGGTGGCGGAGGGACAATGAGCGGCGTGAAAGAGCTGGCTCTGGAGAGGGGATGCTTAAAATGGCACTCGGCCACCCGCAGCTCAACAAAGCCCAGCCCCCTTCCTCCTCTAGGCAGGGCAGGGAGAAGTCAGGAGGCGGGGGGGGGGAGGCGCCACCGCGGAGTGCATTGGGGGGGGGAATGGCACAGCCTGAATGATCAGAATCCCCACACCAATCCACACAGTGATTCTGCGGGTCGGATCCAGAAGGCAATTGGGCCAGATCCGGCCCCCGGGCCATAGTTTGCTGACCCATGCTATATCCCATCCTTCCAGTGTGGTGTAGTGGTTAAGAGCGGTAGACTCGTAATCTGGGGAACCGGGTTCGTGTCTCCGCTCCTTCACATGCAGCTGCTGGGTGACCTTGGGCTAGTCACACTTCTCTGAAGTCTCTCAGCCCCACTGACCTCACAGAGTGTTTGTTGTGGGGGAGGAAGGGAAAGATGAGTGTTAGCCACTTTGAGACTCCTTTGGGTAGTGATAAAGTGGGATATCAAATCCAAACTTCTTCTTCGTCTTCGTCTCCTCCTCCTCCTCCTCCTCCTCCTCCTCCTCCTCCTCTCCTGAAGGTGGCCAGGGCGGTGAAATGTGCTCTGTCAACTCACCCTTAGCAGCAGGTTCAGGGCAGATGGAAGGAAAATGCTTCACACAATGCATCGTTAATGAGGAATTTGCTGCCCAAAGATGTGATGGGCACTAGGCGAGATGTTCTAAAAATAGGAACACTTCCTTTTATATGGGGGTGGGGTGTATTTTGAGCAGTTAAAATGATAGTTGTTACAATAAAGATTATATCATCATCATAATATGTTAAGCATATGTTAGAGTTGGTGGCGATCCAATAACGTGTTATTAGAATGTTATATCTCAATAGTTGGAAATAAAATTCCTATTAAAAATGTTTTAATATGGAATAAAACTCATAGAATTTGGATGAAAGCATTTTACTGGATGTGTCAGTGATTGATGGTTTTGAGGAAACTATGGCAGCTCAGGGGACTTCACTGTAGAGCTCTGCGCAGCATAATCTATTGTACGTCTAATGTAATGAATACCTTCTGGTTTAGGTCAGCATCAAGGAAACATACTTTTAAATGCACAAGGGTCGAGAGTGATGATACCGGTACTTTGGCTACCTGTTGCCCTGATACCTGATATAGGGACCCAGGTGGCGCTGTGGGTTAAACCACTGAGCCTAGGGCTTGCTGATCAGAAGGTCAGCAGTTCGAATCCCTGTGACGGGGTGAGCTCCCGTTGCTTGGTCCCAGCTCCTGCCAACCTAGCAGTTCGAAAGCATGTCAAAATGCAAGTAGATAAATAGGAACCGCTACAGCAGGAAGGTAAACGGCATTTCCGTGTGCTGCTCTGGTTCGCCAGAAGTGGCTTTGTCATGCTGGCCACATGACCTGGAAGCTGTACGCCGGCTCCCTCGGCCAATAATGCGAGATGAGCGTGCAACCCCAGAGTCGGTCACGACTGGACCTAATGGTCAGGGTTCCCTTTACCTTTACCTTCCCCTGATACCTATCTATGGTATCTGTAGAGAATAACCCAGGCTATAGAACTTTAGGAAGTTCTTATGCATCTTTCCTTGCAAATCTTCTGGCTGGATCTATTATTTCTTACTGTCTCACCAGAAATCTCATCTCGAGCCAAAACATTGTGTGCAATAGCTGCCCTATCTGGACCCTCTATCTTGGGGTGAGAGGGTTGTTGTGCTAGACTTCACATATGGAGACATATATCCCCACATGGGGTGGCTAGCTAGGCAGATCCAATGTGTAAATTGGCCTTGCTGGCAATAGCAGGGTTTAATTTATACCAGGGACCATATTTGAATGGAGCAAATGCTGAACCGCCAGTAATATGGGCTCCACCTACTGACTCACTCCACCCAAGCCAAAACAAAGGCAAAGCTCTTTAATCCCCTTTTTCTATAGTGGGAACAAGGCTTTGGCAGAGCTGCGTTCCATATGTGCTTCAGTTGCTCAGTGCCTGGAAACGAACGGGAGCTTTTCTTTCAAGGCTAATGGCTAATAATCGCCAGGATCACAGCTAGGGAGGGAAGAGCTGAAGCATTTGTAATAATTCAGTTGCTTCGTGTGGAACTCCCTGCCTATTGATATCAAGTAGGCACTTTCGCTCTATTCTTTTCAGCACCGGCTAAAAACACACTTGCTTAGCAGTGCTCATGTGGATTTTAATCTGTTCGAGTATTTAATTTTTTTGTATGTTTTAAAGTATTGTCATTTTTTCTGGGTTTTCTTGTTTTAACTTTTTGTAAACCGCTTTGAGGTTGTTGTGTTGTTGTTGTTTACACTCAAGCAGTGTATAAATTTTGTAAGCAAACAAACAAATATTTTAAAAACCTATCCTGCTCCCAAGGAATAGATTTAGTGTCATGTATAGTTTGGCCCTTTCTGAGGCAGATAATGTGGGTTGAATTCTTTCTGACGGCCTTCATTGTTGCTGCTTACTCTGGAGGAGGGAGTTGCGGGTTAACATCCCTTTGCTTGTGTGATAAAAAGCAGCTTATTTGCCAACAGGGTGACTTTGGGATCAAGGCCCTCTTTAGCAGCCAGCTGGCAAGCCACAAGGGTGGGGCGGAACTGTTACCTGCAAGTCTGAGCTATTGTTGTTTAGTCGTGTCCGACTCTTTGTGACCCCATGGACCATAGCATGCCAGGCAAGTCTGAGCTATTATTTCCTGATAAATATTTGCCATGTCTCAAAGCCAGATTTAATATGATATAAGACAGGCACCCCCAAACTGCGGCCCTTCAGATGTTTTGGCCTACAACTCCCATGATCCCTAGCTAACAGGACCAGTGGTTGGGGAAGATGGGAACTGTAGTCCAAAACATCTGGAGGGCCAAAGTTTGGGGATGCCTGATATAAGAGATCTGTCAGCAGATCTATCAAATGCTGTTCTCTTTTTAAAGAAGCAGCCATAGGAGGGGGGTTGCATAGGAGCTGTGGCATACAGCTGGGGGGGGGGGCAATTGCATATGCAAATTGCCCCACCCCAGAGCGACTGTTAGTTGCTGCAGACAAAACATGATGGCACAATATGTCTGTATTTGTGAACTGCCCTGTGACCTTTGGAGGAAGGGCCATATAAAATAATAATAATAATAATAATAATAATAATAATAATAATAATAATAATAATATTCTCCCACAAGCTATTGGGAGCAACATTTGCACATGATGGAAACTGTTTACAAGCAAAGAAACAAACAAAAACCTTCACCCTGCAAAGTTGGAAGTGAGAGCCAACCATGCATGTTCCTTGTCATGAGTAAGTTGGCCCTTGAAGTGGAATGATAACATATTTACGAAAGAAAACTTCTGCTACCGCAGTGGTGGCCAGCAAGTAAACTGAGGCAAGTGAGCTGCCTTTGTGACCAGGTAAAGTTTTGCTGAGCTGAGCTGGTGTCCCCTTGGTAGAAATTGAATGCAACTGAGGAAGAAAGTGGTCAGTGCTCAGCATATATATATATATATATATATATATATATATATATATATATTAAGCATTCTTTATTTAATGTATACTTATGACATCCTCTTTTGTACTGTATACATTTACAGTCTCTATGACGACAACCTGTGCTATAATCATGATAAAAATCATGATTAAAAAGCACAAATGGAAGTCATCATCTCTGTCCTGAGAAGACAAGGCCAATGAATCTGCTGCTAGACCTACTTTAAAGAGATGCTAAAGATCTTCTTTCTCTCCCCATCCCCCCAAGCTGCCACTGATATGGTTAAAAGGGTCTGTCAGTTTTCAATTAGTCGTGTTCTCTTGGAGACAAACTAGACATGACGCAGAAAGACTGGGATCAGGATCTCCATCGGGTGCTTTTTTTTTTTTTTTTTTGAAACTTCAGTTCAGCTGTTTGGGGTTAGGAACATAGGAAGCTGCCCTAAACTGAGTCACACCCTTGCTTCATCTGGCTCATTGCTGTCTCCAGTGACTGGCAGCTCTCCAAGGCTTCATGCAGAAGTCTTTCGCAGCTGCTGAGGTCCTCTCACAAATTCCACAAAAACAAATGGGAGATGAGCTTGCAGTACCTCCAAATTGGGATGAGTTGTGTACAGCTATTAACCAAATGAAAAACAACAAAGCCACCACCGGTCCTGATGGGATACCTGCCAAAGTCTTCAAAGTGGATGGAATTGAACTAACACAACAACTTCACAAGCTCATCGAAAACAATTGGGAGAGAGGAGATCCCAGCAGACTTTAGGGATGCCAAAATCATCAATCTCTTTTTTTAAAAAAGGTGATAGAAAGGATTGCGGAAACTATCGCGGCATCTCTTTATTAGCTGCGGCTGGCAAAATCCTTGCAAGGATCTTAGCACACTGTCTCCTAACAATATCTGAGGCTACCCTTCCTGAATCCCAGAATGGTTTTCGGCCTTCTAGGGGGACAGTGGACATGATTTTCACTGCCCAGCAGCTTCAAGAAAAATTCAGAGAGCAAAACCAACTGCTGTACATGGCATTTATTGACCTGGCTAAGGCCTTCAACACTAAATCATAATGCCCTGTGGACTGTCCTTCTGAAAACGTTGGACGGTGTCAATCACTTCTCCTACATCAGCAGTTATCTTTCCACAAAGGTTGACATTGATGCTGAAATCCAACATCGCCTGAGCTCTGCAAGTGTGGCTTTCTCCCAATTGAAGTGCAGAGTGTTTGAGGACTGGGACATTCGCAGGGAAACCAAAATGCTTGTTTACAAAGCTATTGTCAGGGGATTGTTGCGGCTACTCTCAAGTAAAGACGCTCCAGTCTGTTCTGTCTTTAAGGGTTTTATTGTGCATACTATTTACAGTGCAGAGATAGCAGGAAACGTGACCTCCTAGTCACTTGCAGAATCCGGCAATGGCGCCCTTCTGCTCCGGGGCCAGCATAATAGCTTGGGGACCCCAAAACGCTGCCCTCTAAACCTGCGTTTGGGCACGCACCTCAATTCGGGCACCGGAAGCGGCTGTGCTCCCTCACTTGTTGGCTAGGGCAGTGCAGGGGCTCTGATACCTCGCTGAGCCTTCCCTCCTCCATTCCGCTCCACTCCTCATCCCCCCCCCCGTCTGACCCGCTGCTCTCTCTCTCGCTGGGCGAAATGCTGGTCAAGATGATGGGGGGAGGCTCCCTGTAGGGAGTCCCCCTGACAGCTATTGCACTTACCAACCTTACTGTATGCTTGTGAAACATCGACCACTTATAAACACCATCTCCAACTCCTCAAAAGATTCCCTCAACAGTGTCTCTGGAAATTTTTACATATCACTTGGGAAGACAGGCAAACCAATGCCAGTGTACCGGAAGAAGCAAAGATCACCAGTGTCAAAGCAATGATTCTTCAACATCAACTTCGTTGGACTGGTCATGTTGTTCGGAAGCCTGATTATCATCTTCCAAAGCAACTACTCTATTCTGAACTTAAAAATGGAAAGCGTAATGCTGGTGGTCAACAAAAGAGGTTTAAAGACTCTCTCAAGGCAAATCTTTAAAAAATGTAGCATAAACACTGACAATTAGGAAACACTGGCCTGCAAGTGCTCCAATTGGAGAACAGCCTTTCCAAAGGTGTTATTGACTTTGAAGAAGCACGAACTCAGGACGAAACATGCTAAGAGGAAGGCACGCTTGTCAACCACTCACCGTGATCAACTCCTGCCCGGTAACCAATCTTCCCACTGTGGAAGGACATGTGGATCCAGAATTGGCCTCCACTGTCACCTACAGACTCACTGCTAAAACCATATTTATGGAAGACAATCTTACTCGGTTACAAGTGATCGCCAAAGAAGAAGAAGAAGAAGAGATCCTGGGAATTTAACCTGGAACCTTCTGCATGCAAAACAGTTGCTCTACTACCAAGTTTGACCTAAATTGTTTGGATGAGCAGGACTGCAGATAAAGGTACCTGCCTCTTCCTTCACCATTTCCCCAAACTAAATCCCCACCAATACCAGAAGCTACTGTCTCCCCTCCCCACACACACATGGAAAACTGACAGCAGAGGTTTGTGGGCAGTTTAGATGGCAGAAATAACCAAGGATGAAAAGGTTCAATGGCCCTGCTCTCCCAGAACTGCTACCTCTGTCAGAGTAGGAGCCCTGCATTTAAAGGGTGGGAGATTAAGGACCCAGCTCCATTAAGAACCAGTGAGAAGTCAAAATGTATAGGATGAGTAATAAAATGTGCTGGGAATGTAATGAGAAGGAGGGAGAGTTTTATCATATGTGGTGGAAGTGCGAAAAAGTTAAAAGATTTTGGGAAATGATATATAATGAACTGAAAAAGATTCTTAAGTATACCTTTCCCAAAAAACCTGAGGCATTTTTATTAGGACTCATTGGACAAGAGATTGCAAAGGAGGATTATATAATATTTCTGTATGCGACAACCGTGGCTAGGACTTTGTTAGCCCCAAAATGGAAAACTCAGGATTTACCGACGATTGAAGAGTGGCAGACAAAAATGATGGACTACGCGGAACTAGCAAGACTGACTAGCAGGATCCGAAACCAGGGGGAGACAAAGTTCCAAAAAGATTGTAGTAAATTTGTGGACTATATGGAAAAGAACTGTAGAAGTTTAAAGACACTTGCAGGACTGAAATAAATCCTACGAAATGACTTTAAACAGGAATAAGGAACTGCGAGATAAGAGTTGGAAAGAAAACCAAATGAGGGGAGGGAGGGAAGTCAAGCTCGGCAGAGCATTGGGAATGAGAGATATGGAAATAACTGTTAAAAAGAGAAAAATTGTGTGTGTTGTATTTGTTTTTGAATGTTTTGTTTTGTGTAATGTGTTTAATGTGTTTATTTGGAAAATTTAATAAATTGTTCTAAAAAAAAAAAAAGAACCAGTGAGAAGTCCTCCTGAACCTAGCTCAGCCTTCTGTTCCCACATTGGCCAGCCAGATGGCAAGAGGAAGCCTGCAAGCGGGCCATGAGCGCAACAGTGCTCCCTTCACAACTCTCAACTAGTAAACAGACAGTATGGGCAGAACATTGCCATCATGGCTGATACCTTTAATTCTGCAGGAAAGAGTGGGTGTTGTGAAAAGAGGATCAAAATAGCTTCCCTGTGAGAGCGGGTCCTGTGGTGGATTCTTGTTTCTTCCCTTTGCTGAATGCGCCTCAACGGACATGGTCCCAACCTGCTAAGTGAAGTCCATATTTCTTGGAAATATGGCTGTCGAATCCAGATAAGGCAATTAAGGTGAAACGTAGTCAGACAGTAATGTGTTCAGACTTAAGGATCCAAGTTGTTGTGTTATAAGCCACTGAATCTTGGAGTACTATTGCGAAACACTGGAACATCAGATTAAATCTTGGATGAAGATGCTGGGATTCATTTTCAGTTTATTGGCTCTCATCCAACTCATTGCCTCCAGGAACTGATTCATCACAGATAGTGAGTGATTCATCTGGATGAGATGATAGAGAGAGCTGGAGCTCTCTCTTACACCGAACTGCAAACTCTTTGACGACCACTGCTAACGGCTCTTCATAAATGTTCAATAGCCTTGGTGAAAAGATGGAGCCCTGTGGGACTATAACTGCTCTGGGGCTAAGCAGAATTAACTGGAAGTTACTTTCTGGAAATGGCCCCCAGATAGGAGTGAAACCACCATATTTCTGTGGTTTCACTCCCAACCCACAGAGCTCCTCCAGGAGAATAGCATGACCAATTGTATCAAAGTAGCTGAGGGCTCAAGAAGAATTGACAGGGTTCTCCTCCTCTAGTCTCTCTCCCATCCACCACAACAACCAAAGCTGTCTCGGTGCCAGAACCAGGCCAGTCAAAGTGGAAGGGGTGTAGATAATCAATTCAATCCAAGGGTGCCTGCGGTTGGGTGGCCACAGTCCTCTTGAGTAGCATACTTGAGGTACTGGTGGCTGGGTGGTAGTTATTTTAATCCTCATAATCCAGGGAGAGTCTCTTAAGGACAGGATGCCTCACTGCCTCTTCAAAGGTGTCAGGCACCACTCTTTGGACCTTTACAGCACAGGTCTGCCCTTGTGGCTCGATGGAAGTAGAAACTGCCTCACATGTACTTTTACGTTGTCGTTTGTATGAAGATATACGTTTGACTTTTATTACACCTGTCTTGCAAAAGTCCACGAAAGAATCTGAACATCATAGTTTAAAACTACTGCTAGAGGATAAGAATCCCAAGACTACATTAAATGTAGCCAAATTTTGTGTGTCTGCAATCAATCGCAGGAAGCAAGTGGTATCCCATAATGATCAAACCCCTAAATGTTAACTACAGGGGGTACGCTAATAATTAATTTTAATTCTTATATTTAAATCCTTGTTATATTCACACACTGTCCTTTGTATTTTTGATATGTTTTATGATTTGTGATATTGTGCGTGTTGATGCTGGTCTGCGACCGTATTAATAAATTCATTCATTCATTCATTCACTCTTTGGACCCATCCAGTCAGCCCCCTGGGCTTCATCAATGTGAAGTTGGTCATACTCCTGCAAGTAACCTGACTCCCATTTTTATCAGTGATTCATATTTTCTCCTGCCATAGCTACATATCATAGATTAATCTGCAGCTTACCAAGCTAGATCCTTATCATGTTGGGTGGGACTTCCAACCTGTCGGTCACTTGACAACACAACATACAGTAATATAAACGTATAAGCACCCTGTAAGCCACTGCTAAAGCAAAGGTTCAGCAGGCTTTAATGTAAACCCCTTCCAGGTAGATGGAAAGCATGGGCGTAGGCAGGGGGAGCAGGGGGGCAGTTCCCCCCTAGAAGCAAAAGGCTGGGGGGCGCAGCGTGGCGGCCCCAGGCTTACGCTCCCCGCGTGCCTCCGGAGCTTTGTGCAGGGAGCGAGAGCGAGAGCCTGGGGCCACTTCCTCGGAACAGCTGGGAGGCGCAGGCCATGTAGCCCCACCCACATTCCCACTGTGGCCCCTCCCCTCCCGTGCCTTGGCCCTGCCCCTTCCCCCCCAATTTTTTGATCCTGGGTACGCCCCTGATGGAAAGCCCTGCTAAAATGTCTGTGGGAAGTCGGTTGTTTGAGCCAGGTTTTTCATGCAACTCTCTTTCTGAACCTGGGAGGGGGTTTGCTTGGAAGTTGCCAAACTGAGCAGGGCTTAACCTGATGAGTAGGGTTTAAATCCTGTTCACTTTGGTTGTACAACCCTTTTCCCTGTTGGGAACAGATATGGACAGCCAATACAGGATTTACCCCTACCCTCCCACCCACCAGATGACTTCATTAGGTGGGCGTAGTTTGGGGGAAATAGCGGTGCATTATCTTTGCAATTTGGCATGCATGGCAGACCAAGACTGGCATGTCAACTGGAAGTTCCCCAACCCAATCCAAACATGAAAACAGAATTATCTTTTGCACTAATCGTATTTTCTTTGAGTCTAAACTTTTGCCTGTTATCTGATTGCTATGTCCTCCTGAGAGAAGCGTAATTTGGCCCCTTGGTGCACTATAATTGTAAGCTAAAGTCCACAAAATATGTTGGTTGGGGACTCACTTGCAACTCAAGGTTTTTCTCTCATAGTATTTTTCCTACGGAACTATTTTTTGCTAGCAGGTTGTAGCAACTCAGTTCAGCTATTTTCCCATTTTTCTCTAGTAACCATAGAAATGTAGGAATTGCCAAGACATTGTTTTGAAACAACTGAAGGATGAGGCAGTTGCTAGTCAGCACTGTGGCACCTCCTGACTTCATTCTTAACTCATTAAATGGCAGGCTGAGAGGGAAACAAAGAACATTTTCTTCCTTTGTCCAGTTTTGTACTTAGTCAGTGTTCTCGAAGCTACCAACATGAGTCTGACCAAACTGCAGGAGGCAGTGGAAGATAGGAGTTCCTGGCGTGCTCTGGTCCATGGGATCACGAAGAGTCGGACACGACTAAACGACTAAACAACAACAACAAAATGTTAAACTGGGGGCCAAGGAGACACCCTAATCTTGTGTACGACTTGTTTGACCTGTCACATTCTAAGTTGGCCTTACACATGTGGCACCAAGTCAGAATCGGCTTTCTAATGGAGAGGGCCCACGTGTGTGGAAGCTAATTGTGAATCATCCTTGTTAAAGACCATCCTTCCCAATCATTCTCCATGAGGATCTGATTGGCAAATGAAGATGATGGAGTATATGGAACTGGCTGAGATGACCGGGAGAATTCGCGACCGGGGAGAAGAAGCGACAGAAGAAGAGTGGAAAGACTTTAAAATTTATTTTAAAAAATGTGGTAAAATTGTATATTGAGATTAGATTTAGAAGTGTATAGAAACTGTGGATTTGGGAATTAGGTGAAGTACCTGTAAATAGATGTATGAGAGATTTGAAATTGTAAGGAATTTTTAACAATGAATTGGAAATTGCTAAAGATAAAGGAGAAGTGAACCGCAGATGGAGGGAACTCGAGGAAGTCCCTTCATAATGTTAAAAGAAAAGGATTGTGTATTTGGATTTTTGTGCTTCTTTTTTATTGTTATGTTATTGTGTTTTATTGTGTTTTATTGTGCTGTTTGTTTTTGCTGTTTTTTTTGTTGTAAAACCAATAAAAATTATTTTTTTAAAAAATTAATCATCCTCCATGAGGATCTTCCCTAGCATCCCATTGATCTTATCATATTCTCCCACTATTGTCCTCACTCTCCTGATGCCTATCCAGGCTGAGGCAACAGAGACTCTTACTTGAGAGTAAGGAAGAGACATTTTTTGAAGCGAAGAAGACTTCCAGACAGGAATTGGTGATGAATCACAGTACTGTAGCTGCTAGGCTCAAGATTGATGCAGGAAATGTGAGGCTGGCTAGGCTAGAAGCGGTGATCCAACCTCTTCATCAGCATCCAAACTTTTAATTTGTACACCTCCTTGCTATATTACTATACACAAGGCAGTTTGCAAGCTGAAGAAACTACAAAATATACAGCAAAGACCATACATCATATGACAACCCAATCCCATGCAAATAAGACACAATAAAAGATATGACTTGAAATAAACAACTTGTATCAAATAAAATAATCAATAACCTTAGAATATTATAATACACGAAATATCAGCAAATAATAATTAAAGGAGGCAAGGAGTTCAGTTTTGCATGCAAACTGCAAAATGGTCCCAACGGGTTGGCACTCCCACCTGCTGAGCATTTAAAGGAAGGTCAATGTGTGCTTACTCACGAGACCCGCGTGCCTTGTGATATGGCTGAGTGTGCAAATGCTCGCTGCATTGGGGAAGATGCATCTATCCCCAATGACGGCAGCCAGGCTGTGCCCTTCCCTTTTCTGGTTCCTCGGCCCCCAGCATTGGCCTGACAGCCTCCCTGGAGTCTGATGCTGTGCTCCTTTCCCCAGGAGAGAGTCCTGCATCCTCAGCCAAGGCAGCCATCTCCTTGGAAGGGGAATTACCAGGCCTCCTCCAGTCTGTTGCCCAGTCTTAGCCCGCCCTGCAATGCCACCCTTCTGTTCCTCCTCTTCTGCCAGCCTGCCAGCACCTCGGGACTCACTGACACCAGCAAAATGATTTGGGTGTCCTGTTCTTGGGCCAACAATATGCAATCCAACTCAGAGGCAGAGGACACCACAGCTGGGGAACCATTGTCCTCCACTTCTGGACCATCCTTGCCCACCTCCTGAAGATCAGAGGACATCCCTCTTTACCACCTCTAGGAGCCAGTGGATGCAAAACAGAACCACAGCCCTTTGAATAACAAACAGCTCTTCAGAGGGACCAGGCCTAACAGGAGGTATCAGGCTGACGGGCTTTCACAAAACTGCAGAGAGTTGTTGCCAGCGAGGGAGCTCTCCAGGGTTCTCTGTAATCTTTCACTTGGCCTAGACTGAACTTCTGGACTTATCTTATTTGGTTACTGTTATGTACTGAGCTGAATCCTAGAACAATAGGATTCAGAATCAGCGGGAGCTACCCAATCCAACTCCAGGTGGAAGTGAATCCGCAACCTGATTGGCCTGCTGGAGCAGCCAATCAGGCGGCTGGCAGAAGTGAATCTGCTACCTGATTGGCCTGTAGGAGCAGCCAATCAGGCTGCAGGCAGAAGTCAATCCACAATATAATTGGCCCACAGGTGTAGCCCTGAAGTAGCCAATCACGCAAGGCCCATTGTGTAAATAATGTATATAAGCAGATGGTTTTGGGAAAAGAGCCATTCGTCTTCTCTTCTTCTCCTTGATGAATATGAGCTGAATAAAGAGCATGAAATTCACTCTCGACTCCGAGTATATTTCACTGGCGACAAAGGTGGGATCCTGCTGAGCTGACCGCCACCACGCACTGCACCGCAGCACCGCCACCTGCTGCACCGCTGCATCGCACCGTGCATCCAGGCTTCAGCTCCAGGACCCAAGGAACCCAGAATGGCAACCGACAGCAGCTTCTTGCCATTCAAACCAGCATCAGGAGACTGGGAAGGGTACGCCGCCCGTTTCAACTTCCTCCTGCAAGCGAAAGAAGTCACCAACAATGCCATGAAGAGGGCGACATTCTTCAGCGTCTGTGGAGAGGAGACGTTTGAAATCGCCCGGGCTCTCCTTGCACCTAGAGATGTCGCTACCGTCTCTTACAAAACAATAATGGAACGGCTGAAGGAGCACTTTTCACCACAGCCCTCGGTGGTAGCTTGCCGAAATGCCTTCTACGCAAAGCGGCAAGCCCCGGGGGAAACCATAACTGGGTTTGTGACCTCCCTCCGCCAAGCCGCCCGGTTATGCAACTTCTCAGAGTTGGAGAACATGCTTCGTGACCGCCTCGTCGGTGGCCTGAGGGACGAGATGTTGCAACGACGCCTCTACGCCAAAAAAGACCTCACGTTCCAGATTGCTCTGGAGGAAGCCCTGGCAACCGAAGCCGCCGAGAGGTCAACGCAAGAGGCACGACCGGCCCCGCCATCCCAACCGAGGGTCTACCATGAAGACCTCACCGACGAATCCGAATCTGACAGGGAGGAAGTACACCGAGTACAGCGGCGCACTCAAGCAGCACACACACCACAGCAGCCTCGACGAGAAGGAGGGAACTGTGCAAGCTGCGGGGAGAACCACGAGAGGAGGACCTGTCGTTTCCGCAACGCAGAGTGCAGGCAGTGCAGAAAATTGGGACACATCGCCCGGGTGTGTCGGGCTCGACTCACCCGTCGACAAGCATCAGATGACCGACCCAGGAGCCCCAGGTCACACGGCACCATGCACCAAGGCAACTCGACGGAGATCACGGACTACCAGGTATTCCAGTTGCCCCATCCCAGCACAGAGAAAATTTATATAGAGGTACAGATAGAGGGAGCCCCATGCCGCATGGAGCTGGACACGGGTTCAACTCTATCCATAATCTCGGCCCGAACATTAAGGGAACTGTGCCCTAATGGGGGTCCCAAACTAAGGCCGGCCCCATTTACCCTCCGGGACTTTCAGAAACGTAAGGTCCCTACAATGGGGGTGGGGACCTTCAGGGTGCAATATCGAGGGCGAAAGCAACAATTGGACTTGCTGGTAGTTAAGGGCCCCTACGTTAGCTTACTGGGACTGGCATGGTTTGGACCTCTGGGGCTAGCCGTTACCGGGGTGAACCGCACTAGCTTACAAGTGGACGTGGACGCCATATGCAAAGAGTTTCCAGGGGTTTTCGATGGGGCATTGGGACGATATACAGGACCCCCCATTGCCCTACAGCTAGACCCCGCTGCACAAGGCCCGCCGGGTCCCGTTCGCCCTGAAACCCCGCATAGACGAGGAATTGGACCGGCTCGTGGAGCAAGGAGTGCTGGAGCCGGTGCCCAACGCCCCCTGGGAAACTCCAATTGTCACACCCGTCAAGCCTAACGGTTCGGTCCGCATCTGTGCAGACTACAAATGCACCATAAACAAGGCTCTCACGGCCCATGCATACCCAGTGCCAGTGGTCAGCCATGTCCTCGCCACCCTGGCTGGGTCAAAAATCTTTGGCAAACTGGACTTGGCCCAAGCGTATCAACAGTTGCCTGTGGACGAAGCCACAGCAGAGGCTCAGACGATTGTGACGCACAGAGGGGCATTCAGAGTAAAGCGGCTGCAATTTGGCGTTAGCGTGGCACCAGGCATATTCCAGAATCTAATGGACTCTCTCCTTAAAGGGATTCCTGGCGTCACCCCCTTCTTCGATGATGTACTGATCGCCGGGCCCACACCAGAGGAATTTGAGGACCGCCTCCGCTCCGTCCTGCACCGTTTCCAGACAGCGGGCCTCAAGGTGAAGCGGGAAAAGTGTTTACTGGGAGTGCCGCAGGTGGACTTTCTGGGATTTAAGGTGGACGCAGAAGGGGTCCATCCAACCGGTGACAAGGTACGGGCCATTTGTGAGGCCCCAGCGCCCAAGAGCAAGCCCGAACTTCAGTCATTCTTGGGACTATTGAACTTTTACCATGCCTTCCTTCCCCATAAGGCAGCGGTAGCGGAGCCCCTACACAGACTCCTAGATAAAAGGGCCCCTTGGGTGTGGGGCCAGCGACAAAGGGCCGCATTCCAGGCAGTCAAGGACTTGCTCGTCTCAAACTCGGTCTTGGCACACTTCGACGAGAGGCTGCCAGTGGTGCTGGCATGCGACGCCTCTCCCTATGGCATCGGCGCTGTCCTGGGACACCAACTCCCGGATGGAAGAGAGGTGCCGGTGGCATACTTCTCCCAGACGCTTGCTGCAGCCGAACGAAACTACTCACAGATTGACAAGGAGGGTCTGGCAATCGTGAAGGGCGTAAAAAAATTCCATGATTTCTTGTACGGGCGGCCCTTTACCATAGTGACTGACCACAAGCCGTTGCTTGGCCTGTTTGCCCCCGAGAAGCAGACCCCCCAAGTGTTGTCTCCACGTGTCCTCAGGTGGTCAATTTTCCTTGCCGGCTACCAGTATGCACTAATCCACCGCCCTGGGAAGGCGATGGGCCACGCAGACGCACTCAGCAGGCTACCACTACCAGAAACAGGCCCCGACCCAGCGCCTGCGCAAGAGGTTATGACCCTGGAGCTGCTTCCCGACCGACCAATTCAGGCACAAGAAGTTGCGCACCATTCCACAAAAGATAGGGTCATCTCCCGGGTCCTGGACTGGGTGTGGCGAGGATGGCCCAGCAACAGCCCCGGGCCAGAATTCGCTGGCTACACAAACCGCAAACATGAACTGTCGGCCCACAAGGGGTGCCTGTTATGGGGAAGCAGGGTTGTTGTTCCCCAGCCCCTCCGCAAAAGGGTCCTCACAGCCCTACACGAGACACACCCAGGGGTAGTGAGGATGAAGGCCCTTGCCAGGAGTTATGTGTGGTGGCCGGGGATTGACAGAGAGATAGAGGCCTGGGTCCAACACTGCCAGACCTGCCAAGAATCCCGCCTGGATCCCCCAAGGGCCCCAGTCCAGCCCTGGGAGTCCGCCCGACATCCATGGTCACGCTTGCACGTGGACTTCGCTGGCCCCTTCCAGGGAAAAACATTCTTCATAGTGGTGGATTCCTACACCAAATGGCTGGAGGTCGCACTGGTACCGTCCACTTCTACGGCGGCAGCCATCCGGGTACTACGTAAGCTGTTTGCAACCCACGGGCTCCCTGACACCCTCGTCTCGGACAATGGAACCGCATTCACGTCAGAGGAGTTCCAGACCTTCACAGCGCAGAACGCCATCCGCCACATCCGCTCAGCACCATTCCACCCTGCCACCAATGGCCAAGCGGAGCGCATGGTGCGGACCACCAAGGACAGCCTCCGCCGCATAACACAAGGGGACTGGGAATACCGCCTTGCCGCATTTCTTCTAGCACAGCACAGCACCCCAAGCACAACGACGGGCCGGAGCCCAGCTGAACTACTCATGGGCCGGCGCCTTGCAACTAGACTGGACCGACTTCACCCCGACAGAGCTCAGGATGAGGTAGTGGTGGGGAAAGGCAGGAACCCCCGGACATTTGTGGCCCAGGACCCAGTGTATGCAAAGAATTTTGGGGCAGGCCCAGCATGGGTACCCGCCACAGTCACCAAGGTGACCGGTCCCGTGTCGTACGAGGTACTAACGGAAGGGGGGCAATGTTGGCGCCGCCACTGCGACCAGCTACGGCGACGATTCCCAGGAGGAACCCGGGAGGAGAGCGGGACAGAGGGGTCCCAAGGGGACAGCAGGGCAGTGAGGCCTGTAGAGCGAGAGGGGTGGGCAGGGGAAGCAGAAGCAGTAGGCACAGAGGGGCGCCCCGAGGCTGGAAGGACACCGGAACCAGAGTCACAACCTAGTGGTTCAGTGGCGCCAGACCAGACAGCCCCGGCACAGCCAGCAGCCTCGGAACACGAGCCAGAACCAGAACCCCTGACCAAGGAACACCCCAGGCCACAACGCACACGGAGGCGGCCAGCAGACCTTGGGGACTACGAATGCAACTTCCCGGGCAGGACTGGAACTTAGAGGGGAGGGGTGTTATGTACTGAGCTGAATCCTAGAACAATAGGATTCAGAATCAGCGGGAGCTACCCAATCCAACTCCAGGTGGAAGTGAATCCGCAACCTGATTGGCCTGCTGGAGCAGCCAATCAGGCGGCTGGCAGAAGTGAATCTGCTACCTGATTGGCCTGTAGGAGCAGCCAATCAGGCTGCAGGCAGAAGTCAATCCACAATATAATTGGCCCACAGGTGTAGCCCTGAAGTAGCCAATCACGCAAGGCCCATTGTGTAAATAATGTATATAAGCAGATGGTTTTGGGAAAAGAGCCATTCGTCTTCTCTTCTTCTCCTTGATGAATATGAGCTGAATAAAGAGCATGAAATTCACTCTCGACTCCGAGTATATTTCAGTTACTGTTCTTCAAGACCTAGCCACTCTGCTGAACCAGTGACTTCCCTGTACTCTATACCTGACCACCACAACCCATGGGACCCGTAACTCAAGAGAAGACAGGGAACAGGACCAAGAACTGGCACCATTGGTGAAACTGGACCTGCATCACAAGAGGGTCCATGACCCAGAAGCAGCACTTGCACAAGAGTCCCCTTTTTGTGATGAACTGAGCACAACCCACTTTGTGCCAGAATCCTGGGTAAATATTGCACTTGTTTCAGTAGTCAAAATAGTGTCTAGCACAGGCATGCCCAAACTTCGGCCCTCCAGATGTTTTGGACTACAATTCCCACCATCCCTGACCACTGGTCCTGTTAGCTAGGGATCATGAGAGTTGTAGGCCAAAACATCTGGAGGGCCGCAGGTTGGGCATGCCTGGTCTAGCAGGTTGTGCAGAACCGGTTAAACTGAAAGAAAACCACTCTTGGTTGATAACCCAATCTATAGGATCCTTTGTATTGCACTCATTCTTACGGAACAACTGCCTCTCTTATGCATACATGAGGTCTCACAAATTTCTATGTTAACTTTTAGAAGATTCATATCAAGTTTCCACTCAATTTTTCTCATTAACTATGCTGGGACTCCGATCAAATTCTGAGTAATGTGATGGGCTTGTGATACCTCTTTCTGGGAATAACAGAATAAGCTGGCTAATGAAGCTCGCATGCTTTCATTCTCTTGACCTAAACTTGACCGAAGCAACTTACTGCTGACAGTTTTTCCTCAGACAAAGCCCAGACTTGGTGATAAGCCTTTTTTTTTTGTCTTTGACACAGACACAGAAAGAGTAACCGGGTGCTTACTTTGTTGTTTATTTTAGATCAATTGAACATCTTGCTTTAAACAAGGACTCAAGTACTTAACTGTCCAAAAGTAAGGCTTCAAAATGAGTTGTAAGAAAAGAAGGTGGAGGGAAACCATTTATTATTGTTATACTATATTTATACGGCTGCCCAATAAAATGTGTGTGCTAACTAGCTTACAATAGCAATATCAGAACATAACTTAAAAGCTCCAAGAGCTCCTTATTTGGTTAGCAAGTTTACCTGAAACACTTTTCAGACGTTTTTTCGGGGTAACAAAGAATTCATCTCTTTTTCATGTCATCTGTCAAGATATTTGTAGGATCACCATTAGTGGAAAGGCGATACATTCAAAATTAGCTGGGCAGATATCAGTAGCAAATGCGAAGGGTTCTGCAGAGGAAAGACTGTGGGTTTAAGGAACCAAGTGGCAGGATTTCAGAGGTTTCAAATCTGTAATGGGCAACAAACCGAACATGCGCAAATCATGCGATACTGTGGCATAAAGCAACACTTCTGTTTCTAAAAAGAAGGTTGCCCAATTGTAGCTGTTGTTCTCCCAATGTTTACTCTCCTGTCCTGTATTTGAAAGTGAGGCCCTAGTCATTTGGCCGCTGGGGCAATCAAGATGCATGGACCATAGTACAGTACATGCCCAGAGCAAGATTTAAAGGAGCCTTTCGTTTCAGATCAGTAAGGAGAGCAAATATAATGCACGAAATTGTACCAGAGATAAATATGTGGGGCCACAGATAAGTATTTGCTAAAGACTATCCATTATGGTACAGGCAACCAGCGGCAGAGCAAGCTGATTGGGCGCCTGGGGCGGCGCACGCGCCCTGCGCCCAGGGGCATAGCCACCTGGCCGTGGGGCAGGGCAAGCCAGGGCAGGACGCTCCGCAGGGCCTGCGAGGAGTCTGCCTGCCTCCTCCCACTCAGCCCTACAGCTGTGGACCGTGGACTGTTTGGGGCAGTACGGAGCCTGCGGGTGCTCAAGCCACCATGTCACTCCCAGGAGAGACATGTGTCTCAGGTGTACTGCAGGCCCCACGGTGAGTGCCGCCCGGCATTTTGTCACACACACACACCCAGTGGGGACACCTGGGGCAGGTCGCACCTACCGTACCCCCCTTCCTCTGCCCCTGCAGGCAACTCCCCACTCGCATTCCTGGCCATCAGACGCATTGGCAGGACACGTTAGTCTGCCCTGCCCCACCCCTTGTGATGCTGAAAACGGTGCACGTGTACCACTTTTTGTGGTAAATTGTGATAAATCCTACAGCAGCTGTGTTTTCGGGCACAATTCAAAGTGCTGGCTATGATCTATAAAGCCCTACATGGCTTAGGTCCAAGCTAGCTGAGATCTTCAGAGGAGGCCCTTCAGTCCCGCCACCCACACTGGCCTGCTTGGTGGGGACGCGGGAGAGGGCCTTTTGGGTGGTGTCTGCTTCAAGTTTGCACCTCCCTCCCATGAGAAACCAAACTGGATCCCTCCTTGCTGTCCTTCCTCGGCCAGGTGGACTTTCCTGTTGCAACAGGCTTTGGGGAACTCACTGCTTTTTAATGAAAATGCTGGTCCCCTGCTGTTCTTATTGTAATTAATTGTATGGTTTTAAGGTTTTATAGATGTTGTTGTTGTTGTTGTTGTTGTTTAGTCGTTTAGTCATGTCCGACTCTTCGTGACCCCATGGACCATAGCACTCCAGGCACTCCTGTCTTCCACTGCCTCCCACAGTTTGGTCAAATTCATGTTCGTAGCTTCGAGAACACTGTCCAACCATCTCGTCCTCTGTCGTCCCCTTCTCCTTGTGCCCTCCATCTTTCCAAACATCAGGGTCTTTTCCAGGGAGTCTTCTCTTCTCATGAGGTGGCCAAAGTATTGGAGCCTCAGCTTCACGATCTGTCCTTCCAGTGAGCACTCCGGGCTGATTTCCTAGTGAGAAAAGGGGAAAGCATAGCTTTCCTCACCCCCACCTACTGTACCAATTAGTACAACTCCAAGGCTTAAATTAAATCATATATTGAGCACTCAGGGCTGATTTCCTTCAGAATGGATAGGTTTGATCTTCTTGCAGTCCATGGGACTCTCAAGAGTCTCCTCCAGCACCATAATTCAAAATTTATAGATGTATATAGTTCTAATTCTATCAATGTTAAATTGTTTTTAATGATTGTTTTTTTCCTGTGTTTTTAAGCGGTTCTTATTTTTATCAGGAAGCCGCCTTGAGTTATGTCAGGGGGAAAGGTGGAGTATAATAATAAAGATTAAAAATAAATAAATAAGCAACCTGATTCTATGCTGAGGTGTGTACCAAGCTCAGGAGGAATGGGGAGTGCTGCCACTAACCCCCAGCATCTGTTAAGGCTGCTGCCTCCCCTTGAGAGTGGTTCAGCCAGTCTGTGCACACAAATGGAGGATCCCTCTAGCACAGGGGTCACCAAACTTACCGCGCTTCGGACCGGTGCCTGTAGCGCCGACCGCGCGGTGGGCTGGAGGGCGGGGGAGCACGCGGGAGCACGCACCCATACGCGTGTGCACTTGCTATTTTCGGCGCACTTCCAGGTCGCAGGAGCACCAGAAATAGCTTGTGCGCATGCGCACGGGCCTCCTCCGACCCAGAGGTGCGCCGGAAATGACGCTTGCGCATGTGTGGAAGCCATTTCTGGTGCTCTTGCAACCCAGAAGTGGGTAGCCTAGCCACACCGGTAAGAGCGGGCGGCAGGGGGCACCGCGGGCCGGATAAAAGAGTCCTTTGGGCCGTAGTTTGGGGATGCCTGCTCTAGTACTTTGTGGCCTCCAGCCTTCTGGCAGGCTGACCAGCAGTTTCGTGCATTAGATGGAGGATGTGACAAGGTCCTTTCCACTTACCGTAGTTCCCACTCAGTAGAGCCTAAATAATTACTAGTAAAATTAATCTCTTCCTCTCTTTGGGGGTTGGATTGAGTGCATCCCTTCTGGCTCTACAATTCTATTAGTTATTACTACTTCTACTACTACTACTATTTATTAAGTCTGTATACTACCCTTCGTCCACAGATCACAGGGCAGTTCATGACATAAAAGTACAAGATGAGAACACAAAATAAGAAAATAAGATCCAAAACCAAAAACAAACCAATAACATCCCTTTCCACAAACACATTTAGAAAGACAGAGACTAGCCAAAGGCGTGGTTAAGGAGAAACATTTTTGCTGGTGCCTAAAATTCTATGGTTCTATTATTTTTCTTGGGAAAACAGAACATTTTACTGCGCAACAGACACTTAGTGAACAGTAGCGACAGATGTGCACCCTTGTTTTCACCCTTCCCTCTAGTGAATCCAGAACAGAGATACTATATAGAATTATTTATTAATTTGTTGAATAAATATCCTGCCCTTCGTCCCAAAGGACACCGGCTCCAGCTAGCATTACAAGTCCTATACTCCTCTTTGGCAATGGCTTAAGCTCAAACGTGAGTGATATAGCCCTTGTTGTCCTAGTATAGCACTTCTATTGAGGGCTCAGGTGGGTTGTTGTATAGTGCTTCTTTTCATAGCAATAGTACTAGGAAATAATAGCTAAACAGAATTAAGAGAAAACTTTTCAGTTGTGTAAACTTTAATCTTTGTACAGTAGAACATACAGTACTTGTCATAAGTATATAATTTGTACAATAATGCTTTCTTAATGCAATGAAAAAAAATCATTTATAAAACCCTGAAAAATTGTGCAGTTTCTCAAAGTTTTAGCTTTGTTTTGCACATTGTTTTGCTTTTATATCAGGCAATAATTCTATAAGAATCATTTTTTCTACATTTCACTGCTTCCATATACAACAGTCGTACACTATATGAAATTCAATATGCAGAACTACCAAAAGGAACTTGTCTTGAAGTCGTGAGGTTGTTGACTGTCAGGTACAGCCCTGGCTCAGGCAGTTATGTCAATCCACCTTGTCATCAGTCAACACAAGGTGCTATTACTAACATTGTAAAGGAGGTATCTGATGTTCCAGAATAAATGAGTTTAATTGTGTTGCAATGATCTTCCTCAGTTTGTTTTACATAAGCACTTCAGGTTCTATGTTAAACAACAAGTCATCGTTTCCCCTTCTAACTTCAAGTAGTAGAGGTGATTCATTCATTACTGCATCTTGCAGGTCAGCAGAAGTCTCCAATGGACGCCCATTCACCTTAACAATGATATCTCCATCCTTAATCCCACCTCTGTGATGTCAAAAGAGAAACAGTTATAAGATAAAGCCCATCCTTTTAAAAAACAAAACAAAACCACAAACAGATTTATTTATTAAAACATTTTGATCTCCCCTAAACGCTCCCAAAGCAGCTTACAATGAATTATTATTATTATTATTATTATTATTATTATTATTATTATTATTATTTTCTAACCCACCCTTCAGCCTAAGGTCCCAGGGTGGATTACAGCATTAAAAACAATATTAGAACAAAAAACAGAACAAAAAAACAAAAATAAGCACAGATGTTACAGACTTCTCCTACGTGATTTGAAATCTAATACAGCTGAGACTTTAAGAATAATACTTAAAAATGAAATACCACTGGATTGTACAACTCCTGAAAAAGAAAGTAGGGCTCTCATTACAAGTTTTTTTAGATGGTTAAAAAATAAAAATCAGTCAACACAAGTTGAACCTTGAATCTAATCGTGCCTCTGAGTTTATGCTGGATTTAGCATGTTTTAAGCAACTGCTTCTGGACTGTGACCAATATACCTATGAGATGGAGAATTTGGAACAACTTCATGCACATAAATTCCACTACTGACATCTGGAAAATCTGGATCATCAAGCTTAAGTTCTTCCACTAGTCTAAAAAAAAGAAAAGCACAAATATTACCAACATTGAATCATTGTATTACTATTGCTGCTGCTGCTACTTTCACTGCATTTTTCTCCCCTTACCTATTTTATTTTTTCTTCTGAAAAGCAGCTTTTGAAGAATTCAGAATTTCTACCTCCATGAATTAATATTTTAGAAACAACTTTGCAGTATTGTGTTAAATGGAAGTTAGCAGTGCAAGTGAAACTTGTAATACACAGGCTATTTATGTGGCCTCTTGGTGAGAGGCAAGGTGGATGAGTAGTTTTTTTCCCTGAAAAACGGTTGTAACATTTGGCTTCCGGGAACAGATGCAGTACCCCAGAGGGAGGGAAACCTATACAGGAAGGGGCAGGTGGGCTCTGCTGCACAGCTTCTCTGGTTCTTTGGAAGGAAGGGTTGAGAAAAGTTGACTGGGTGTCTGAAATTTTAGGAGCACTATTTCTTCTCAAAGTGGGAAAGGATGAGGATGAGCCCACCTCTCCCCACTCCCATCCATCTCTGGATATTTTGGGTTGTATCCAACAAAGCTGCCCCATTAGTGCAAGAACTTCCAGCTGAGCAATGGGACTTTCTCTCCTCTAGTGCTTAAACCGGCGTCAGAGGGTTGGGGAAAACTCTCTAAGCAGATATGGGGGCTGGGGAAGCACGCATGGGGAGAGGAGAGGGAGAGGAAGTCCTGGAGTGCAGGCAGAGAAGTTTGACGGGCCAACTTTGTTGACTATAAACCTCTGGGTACAGGTAGGTAGCCGTGTTGGTCTGAGTCGAAGTAAAATAAAAAATTCCTTTAGTAGCACCTTAAAGACCAACTAAGTTTTTATTTTGGTATGAGCTTTCGTGTGCATGCACACTTCTTCAGATACACTTGAAACAGAAGTGTCAGACCCTATATATATATATAGAGGGTGGTGGGGGTGGGTGGGAATGGGAGATGGGCTGATGGGAGTGGTAAACCTGTAGATGGCTAACGACTGCTGATGACTGCAATTAGTCCTGGGGGGGGGGGAGCAAGGACTGAGACGCTAAAGAAAGCTAGATCATGCATAATGAGATAAGAATCCGATGTCTTTATTCATCCCAGGTGGCTCCATGGTTTTAAGCTTGGTAATGAGTTCCAATTCAGCAACTTCTCTTTCCAGTCTGTTCCTTAAATTTTTCTGTAATAAAACAGCTGCTTTGAGATCTTGTATAGATCTTGTATATTTCTCTGTCTTCTGGTTCCTGATGTCAGATTTATGTCCATTTATCCTTTGGCGTAGGGTTTGGCCTGTTTGTCCAATATAGAGAGCTGAAGGGCACTGTTGGCATTTGATGGCATACACAATGTTAGAAGATGAGCGATTAAATAGTCCTGAGATGGTATGTTGGATGTTGTTGGGGCCAGTAATGATGTTGTCCGGGTGTATGTGGCAGCAAAGTTGGCACACGAAAGCTCATACCAAAATAAAAACTTAGTTGGTCTTTAAGGTGCTACTGAAGGAATTTTTTTTTATTTTATAAACCTCTGGGGTTCAGGAAAGTGAGCCTTTTTCTGCTGCCATGTGCAGCATCAACTGAGGTTTGTGTGCAGAGAGGGAAAGCTACTTCAGCATTAAGAAGAGACTGCCTAGATGTCTAAGCCATCCTTCGGAGAATGTATTTTTCACTCTGCCCACCCAACTAGACATAAACAAGGAACGGGGGCCCTTTCTTGCTGCCTGGTAGAGGAAGGGCAGTGAGGCGAGAGGACTGCAGAGAAATCAGGGTGGCACCCAGAGGTCACCTTGCCAGGGACCCCGCAGACTTGGCAGTCCTGCTGGCTGGCATTCCTTTTTGGAGTCTGCTGAAAACAAGCTGTTTCTCATCAGCTGCTGGGCCTTGAGGGGCTTGTGAAGAGCCTAGGAGTCTCAGGGAACTGGGGAACAACATCCTAACAGGGTGTTCAGGGCGTTCCAAGCATCTGCAGTAGACAAAGGATTCTGCTGCTGCCAATACCACCCTGCAGCTGCATAGGAACTGGCCAATTTTGTTTAATTTTTTTAAAAAATGTGTTCTGCTTCTCTCAGCAGCCCAAAGTTATCCCCAAAGCCTCAACAGCTCAATGGAAGATCACAGCTTCTTTGTGGAGGAATCGCTGCAAGCCCCTCTTATCAGAGTACACAGCTCACACGTACAGTGGAACCTCGGTTTATGAACACCTCGGTTTATGAATTTTCGGTTTACGAACGCCGCAGACCCATCTGGAACGGATTAATCCACTTTCCATTACTTTCAATGGGAAAGTTCGCTTCAGTTTATGAACGCTTCAGTTTATGAACAGACTTCCGGAACCAATTGTGTTCATAAACCGAGGTACCACTGTAATCTTGCCTGAGAAACTATTTCCACAAATAAACTGGCTGTTGGGTCAGCTGAACCCATTCTCTGTTCGAATGTGTTGTCTACAGTCACCTGTGGGGAGTGTCTCCCAACAGTTTCTTATATTTTATTTTACAAAATGCAGTTGCAGAGACTGTGATCTAAAATGGAATATAAGCCTACAGTTCTTTTCAGCCAAAACCCCACTCCCCTCCCAGCTGCTTCTGCCCTGAGACAAGCAGCTTTTGGGGTGTGTACTATTGTTTTGTTTTTAATCAGGAAAACGTGAGTGGTCAAGGATTAAGAAGTCCCTTATCCTCTGTGCTTATCTTCCACTTTAGGTGGCACCCTTAATTTTGTAAAAGGAAAAATACCGGGGACAAACTACATGTCATGTGAACTTTGGTCCTTAGTCATTATAAACTCAAGAGTGTCTCTAATAAAACATAAAGTCACAGCCTAGCTACACACACCCATGCACACTTGTAAGAGGCATCCAGATGCATAAGCCGCCTTCTGCAGACACTATGGATGTGAATCCACACCCTTGTTCAAGGTTATTGTTTGTGGTAGTGGTAAAGTGCTTTGCCTCAAGCGAGCTTCTCCTCCTCTTCCAGACTGAGATAGGAGGCGGCAGCTGCTGCTGCTGCTGCAGACTGTAGGATTTGATCCATGAGAGGCAGTCAAGTACAACATTCCTTGAAATGCTAGAGAAGACATGCGAGGGAATGTTTGGTCCAGCCAGTCAAAACTTCCTGTTCCTCCTGGCTGGAGCATCCTTCCTTTTGCATGTGATAGAAGGTGGGCATGACCTAACCTGTCCAGGTAACAAAGGGACAAGTTACGCAGCACACCTCCCTCTTTTTGACTTCCTTCTTCGTTTGACCAGCTTTTAGCTAGGACTGCTTTCCTAGCTCTCAGCTAGCAGAAGCACTGGGATTGTTCCCCCATATGGAGTAGATCCACATGCACATATTTGTAACTAAATACTTTTATTAACTTTGAATAAGATTGTGGCGTCTTTATTCTTTTAAGAGGGATTCAAGGGAACTTGCCAGGAACGTACAATTCAATCTGAAGACAGACTGAATTGTATAATAGTGAGAGGCTCACACGAGCCTGCAACCAGCTATCTGCTGTGCATGTAAAAAGGGGAATGTAACTCTGCTAAGTAAAGGAACTTGCTAGTGCAAGTTAGGGAGGATATTAATAAACAATATATCCTCTCCTGTCACCCTGAACATTAGGGTGGGTCATAAAAAACTTTTTTTTGGAAAATGTTTCCTCCCTTGATCTTATATCAGGTGTATGGTATAAACATAGTCAAATTTCAAATTTGGGACAAATTGGTTAATATTTGGACCCTGCTCCTACAGATTGAAATTTTGCCTCACTACGAGTGATGAAAACATAGGAATTTGACTCATTTATTCTCAGTATGTTAAATTGTGAACTAATAAAACATAAATTTTAGATTTTATGTAGAGCAATAATAGTTGCATACTATTATTTTCTGCAATATTTATTTATTTAAGATAAAACATGTTGATAATTTACATGAAAAACCAATGGTTTTGAACAAATTATATGGAACAATTAAGTAAACGGTGTACTAAACAAGTAAACATAAACATTAAACAATAAAACACCACTCATATTATGTGTTGCATCAAAACATCACATTATACTTAATTACTTAGGTATAAATTGTACTAAATGCTTGCATTTTGTGTAATTAATAAAATTATGCCTGATGCAATATTATACATTGTACATGTACACCATATTCTATTATGCTAAAAATATGCTTTTATGCCTTACACTAAAAGCCTATTTTGGTACAAAGTCCTTATTTGTCTCTTGTTTTGGGAATTTAGAGCGATTGTTCATTGTTGTTTTGATGGTAGCATCACATCTTTTCTCTCCAATAACTATCCTAGATGCTTTAGTAACCTCCTTCACTGCACATTCAACCATTTGCGAATGGCACTTGAATTTTGGAATTGTTAATGGAGTGGTCACAATATTTAACAGTTCATTGTTGGTCATGTTCCTGATTATTGGTGGCTCATATGTGTCAGTTTTCCACCATTTTATCATTTGTTCTATACAGCTGGCAGATACGACAGGCACTAGTGAGCCACCTGCTATGGCTGCATGGGCCAATTCTGAGCAGCTGTAAGTCACTGCTGAATTCTCCAGAGATGAGTGCAGATGTAACTTGCCACAAATACTTTTTATCAGTAGATAGATTTTTCCAAACTACTTATGGCATTTCTGGGATTGAATCTGATCGTGCAAAACATTTATATTCAACAAATGGCAAATCGGTGACACTGGGCAGTAATTTCCCAATATGCCCTGAAAAGGTGTTAACCCCAGATGTGCGTCCATCTAGTTCAATGATGAGATGTTGTAGAGGCAATTCATTGGCAGGAAGGAGGCAAATATTCCATTGCAATGGCCGGCCAATGTCTATTTCAATAAGATGGTTAATTCCTCCCGGGGCACCTATGTTTGTGTTTGTCCCATCACAAGCAACTGCTGCAAGTCGACTCACACATTTCTCTGAGAAATGAGATAAGAGAATTTGCAATAGATTTCACCTTGCTATCAACCGGTGTAACATGACCACCAATGTAATTTCCATCAGGCAATGAAACAATTGAAATATGCTCCTCTGTTAAATTTTATTAATTACACGAAATGTAAGCATTTAATACAATTTATACCTAAGTAATTAAGTATAATGTGATGTTTTGATGCAACACATAATATGAGTGGTGTTTTATTGTTTAATGTTTATGTTTACTTGTTTAGTACACCGTTTGCTTAATTGTTCCATATAATTTGTTCAAAACCATTGGTTTTTCATGTAAATTATCAACATGTTTTATCTTAAATAAATAAATATTGCAGAAAATAATAGTATGCAACTATTATTGCTCTACATAAAATCTAAAATTTATGTTTTATTAGTTCACAATTTAACATACTGAGAATAAATGAGTCAAATTCCTATGTTTTCATCACTCGTAGTGAGGCAAAATTTCAATCTGTAGGAGCAGGGTCCAAATATTAACCGATTTGTCCCAAATTTGAAATTTGACTATGTTTATACCATACGCCTGATAAAAGATCAAGGGAGGAAACATTTTCAAAAAAAAGTTTTTTATGACCCACCCTACTGAACATTCCCACACAGACGTTCCCCACTGCTCGCCAAAATGAGCAGTTAGGCAGGTGAGACGAACAGCTGCTGCCCATGCTTGCTCTTCTCTCTCCCAAGAAGCTGTGGCACCTCTTTACCACCTTCATCACTTGCACCCTCAGGTGTACAGGAGATGAGCTTTACATGTCCTGGACAGAAGTGAGGATTAGACCTGTGGTCCAATCTCTGTGGTCCAATCCCCACTGCTGCCAGCATCTTCCAGTACCAGGTACTGCTGCTACTCACTCACCTCTCCTGAGTGTCTACTTGGGGTGTCAGTTAGTGGCACAACACAACAGCAGGCTTTCCTATTGTGGGCAGTAGCTGCAAAAGAGAGGCTATCGACGCCAGCAGGGGTGCAGTGCTACTGAGGGAGGGAGGGAGGGAGGGAAGCTGCCCAGATGCTCCTCTTCCTACACAGCAGGTCAGGGGGTAGCACCAATGGGCCTTCCTGGGGCATTATGGCATTGGTCTTCGCCTGAAAATGCTGACCCCAGGTGCCAGCAATGCTTCTTTTTGATGTGAATGAGAATGCTCATCTGGTCCACCAGTTGTTACACATGATTCGCAGCCCCTGGCGACAACTGGATTTGGGCCCAGGGTTACAATTCTGCACATGGGAGACTGGCTTCTTTTAACTGGAATTATATACATGAATGCAGCTCTGGGTGTTCTGTAGTTCAGCACACCAAGAGAGACTTACACAGGCGTTATTGTCAGCATCCTTATTCCAATAAACCTTTTTTTCATATCTGGAATAAAAAGGAAAGCCTAATTAGCTTTTTTTCAAACGTTCCAAAGTAACATCAAACACTACAGAATTACATAAAAACTCTACATGGCATATAAAATAGCCAAGTCCTTAAGTTTGTGCCATAGGCCATCTCTTTAAGACAATTGGGTTTCTCAGCAGCATACTGTAAATTTTATTTATTTTTTAAAGTATTTCTATGTCGTTGTATAATAAAATAAGAGAACAGGGTACAACGTCAAAACGTAAAACCAATGCAGATAATCATTAAAATGCCTAGCTAATTAAAAAAAGTTAAAAAGGAAACAGCTGGCCCGCCCTGTCAGCATAAAAAGTCTTCAGATAAATGGGTTGGCCCAGCTCAATTGCCAGCCCTCCCAGGGCTCAGGTGTGCTACATAATGGGGCTGAGAAAGAGATCCAGGGCTGGCACCCCCCCCCTCAGGCAGCATCTTAAGGGCCCTGCACCTCTCTTCCCTAGCCGTAAGGGAAGGAGGGCAGAGAAGTCCACTTTTGTGTGTGTGTATGTGTGTGGCAGCACAAACCAATCTCTACAGGCAGCAGTTCAAGCCAATTCATAACATCAGGTTGTTAGGAAAGCTTACGGAAAGGCCAGACAATCTGCCAAGTTTCTAAACTATGTGGCAGCTTCCTATTTTTAGACCTTACGACTTACAAAGTTTATATACATGATCTATTTCGCCTAAGGTAAAACCTGTCTCCAAAGTGCTTTCTTGAAAGGGCAAGCAGTTGTATATTTGCAGCAGTTCTCAAACCTTTATTTCTCTGTATGACTTCAAAGCAAGAAAGGTGCCCTTTCCCCAATGCAAGGCGATGACTGACAGTGAGGCTTTGTTTAAACTTTGTTTTAAAACTTTGTTTTAAAAACAGCCCTGCAAATTAGGCGTGGACCAGGAAACCTGTGACATGGCGGAGCAGGCTTTATACTGAGAAAGGGGCCTCCTGTTCCCTGGTGCCAATGCCATTTGGGGGACCCACAGCTCTGTTTAAAGGGAGACTGAAATGGGCAGGGAGAAATGGGCAGGACTCTGCAAGCGTGGCAATCAGTCCCTAGTGCATAATGTTGCTCCTAATTACTTCCTGTGTTGCTTCTAGAGTAAGCAGCAACAGGCTTTTAATCTATGAGTAAGTAGGAAAGAGAAAATTATGGACTCATGTTTCTGAAAGCCCCCCTCTGAAACAGTTAAAGCAGCAAGGATCAAAGATGGAGCAGGATAATTAATAGAGGATCTTTTTGTGGTTTTCCAGTTGTGAAGTGTTAGGAGTCCAGAAAGGGATTTTTCTTAGCGATTTTTCATGCCCTTTTCCTGCAACAGCAGGGACTTCTATTATTAGTGGAGAATTACTCTGGTGGTGTGTGCTTCAAATAATGATCTAACCAACCCTGCTTCCACTCTCATAACTACAGCTGGATGAGGAAATGTATGTGCAAATAGATATTCTGTGACTGTTCCTCCACTGATCCAACAGCTGGGGCCACGTGGAAGGGACAATGGATGCTGAGGTGGGTGGGTGGAGGGTTATAACCATCTGTGCATTGTATTTTATATTTTATAATTATTAAAACGTGCCCCAGATAGGGACCATAATTACTTTAGCAGCTGGAGGTTGAGTTTTTCCAGAGTTGGTGGAAATAATATCAGAAATTACGTAACCATTAAAAATGCTTCCATTATGTTTAATGCCACACTTTGTATCTAATTCATACCCACAGGCAGATATTGAAATAGGAGTAATAACAATTCCAAGAGCAATTAATACTGACATCTTTACTAGCCTCGACACACAGTTCTAGCACTTCATTGTCAATCCAATGTGAGAACTGAATCGATTCAGTTCAGCGGCAGCAACACAGGAAAAGCTGGCGCAACAGCTTATTGCGCCGTGTCTGTTCTGTGGATAAGCAGCCCCCAGTGCCTTCTGTCTGGTAGCCTGGAGGAGTACTTGCTACTAAAATCGTGTGAAGAAATGAAAGCCGGGGGGGGGGGTGTGTGGAAAGGAAGGAAATTAAGGCAGCCAGCTAGCTAGGACAGAATGCCCTAAGCTGCACTAGTCATGTACTAGTCAATTTCACACATGGGAAAAGGCTCAACACAGAAGGAGGAAAAGTGAAGCCTGAAAGGGGAAGGGGAAGGTCCAGTGGGGCAGAAACAGGATACGAACCACTAGTGAGAAAGGAAGGGGACCCATCTTCTTTCTCTTCACAGATCAGAGGCTGAAGAGGGGAAGTAGCAGCACTCGTGGTCCCTAAATAGTGATGGTGCTCAGATGGACTACCAGACCATTTTAATGTCATTTGAGCTGCCAAACAGTTCTGCCAACAGATGATACAGCCATAACATAAAAGCATATTTATATCAAATAGCACATTTGTTGCTCTGCCCATTTTTGCCTCTGAAAAGGTCCCCCCCCCCCCGCTCTGGTTTAAAATTGCTTTCAAATTTTACCTTTACTTTCTTTGTCAGAATTCTCCGAGAGGAATCGAGCAATGCGATCGGAAGGAATAGCAAAGGAAATTCCTGCAGCAACCTTTAATGTATTGATGCCTATCACTTCTCCATCCTGTTGAAGTAAGATACAAACACATTTCATTTGTTATTTTAAAAGCTTTTGCCTTTAAAAAGAAGTGTATTCCTAACAGGCAGCTTGTGCTTTTATCACAATAGTAAATTAATGATAACCAGCGCTTTTTTCTGACACGGTACTCACTGCCACAGAGTACAACCCGCTTGGTCTACCAAGATAGAATTATAGAGTTGGAAGGGACCCTGAGGGTCATCTAGCACAACCCCCTGGAATGCAGGAATCTTTTGTCCAACCCACAATCCTGAGATGAAGAGTCTCATGCTCTACCCAGAGGTGTAGGAAGGTCAGGTGGCACCCGGTGCGGAAAATTTCTTGTCATCCCCCGCCCACACCCACACCCACACATTGATTTTTTTTTTTTGGCCTGCAAAAATGGTATTACATTATTTCATATTTTCTTACAAAGGAATAATAAAAAAACTTTTATTTATATCCCACCCTCCCCGGCCAAGTCGGGCTCAGGGCGGCTAACATCAAATACATAACATTGGTTTAAAATCAAACAATAATTAAATTACCTCCTAAAAACGTGTCAAAATCAAATTAAAGTCTAATTATATGGCTTTCCGCAGGGTTAGGGTTGGGAACAGTAAGTGCTCCACTGAATTGAAATTTCAGCCTTCACAACATAGGAAAATGGCCAAGCAAACAGCTATTTTCATGGAGGAGGGTCAAGATATTAACTGATATGTATTACATTTCATATATATATAATCCCTACTGTATATATAATCCCTATATATAATACATATATAATCCCTATATATAATACATATAATATATATATATATAATACATATATAATCCCTACTGTAGTAAGATAAGACCTTTGGAGCAGGCATTTTACAAAAAGTTTTTATGAACCGCCCTAGTAGGGCATGAATTGTTCCTTGATAATTTGTCACCCCCCTCCATGATGGAACCTGGGTCGGACCACCCCCAACTTCCTACGCCCCTGGCTCTACCGGCTGAGCTATTAATGCTGGCACTTCATTTTTAAACAAACAAACAAAAAAAGCTCTGATTGTATTATTATATACCCTTGGATTTTTGCAACTGTCATGTGTCGCCATGACTTGTGATGCTGGACTGAGTTTTTGGCTTCTGCATTCAGCTCTATCGAACTGCCTTGCCCAGTGGACCAGTGGGCTGGGCTTCCACGGCACTTTTGGATGTCACAAAGCAGACCCAGGGCACCTCCCACAGCTCAGTGGTGGAGCACAGGCTTTGCATGCCCAGGGTCTCGTGTTCGGTCCCTGGTATCTCTGGTTAAGGAATCCTGCAGAGCAGGGCTGGAAAAGACCTTTCTCTGCTTGAGAGCTTGGAATGCCACTGCCATTCACAATAGTCTTGAAAGACTGTGGGAATTAGGTTAAATTAGAAGAGGAAACAAGGCTGGGTATCTTCAATGCGTTGATAGACCTGTCCTTCTCACACCCGTATTTTCATGGCATATGAAAGAAAAGTAAAAATAGAGGTCCATGGTTCTGATTTTGTGACATTTGAAAACATCTGCTTTCTATTATTATTATTATTATTATTATTATTATTATTATTATTATTATTATTATTATTACATGCATGTCCTGCCTTTCTTCCAAGGAGTTCAAGGTGGTGTACATAGTTCTCCTCCCTCCGTTTTATCCTCGCAACAACCCCGTGAGGTACGTTAGGCTGAGAGACCAACTCATGGCCCAAAATAACCCACTGAACTTCACAGTCAAGTGGGACTAGAACCCTGGTCTCCCAGGTCTTAGTCCAGCCATGACACAACTCCTACTTTATTGGACAAACTGAGACTATCAAGTTGGCAATTTGGGTAACTGTCCCTTTAAAATAAAAAAATTCAGTCCGATAAATGAAAACAAGTGCTTATCAAGCTCTTTTAAAGTAATCCGTCCTTACCAAGTTTACCAGAGGTCCTCCTGAGTTTCCATACTGCAAAACAATATCAGAAAACATGGTGGCTACTTTTGGAAAGTGAACGTCATATTTCAATGAAGCATACTTTATCAAGCAGCAATTCTGTATTTTCTGCCCCACAAAAGCTGCTGTGTGCACTTTAGACTAATTTTCTTCACAGGGGGGTCAATTCAGTGCTGATAATGCAGCGGTTTGACTTCACCACTGGAGGTGCACTCCATTGTCTCTCGAGACAGGCAAATGCCAGCAACCATATGCATGCACCATATGCAGAGATAAAGACACACGTTCGTTCCCTTGCACAAGTTGCATGTTTCATTAAGATGGCAGTTCGCCTAAAATTACTAGGATAGCTAGGCAAACACAAATGCGCTGTCTGCATCTACATCTCTGTAAGGCATCTCTGCTTTTTGCCTCACTGGACATAGACATGCCTGATGTGGGCAGACACGGAGTTGCCCTCCCCCTCCCATCTTTCTCAGAGCTTGCACTTGCCCGGCCTGTCATGCATGGGCTGTGTGAGGCACTGGAAAGACCAGGTGGTGCACAGCATGACAGGAGTTGGTTGCCTTCCACTTCCCAGGAACCTTATGGCTGGAGACCCCACCACATCCTAGATGAGGGAATGGCAGCTGAGCCCAACAGGGATGGTCAGGCAGTAGAGAAATGGAGCAACCAGAGAAAATGAAGGTTCTCAAGCCATCAGTATAGCCAAAAAGATCCCCCACCTCTGCACTACAGGGTCACAGCTTGATCTAAGATAGGTCGCAGCAGCAGCGCTACCACCACACAAATAAGTGGTAAATATTAAGTTATGGGATCGCCAAGTGCATTTTTGGGGTTAAAGGTGGGCCCCAGGTCTGAAAAGGTTAATGGCTGTTGGTCTACAGCACCCCTCTCAGGGGCTCTGACTGAGTCTGAGATGCCACACTGCTGCTGGGAGTGGTTAGGGTTAAGGTAGCCCTGCGGATCAGGGAATAGGACTAGAGTCCTCCTCCTGCAAAGAACATAAGCTGAAACATTAAAATAATGAGCCAATGGAAAACAATTTGCCAAGTTCTACAGGTTGCTTTTTCTTAAGAAACAAGGACAGAAGTTAAACAATGATTCATCTACACCAGTAAAGTAGAAAACATTAAGCAGCCTTTGCTATTTCATAAATACAGACCACTCTCAGTTTCTTTGAACTACAAGCAGCTACTGTTTTAGGCATGTCCAATGTGCACACAGCCATTGTTCCCAATCCGAAGTCACCCCAAAAGTTACAAAAATGTCACAAGGGGTAAAACGGGTATTTGCAGGCTTTTTCAGTGGTGTTTCAAATACAGTGGTACCTCGCAAGACGAATGCCCTGCAAGATGAATTTTTCGCAAGACGAATGCGTCGTGCGATCTGATGGTGACTCGCAAGACGAATTCGTTTTGTGAAAAATTCGTCTTGTGAATCGTGGTTTCCCATAGGAATGCATTGAAATTTAATTAATGCGTTCCTGTGGGCAAAAAAAGAAATTTCAGTGCATTCCTATGGGAAACCGCGATTCGCAAGACGTTTTTTTTGCAAAACGAATTGACTCGCGGAATGAATTAAATTTGTCTTGTGAGGCACCACTGCATATGCGATTTCACTTCAAGGTGTGGTGCCTGGGAATGTAACCCCTGCGAAAATTGGGAGTTGCCTGTAGTCAAAAGATGTATTGAATGTACTGGACTGCTGTAAATTGGATAAACTGTAAACTGTGATATTATTGTAAAAAAATTCCTTCAGTAGCACCTTAAAGACCAACTAAGTTTATATTTTGGTATGAGCTTTCGTGTGCATGCACACTTCTTCAGATACACTTCTTCGTGTATCTGAAGAAGTGTGCATGCACACGAAAGCTCATACCAAAATATAAACTTAGTTGGTCTTTAAGGTGCTATTGAAGGAATTTTTTTATTTTGCTTCGACCCAGACCAACACGGCTACCTACCTGTAACTGTGATATTATTGGAAAACCTTCCAATAGTATGGTCCTTCTCAGTAGTTGGACTGATTAGAAATCGTCACCTCTGGTCCTTCATAGATTTTGAGATTTCCTGAAATCGGAGGATTTACTTACATTGATGATAGCATCTGTCTGAACATAATCCATGTCAGAATCCTTCAAGCCAAGCTCTTTGCCATCCCGCTGGGCTGTACTGACAATCCCTGTTGTCACTGTGTTCTGCAAAGCAAAGGGACTCCCAATGGCCACAACAAATTCACCCGGCCTCAGATCACCAGACAGGCCGATGGCAAGGACAGGCAATTTTTTCTAGGAGATAAAGACAGTGGGTGCATTTGAGCAGAGGAAAGCAAACCATAGCATTCACAGAATTTTTTTTAGTAATGTATCAGAACTAGGGACAGGGTAGAACTATGAAGAACTATGAAGCTCATGGGGTGACTTTGGACTAAGTCTGCACTACTCAAGGCAAGCTACTGTACTGGGTTCCCAGGAGCCAAGCCCTGTGGCCTTACGCTCTGCACCACCCATACCAGGGCCGGCCCTACGGCAAGGCTGGGTGGCGCAGGGCCGCCAGGGGGGCGCTGCACTGAGCGCAGCGCCCGCCAGACAGCCACGCTGGAAAACGGGGCTGGGGGGGGCGCCGGAGGGATCTTCGCGCCAGGGCGCCAGATATGTTTAAGATGGCCCCGACCCATACTGTGTGACCAGGGTGGATTTGATTTAAATCAAACTGATTTAAATCATGATTTAAATCACGATTTAAATCACTAGTCAGTAAGGCTTGATTTAAATCATAGTCGATTTAAATCACATGAAAAACTTAAATACTGTCCACTCCAAACAATCAGAAAAATATTGTTTCTATTCTATTCACTGAACTTCTTGAAACTTAGCACTGAAGGGGTTGTTTCTGTATTCATAGGTTTGTAGAACAATAGGATTAAGGTCTTTTTCTCAACTCTGTTCATGTTATAACATTTTTGCTGTGAAGAAGAGGCATGTGATCTCTGTTGAGTCAAATTCAGTTTTGAGAACTGCAAAAGTAAACCAAGCATCTGTGATAATATATTGTAGGCAGAGAATCTGCCCAATAATCTTACAAAAACCTCTGGAAGAGCATGACATTGTGAATGGATTAATGGCATTTATTTACCCCAAAAAATAAACATATTGTCACGGTGGCCAGAGAAGGCTACTTCAGAGTAACGACTCTACACAGCTCTGCATTTTATCTTTTATTGGTGCTGAGTATTTACAGTGCTAATGGCAGTGCTATTTACAAAGACACATCTGTTCAGCTTGAATCAGAACCTCCAAGTGGCTTTTGGCGCGTCTTGCGCCAGCATAACAACTTGGGGAGACCCATCCTCTTCCCCCGACGCTTTCTGCGAAGTTCCGGAGTTGGGGGGACTGGCCTGCCCCCCTTCCTTCCCCCTTCCTGTCCCACCTGGGACGATGGCTCTTCTACCCTGCCAGAGCCTTGGACACCACTTCCTGTTTCCCCACTTGAGCTGGAGCTTTCCCTCTTTTCAGCCTCGCTCGGGGCTGGGCTGGAACTCAGGAGGGGAGGGGCTTCGCGATATCCCTTGCCCCTCACATCCACCCCCCTCCCAGGCCCCCCTTCTCCCCTCCCTAGAGGCTGCACGGGTGTTGGTGGTGACTGAAAGCCTAAAAACTCCGTGCTGTCTGAGCCGGTTGGTGTGAACACCTCCCCCCAGTCCCGTTGGCCCCCTCCTTCCTCCTGGGAAGAGGGGAAGCCCAAAAAGTCCGTGGCCTCAGAGCTGGTGGGGGTGAAAATCTGCTGCCAGTCCACCTCTTCTCCTGACTGAATGGACCTCGGAGATGCCCATATCTCCTCCTCCGTGTCCTCAAACTCTGCTTCCCATCTCCATGGCGAACTGCTTTCCCCCTCCTGTGCTTCCTCCTCCTCCCACTCCCGTTCCATGTGCCAGGGCTTGGGCCTGTGTGGGAAGAGGGCGTGGAATTCTTCCACTAAGAATTCCTCTTGTATCTGGGTGGCTGGGACCCATTCATTTTGGGATGGCGGGGCGTCCTCCCATGCCATGAGGTACTCCAGGCCCCCCACCCCCCTTCGTGAATCAAGGATGGCCGTTGCTTCATTGAGTGGCTCTCTGCCTCCACTCTCCCCCCCTCCCTCGGGGGTCTGTGCGCTGCCTCGGAACCTGCTACTTTCCCTGTACGGAGACAGCAGCGATCTATGAAACACTGGGTGCACCCTCATGTCCTCTGGCAGTGCCAGCCTGTATGCCACCGGGTTTACCTGCTGCGTGACCGTGAAGGGGCCCAACCTTCTGGGTGCCAGCTTCTTGCACCTCCCTCTGGTGAGAAGGCCCTCCGAGGACAACCAAACCTTGTCCCCCACCCTGATGACCTCCCCCGGTCGCCTGTGGCGATCTGCCCCCTTCTTGTACGCTTCTTTGGCCCTCTCCAAGTGTTCTCTGAGCTGCTGGTGCACCGTCTCCAGTTCCTCTGCCCAATCCTCTGCCTGTGGGCCCTCCTCCTCCTCCTCCCCCTCCCTCTCCGGGAAAGATCTGAGGTCGCGCCCATAGTTGGCCTTAAATGGCGACACCCCTGTGGAGAGGTGCACCGCATTGTTGTAGGCAAATTCTGCCAGTGGCAGGCGATCCACCCAGTCCGTTTGCCGCTGGCTGACGTAGCACCTCAGGTACTGCTGCAGAATGGCGTTGACCCCCTCCGCCTGTCCATTGGTCTGCGGGTGCCGAGCCGTCGACAAGCTGACCTCCACCTGCAGGAGGTTCATGAGCCGCCGCCAGAACCTGGAAACAAATTGGCGGCCTCGATCCGAGATAACTCTTAAAGGTAATCCATGCAGTCTGAATACGTGGTCAACAAACAGTTTGGCTGTCTCTTCTGCAGAGACCGCCCTGGCACACGGTATAAAATGGCACATTTTGGACATGAGGTCCACCACCACCAACACTGCGGTCTTGCCCCTGGATGACGGCAGGTCTGTGATGAAGTCCATGGACACTACTTCCCACGGCCTGTGCGGTGTGGCTAATGGCTCCAGCAACCCTGCTGGTGGTGCTCTGACCACCTTTGCTCGCTGGCATATGTCACAGCCCCTTACATAGTCCCGAACATCTTCCCGCACCCCTGGCCACCAGAAGTGTCTCATGACTAGGTGAGTGGTTTTGTCCCTTCCAAAATGACCCGCCGTCGGGTTGTCGTGCATCTGCTTGAGGACCTTACCTCTGAGCTGGTTGGTGGGCAGGTACAGGGCTCCCCTGTAAAAAAGCAACCCCCTCCTTTCCTCAAAGTCTTTTGCCTGCTCCCTCCCCCCTCGCAGCTCTCTGAAGATGCGGGTGGCAAACTCATCTGCTGCCGTCAGTGCTGTGAGTTCTGCCTCGCTCACCACTGCTGCTCCGCAGGACCATGCTGACGGGGGGAAAATGTGCCTGGGTGCTGGTGGCAACTCCTCCTCCATGTACTCTGGCTTGCGGGATAGGGCATCCGCCCTGACATTCTGTTCCCCCGGTATGTAGTGGATGGAGAAGTTGAAGTGCGAGAAGAACTCTGCCCACCGTATCTGCCGCTGGTTGAGCACCCTGGCCGTTCTCCAGAACTCCAGGTTCTTGTGGTCCGTGCACACCTGAATGGGGTGCTTGGCGCCCACCAGGAAGTGTCTCCAGTGCTGGAACGCAGAGTGGATCGCGAGAAGCTCCTTATCAAACACCGTGTAGTTGCGCTCCGGCTGGGTCAGCTTTCTGGAGAAGAAGGCACAGGGTCTCCACTCTCTGTTGGCGTCCAGTTGCAGCAAAATGGTGCCCACAGCTCTGTCTGAAGCATCTGTCTCCACGCGCAGGGGCGCATCCTGCACCACGTGGAACAAGTTCTGGTCTGAGGCGAACACCCTCTTGAGGCTTTCGAACGCTGCTTGCGCCTCTGGTGTCCATCTGAACTTCTGCTTGCCTCTCAGGCAGTCCGTGATGGGAGCCGTTACACGTGAGAAGTTCTTGATGAACTTCCTGTAGAAGTTGGCGAAGCCTAGTAGGCGTTGGGCATCTTTGCGCGTTCTGGGGCTGTGCCAGTCCAGGATGGCCTGCACCTTGTCCTTGTCCATCGCTAGCCCCTTGTCTGACAGCTTGTAGCCCAGGAAGTCCACTTCCCTGGTGTGAAACTTGCACTTCTCTAGCTTCACATACAGGTGGTTCTCCTTCAGGCGCTGCAACACCTCCCTGACATCCTTCACATGCTGCTCGGGGTCATTGGAGTATATAATGATGTCATCTAGGAATACCAAGCAGTTCTTGAAGAGGAGGGACCCCAGGACGTGGTGCATGAAGGCCTGGAAGCATGCTGAGCCTCCTTGCAAACCGAAGGGCATCACCAGATATTCAAAAGAGCCCAGAGGCGTGAACATCGTGGTCTTCCACTCATCGCCTTCCCGGATCCTGATCAAGTTGTACGCCCCCCTCAGGTCGAGCTTGGTGAAGATCTTGCCCCTGCGTGCCGCTGTCAGCAGATCATCCACTCTGGGCATTGGGAAAGCCACCGGTTCCGTCATGCTATTGAGCCGTCTAAAATCCACCACCAGGCGGCGCTGTTGCGTGTCTTTCTTGTCCACCCAGAAGACCGGGCCGCCCCCTGCTGCCTTGCTTTCTCTGATGAACCCCCTCTTGAGGTTCTTGTCGATGAACTCCCGCAGATCCTCCAGTTCCTGATCTGACATGGAGTACAGCTTGGCGGGGGGTAGCGTGGCCCCTGGCACCAGGTTGATCTGACAGTCAAAGGACCTGTGGGGGGGTAGGTGGTCGGACTCCGCTTCGCTGAAGACCTCCTGCAGGTCCCAGTACGGTTTGGGTATTGCCTCCCCCCCTTGACGTGCATGGTGGCCACCGTGGCTATGGGAGGCCCCTCCCCTGGTTGGCGCTGCATGCAATGTTCTAGACAAAAGTCCGATCCAAACGTGATGCATCTCTGGTGCCAACTGATGGAGGGGTCATGGCGCGCCAGCCAGCTCATGCCCAAGACGATGGGGGGGGGGGGTCTGAGATGGTGGTGACGTTGCATGCCAGTGTCTCTGAGTGTCGCCCCACCGTCATTCTCATGGGGGGGGGGGTCTGGTGGGTGATGGCCCCTCCCAGCAACTCCCTGCCGTCTATGGTGGAGACGTGCAGGGGGAAATCCAGCTGCAGAAGTTGGATCTGGTGTGCTTCTGCAAAGTTTCTCGAGAAGAAGTTCGCTGACGCCCCCGAATCGATTAACGCGAGGACCGTCAGGGAATAGCCATTTGGGAGCGTTAGCGTCACTTCTAGAACCACCCCTGCTCTGGGGGGGGGGGGTGGGCTGGCGCTGCTCCTCGCTGTGCGGGTGGGTGGGCTGGGGCTGTTGTTTGCCGATTGCGCCTGGCTGCTGCCCCTTGTCTCCTGCAGCCAGGCTGTCTCGTTTCCCTGCTGTGGTGCTACGTCAGTGGGGGAGGGCACAACCGTTCCTGCCTTTCCTTGCCACTCCCTGCGGTGTGGGCAGTCTCTGACGCGATGCTGGGGGGAGTTGCAGAGAAAGCAATTCCCGCCTCTTCCCTCCTTGCGTCTTGGCGCCGCCGGGGTTTGAAAAGCCCCCGCGCGCGCTCCTCCGATCTCCATCGGTTCCGGCTCTGAGCTTGGTCTGGGCGGGACTAGGGGTGGGCCCTGGGGTGGGGTTTGGTGATGAGGTCTGTCCTGGGAGCGTGGGAACCAAGGTTTTGCTGCGCGCATCGTTTGTTTGTCATTCCATCTGGATTCCTGTCTCACCCCCACCGCTAGCGCCGCTTTGCTTAACTCATCCATAGTCCGTGGTTTAGGACCTCTCGCCAGCTCATCCTTAACGTCTGAGTGCAACCCCAGGTCGAAGGCTGATTTCACTTGCTCACTGTGCAGATCCCACCCCAGTTTGTGCACTAGCATGGTGAACCTCGCCCAGTAGTCCCGAACTGTCGATTTTCCTTGTGTTAAGTTATGAAGCTCTTCTTTTGTGGCTTCCATTTCAGAGTCACTCGCATACATTATTTTTAAAGCTTCTAAGAACAGTTTTGCGTTCTTCATGCAATCATTTTTTTGCGCGATGAGCGGTCTGACCCATTCTCTGGCGGCCCCCGTCAAATGTTCTATGATAAAGGAGACTCTGTGCGCGTCATCTGGGAATTCTGCCGCATGCAGTTCCAGCGCATAATTTATTTCTGTCTCAAAGCCTAAGTACTCTCTCGGGTCGCCGCTAAACTTGGTGACTAGGGTCTGTCCCCTCCTCACTTGGACTAGCTGGGGCTGGGGCACCCCCCCACCTCTCGCAGCTTTTTCCTCATCCAGCTTTTTCTGTAACTCCACCACCATCACCCTTAGTTGCTTCTCAGTTTCATCTTTCGCTCTCACCTGCTCTGCCAGCTTGTTCAGCTCCTCCCGCGTTCCTCGCGCTTCCTCCTGAGCGGCAAGTAATTGCTGGTGTGCCTGCGCTGTCAGGTTCTGTAATTTCTGTAATTCCTGTGCTGCGGCTTCGGCCTCCAGCCTCCACTGCTCAGCGTCTTGCGCACTCATCGCGGCCGCTCCAAAGTAGCCAGAAAGACTTGGAGGTTGCTGTCACGGTGGCTGGAGAAGGCTACTTCAGAGTAACGACTCTACACAGCTCTGCATTTTATCTTTTATTGGTGCTGAGTATTTACAGTGCTAATGGCAGTGCTATTTACAAAGACACATCTGTTCAGCTTGAATCAGAACCTCCAAGTGGCTTTTGGCGCGTCTTGCGCCAGCATAACAACTTGGGGAGACCCATCCTCTTCCCCCGACGCTTTCTGCGAAGTTCCGGAGTTGGGGGGACTGGCCTGCCCCCCTTCCTTCCCCCTTCCTGTCCCACCTGGGACGATGGCTCTTCTACCCTGCCAGAGCCTTGGACACCACTTCCTGTTTCCCCACTTGAGCTGGAGCTTTCCCTCTTTTCAGCCTCGCTCGGGGCTGGGCTGGAACTCAGGAGGGGAGGGGCTTCGCGATATCCCTTGCCCCTCACACATATACAACCTTATTCTACATAATTAAAAAACTAATCTTTATTTCATGATGGAATAACCTTTGGATGGTAATATATTTTCCTCAAAAAGCATTTTATTTTAAAAAATCCGATTTAAATCAAAAAAATCGATTTAAATCAAAAAAATCCGATTTAAATCAAAAAAATCCGATTTAAATCAAAAAAATCCGATTTTTTTTATTTTTTTTTAAAAATCATTGATTTTTATCCACCCTGTGTGTGACTGCCACAAGCTTTGCTTTTCAAGGCCGCAGAACTAGTCCTGACACCTGACTGACAACTCTGTAAACTGACCCCAAGGACCAGGGCCTCAGGAACCACCAGGCCCCAGCTCTATCTCCTTTCCCAGCAACTGTTGCTTTTGGAACTTGACCTTATGCCCACCTTGAACACTCCAAGATCTGGGGATGTATCGGTGCAGAAATGTTAGCAAAATGTAGAAAATTGCATAAAGACCACCAGGACACCAACATTCGGTTTTCAGTCCAATTCTCAACTTTAAACTAGAGATGCCACTGAAAATAGTAACTCCCAGGTTCATGTTATGAATTGTGGCTGCTCCCCTCACATACAAGATGACCATTACAACCCCCACCCCACCCCAATTTCCCCATGGCTCAGTTTTTACTGGCAATCAAGCCAGGGAAGAACTCAATTGCACTCTCTTACCCACCATGAAGGTGGGGAGAAACCTCCCTCCCTCCTTCCCCACCCCACCTGTACTCCTCCCAGCACTGCTCTGTCAATCCCAAAGACTGTTGGGGAATATTGTTTGCAGTGCTCCTGACATCTAAACAGAGGCTTATGGGCGGGGTGAGCAGATGCCATTGTACTCCCAATCAGGGATGGGATGGGAATTAATTCCAACTGGTTTGGAATAATTTATGCTATTTACCAGTATCTTTTGAAGTAAAGGGAGTTTCTCAGCTTTTTCCAAGCTGCTTCATGAAGTAATTGCGGGTGGTGTTGGTAAATCTATCATGAATTTAAACTTTATTTCTTTGTGTCTTTCATAATGAACTGAAAGAAACTATGAAAGAACTGGAAACTATAATGAACTGAAAGAAACTATGAAAGAACTATGAAAGAACTGGAGTTCAGAAATCAACCAGGGTTTCCCTTTTCCTCTTGCTTCCAACATCTTGTCAGGAAATACAGTCATCGCACCATCTATGATTTATGTTTTAGGCGTTTCGGAGTGCACGTTCATCTACAAATCTGTTCTCAATCTAAATCGCTTGAAAGAAACTTGGCAAAATGTAAGAAATTTCCATTTGTGGAATGTTTCACTTGTGATGCATTTGATGCCTATTAAGATAAGATCCAAGAGGAGAAGCACCCCCTGCCCCAATCCACTTTAACCCTGCTAAAATCACTACCTTCTTAGGGAAAAACTAGTTGTTACAAGAGACACAAACGCAGCTCTTTCCTGAGCATCTATTCTGATTCGTTTGCTGTCCTCGAACTGTTATCTCACACTTTTGCTGCCTTTCCCCATCACTCTCCTTCCTAACAAAAAGTGTGGGTATTTTTTAAAAGTGGATTTGTTGCACCAGAGTACTTTAATGCACTTTATTCGTGAAAACTGTAATTTCAGGTATGTGACTGAATCCTTGCCATAAAACAGTGAGAGTCTAAAGCAGGCATCCCCGAATTGCGGCCCTCCAGATGTTTTGGCCTACAACTCCCATGATCCCTAGCTAACAGGACCAGTGGTCGGGGAAGATGGGATTGTAGTCCAAAACATCTGGAGGGCCAAAGTCTGGGGATGCCTGGTCTAAAGGCAACTATGGAGTGTAAGCAGCCTCAGGTTTCAATGCAAAGAGCATTCATCAAATATTGAGCACACTTCCTTTCCCCTCCTTACCCATGGATTAATCTTTATTGTCGCTATATCAGATTTCTTATCAATGTCTTTGATTGTTGCATCGTATGTATCTCCATTCTGCAGCTGGATTTTCAATCGTTGTCGCCCGGTGACTGTGGAGCTGCTTGACACCACATGGGCGTTGGTTACAATTAAACCTGCATCTGACACAATAAACCCAGATCCACTGGAAAGAGGAACATTCCGGCCAAACAGAGGATGCCTGAAAAAAATGTCACCTCTTAATCAATGAACCTCACCAAGAAAAAATAAGCAGTGATCTGCACCCTTTTCCCAGAAACAAATACTGTAGAGGGCAGTGCCTCTTCTCCACAGAAATGGCTAGGATTACAGAGCTGCTAAAAGGTAATAACATAAGCGACCCATAAAATGCTGTAGAAATCACAGCACATGCCCCACAACAAGCATTCAGACACTATACAGTACTAGTGATGGTCCTTCGCCAGACAGCCTTCAGGAGCAACCCATCTTTAAGCATCCGCCTGCAACAGCAGCTACAGCTTATATGTCCAAACAAAAGTCAGCCATAATCAGGTTAATTCCCAATTCCTTTTTCTTCTCGTATCCCAAGGCGAAACTACATATGATGTGGGAGATCGGTGGTTTTACCTGATCCTGTTTTATTATGTATTATATTGGGTGTGTGTGTGTGTGTTTTAATGTTTGTTTTACCATCCACTTTATCTTAAAAGGTGGGATATGGTTTCAAACAAATGAAGATCTTACAATGCCCTTTTACTTTTGTAAAAACACCTTCAAGGGGTTCCTAATTTGAACTGAGGATAAAGTCTGGGAGTTGAGTTCCTCCCCCTGTACCATCTCTGGTTGGTATTAGCTACTGAGAAGAAAACATGCAAGTACAATGAGCAAATGCTTGTTTTTTTTCCTCCATGGCTGACGGCGACATTTGGGGGGGGGGGTGTTGAGTGATTTGCACTGGAGAACTGGTTTGGAGGGGAAATGAGTTAAACGACCCTCAACACTATGGGATCATCTGCCCACTTTCAGGAAAATAAAAAGAAATTGGGTGATTCAGTCCCAGAACTCCTGTGTCATGTTGTGCTGTTTGGCCCTGCAACTTAAGATGAATTCATGAGTACTGCAGAAACAAAATGGCTGCCTGGAAGATTCCCAAGGAGAGGAGGCTGTGGACTCAAAAAGGTTGAAAACCTCTGCTGATAAAATTGCCAGGGTTGCTCTTGTGCCTTAGGCTCACTTAGTGTAATGAATTTTAATACCAATTACGGTATATCAAGTGGCAGCTCCTACCTGAGGAAACTGAGCTAGATTTTGAATCTTCTCTACAAAAATATCAGTGCTCTGGCATCCACCTTTTAAAATGAGACGTTTTTCTGCTATTCTCCATTTTGTAAATTCACCCTCAGGTAACAGTGAGTAAAGTGAACACCCCCCATTTCCTCTGCCATCAGGTTTCCTGAGGTACAAGAGGCAGAGCTAAAGTCGCCACAAGTGAGTTGATCTAATGGGCACTACAAACAGATGGTGGGTGATTAAATGCACCAAAACAGTAACCACCCAATACTGGAAAGATTTTCTATGGAAATCTATGGAAACTAAAGTTTTAGGGCCATCCACCCTTGCTGGTAAAATCCAGACTTTCATTGTTCTGTTTGTCACCTGCGAGTCCGTACTTGTGCACATTGTATACATATTTTATTTTGGAACCTTCTCCAGAAAACCCATGTTTCTTCATCCACTCCTTGGTTCTGCACAGGTCAATTCTGCTGCCTCCAGCTCCATCCAATTGGCTAGCCAGGCCTGAGCATGCAGTGCAATTTTTGTGTGTGTTGCCAACAGTATTCTGCTCTAAATCGGACATCCTGGACATGTTCAAAATCCACCTCAACAGAACGGTTGAATGAGCACAAGCTAGAGAAGGAAATCAAAAGAAATCTAGGAAATCTACCATAAACCCGCCCCTGCCCCAGGGGCGTAGCCAGGATGAAATTCAGGGGGGGCAAGGGGCGGGGCCAAGGGGCGGGGAGAGGGGCCACAGTGGGGCAAGGAAAGCTCCCTTCTCCCTTGCCAGCTTTCCCTCCTCCCGCCCCAGCGATCGCGGAGGGGGAGGAGGGGATCGGAGCAGCCCGAAATCGGGCTGCTCCGACTCCCTCCTCCCCCTCCTTGAACGGCAGGGGCGAGGGGGCGCCAGGATCAGCCCGAAATCGGGCTGCTCCGACTCCCTCCTCCCCCTCCGCGATCGGCAGGGGCGAGGGGGCGCCAGGATCAGCCCGAAATCGGGCTGCTCCGACTCCCTCCTCCCCCTCAGCGATCGGCAGGGGCGAGGGGGGCCAGGATCAGCCCGAAATCGGGCTGCTCCGACTCCCTCCTCCCCCTCCGCGATCGGCAGGGGCGAGGGGGCGCCAGGATCAGCCCGAAATCGGGCTGCTCTGACTCCCTCCTCCCCCTCCGCGATCGGCAGGGGCGAGGGGAGCCAGGATCAGCCCGAAATCGGGCTGCTCCGACTCCCTCCTCCCCCTCCGCGATCGGCAGGGGCGAGGGGGAGCCAGGATCAGCCCGAAATCGGGCTGCTCCAATCCCCTCCTCCCCCTCTGCAATCGCTGGGGCAGGTAGAGGGAAAGCCCCAGAGCCGCGTAAAGCGGTTGCCTGGCTTTCCCTCCGCCCGCCCCACAGCCAGCCAGGGAGAAGGGAGACGCCACCGGGCGGGCAGCGGGGCAGGCTGGCCAGCGGCCCTGCTTCTAGGGGGGCAATTGCCCCCTCCTGCCCCCCCTGCCTACGCCCATGCCCTGCCCCCAGCCACCAGGAGTCAAATCCCCAATGGTGGCAAAGTAGTGTTGCGCTTTCCTCTTGCCATCAAAACGAGGTATGTACTTGCACAGCATTTTTACTTTTAATCATAAATGCCAGCAGCTTACCTTAAGAAAAGTTCTATATGTACAACTGCTGGTGCAATCTTCTCCACCACATCTGCAATGAAGTTAAACTTATACCTTGGGCTGTTTGGCTGTTGATGATCTATACTAGCAAAGATAAAAGGAAGTGTTATTAAGAAACTAGAAATCAATAGGGATTTTGCTTATTTCTACATAATATGAATGTGTTACGCCCCTGTCCCATTTTTGGGCCACTTCCAGATCCGTGGTGATGAGCATGTGGACGGTCAGCCATCAAAATGGCCACGTCCTGTATTTAATTTTGTCTCAGCTCTTCAGAATCGAGCAAATAATAATTTTTAATTTAAGGTGTGAAAAAACAACATAAATCTAAAGGCCTTTTCCCCCTGGAAGCTGTTTGGTTAGTTTCCCAGAGAAACAAAAATTGTCCCTGTATTTTGTTTGTTTGTCATTCTGCATGAGTACATCATCATTACAGGAAATGTAAAAATTGTAATTAGAAATAAATAAGTTTCCAGAAGTACTTGGTGGGGGAGGAATATTATTTTCTTTTAAAATGTTATGTTTTTGTTTTGCTTCTCTACAAGAGCACATCAAATACTCCAACATTAGGAAGAGGTTTTAAACTTTTTTAAAAATATTATTTATTCTGGACTAGTGGTTCTTCTTTTTAACAGTTTAACATCTCATTTCCTGAGACATGAGTCAAAATTATTCTTTTATTCCATGCTGAACCTGTTGTGCTGAAACTTGCTTTTTAAAAAAATATCTTCAAAGAAAATAAATGAAGGAAGCAGATTCTGAAGGGGATGGACAAATTCCATTGTCAACATTTCAAAAAGTTTTCTTTACTTGCCAGAGGTCAACTTTATAACTTACAGCGCAAGTTCGATTTTAGAAGCTGGATTTTAGAATTTATATTAACGTTTAAATTTCTTATTTATTAATAAGTATATGCTGCTCCATGCTTTGGGCTTTGGCTCTCAGTAAGTATATATTTCAAGCTGCTATGTGTGTTTTCCCATCACCTTTTAATTTCCCAACACCCATTTCCTTTCTATGCATATTTATTGTGATTCCAAATCCTCCATCGAAGTTACTCCTCATTAAACAATCAAAAAAGGCCTTTTATACATTCAGCCACCATTCATACTTCTACACCCTGCCAGGCACACCAGAGGTTTAAAGTGCATGTGACCCACACAAATTAGATTTTCCCGGGTGTGCTTTTGTGCACGCATGAGCATTCAATTGCTTAAGCCTTTCTGTCCTCACTGGTGAGATGAGCTGCATTTATTTGCACCATGTGGCGTTGTCCTCTCCCCTCAATTGGTATTTCCCCACCCACCATAACTTCTGGAAACCTGAGGTCAATTGTGGGCATATTTGTTTAACTGTGCACAGCCAATTCTTTTCCATTTTTGAAATACAAGTTTTCCATTATACCAGACTTGCACAAAGGACCACCTCTCCCCATATGAACTGACCCAGACCTGGCGGTAATCATTTGAGGCCCTTCTTCATGTGCCTCCAACACATGTGGCCCAGAGAGTGGCAACACGAAAAAGGGCCTTTTCTGCAGTGGCTCCCTGTTTGTGAAATGCTCTCCCCAGGGAGGCTCGTCTGGGTCTGGCACTTTCACTACATATCTTTAGGCACCAGGCAAAAACAATCCTCTTCACCCAAGCCTTTGGCTGATTCTATGTCCTTTTACATGTGTGTGGGGTAGTGTTTTGTTGTTGTTGTTGTTGTCCTTTTACATGTGTGTGGGGTAGTGTTTCTTTCTTGTTGTTGTTGTTCCTATTGTAGCCTTATTATGGTATGTATTTTGTGTTTTCATTTTGGAGTCTTATGCTGTAAACCACCCTCTGATCTTGGGTTGAAAGGCAGTATATAAATTTATTTAATAATGATGATAACAATAAAAGTGTTGCAAGGTCCACTGTGAGCATATTTGTTTACCTGTGTGGGTGGGCAATTTATATATATATACAGTGGTACCTTTGGGTTAAACCACAGAGTCTAGGGCTTGCTGATCAGAAGGTCGGTGGTTCGAATCCCTGCAACGGGGTGAGCTCCCGTTGCTCGGTCCCAGCTCCTGCCCACATAGCAGTTCGAAAGTGCAAGTAGATAAATAGGGACCGCTCCGGCGGGAAGGTAAACGGCGTTTCCGTGCGCTGCTCTGATTCGCCAGAAGCAGCTTTGTCATGCTGGCCACAAGACCCGGAAGCTGTCTGCGGACAAACGCTGGCTCCCTCGGCCTATAGAACGAGATGAGCGCCGCAACCCCAGAGTCGGACACGACTGGACCTGATGGTCAGGGGCCCCTTTACCCTTTACCTTTTTACCTCGGTTTATGAACACAATTGGTTCCGGAAGTCTGTTCATAAACTGAAGTGTTCATAAACTGAAGCGAACTTTCCCATTGAAAGTAATGGAAAGTGGATTAATCCGTTCCAGATGGGTCCACGGCGTTCGTAAACCGAAAATTCATAAACCGAGGTGTTCATAAACCGAGGTTCCACTTTATATATATATATGGTTTTTGAGATACAAGTTTTGTGATACAGCACACTTATGCAAAACAGCAGGTTGTTTTATATAAAATATGTGTTGCTCTCAGCCCACCAGCAGCCCACTGAGGAATGTCGTGATAAATGGCATCCAGCAAAACATCAGCACAGCAGTGTAGCTAGCTGCCTGGCTGCCCGGGGGGCGGGGTGTCCGTTGCGCACATGCGTCATGTGTCATGATGCATGAATCACGACGCGTGGCGCATGCACACACAAGAGGCATGCAACACGGCGCCGCGGCAAACCCCGCGAGCAAGCCGCAGAGTGAGGCAGTCTCGGTTGCACCGGGGCTTCTCCATGGCGGCGGCCGCGTCGTGCAGCAGCAGGGGCCGTCGGAGGTGGTCAGCCCGGTCCAGCCTGCTGCCCCCCGCCCAGCCTGCTGCCCGGGGCGGCACACCCCCCTGCCCCTATTACAATGGCACTGCATTAGCACACAGGTTAAACCCCCTCCCTCACACACAACAGGTACTCTTCAATATGTCCACAGTTGGGTAAGATGAAATTATATGTTGCTTCCCCCTTATCTGTGGATCAGGGAAATCCAAATTAAATGAATCCATTTTAAACTGCTGTGTGTATGCAGCCTAAGATAATGGCTTTTTTTCTCCCTTTGGCAACCTTCAAATATTGTGTACTGTTAAGAGACTCTGTCTCTGCATTACTAAGTGGCTATAATTTACTGGGTTAAACAGTTCTTCTTCAAGAACAAAAAGATCACAGCCCATTGTGCACATGTTTTCATGACTGAGCCACAGGATTATGAAATGCTGTTTTTTAAATTTTCAAATGGTATTACTCGTACACACAGAAAACCAAAGTAAACATTCTGAAACTGTCTGAAACTTGCAGAAAACAACCGGAAAAGAAAATAATGTTGTTGTTTGAGTGTATTTCTAGCAGATTATGTGGGTTTTCTGGGGGAAACTGAATGGAAAGTTTTCACCTAAAAAACTTTCCACTGTCCTAAAAACAAGGAGATCTGATTTAGCATGTTTGACTTAAGTCTCTAAAAACAAAAACTTTAAAAGTGTGTCATGTAAATTTTACATACTATTTGAAAATGTTACCCAATTGCCAAAAATAGTTCAACTGGAGTTTCTGATTTGAGAAAAAAAACCCAACAATCCCACTTAAAGAGCAATCCTATACCCTAGTTACACCAGGAGGCAGGATATGGGGGGAGGTAAGCAACTATTATGCCAAAAAAAATAGCTGCTGCCAAATCCTACTAAAATAGCATTTTAGAAGAGAAGGCATTGATTATTTAATTTCTATACTGCTTAATATGTTTAAAACATCTCTAAGCGGTGTACTAAAAACTTAAAAAAGCAACAGACAACTTAAATATTACAAAATTACACCGTTACATATTAAAATGTTCCAATAATGCAAAGTGGCTAATATATATAAATCAATATCAATTCATTTTCCTTCTGACACATGCTCCCTCTCAATCTCCGAGTTCTCACCCAGGATCCAAACAAAAACTCTGCTCACCCACAAAAGTCTCATAACAAGAAGAGTTATGGAAACAACAGACATCAACCTAGTCTCTAGACTTGCTTCCCTAGTGCCCCTTGGCCCTTTCTCAACCATGGGTCCCCAGATGTAGTTGGACTACATCTCCCATCATTCCTAGCCAGCATGGCCAGTGGTCAGGGGTGATGGGAGTTGAAGTTCAAGAACATTTGGGGGCCCAAGGTTGAGAAAGGCAGATCTGGAGAGTGTGCTGGTGAAATCACTCACATGCATGGAGAGAGGTTGATGAAGGACACATCACAGCACCTCCAAGCCATCAGCTCCAGTGACACAAGCAGCACCAACATAAGACCACAGGAGTCTCTGTGGTCCATTTTGGAGCATAATACACAAAGGGAAAGGAGGAGAGATGCCACCACACAGCACCCAAAACATGTATCTAGAGACCCACTTCTTAATGTTTCACCCTATCTCGAAATGGTGATAGTGTTGTTTGTGGTAAGTGTTGCTGGTGTGACCCACTTTAGATCAGTCTGTGACCCAGTAGTGGGTCCCACCTTACCAGCTGAAGAACCGGGAATTACAATTTGTGCCACTGCCAAGAGTTGTTCATGGCACGTCTTAGTTTGTTGTTGCAGCTTTGATTTAATGCTACCCAAGGCATTTGAAGTGAACCGCAAAATGGGTTTGTCCCCCTGCCAGGGAAGAAGGGGTGAGTGACAATCTAGATCAGGAGCAAGTGGGGAATAATGCTCTGCATTAGGAACAAGAGTGGGAGGAGACCAGCAGTGCCTCCTCTTTGCCAAAAGGTCACTGTAGAGGTGGCATGGGTGGGGGGCTGCCAAGGAGGTGACAGATCCGGCCTCCGAGAAGTGTGCCACAACTGCCACTGGCATTCCTTGGAGGCCAGATCTGCTGCCCTTGTGGATCCTGCCACCCAAGCTGGGTGGGCCCACCCGCCCTGAGTAACATGCAGTTTGACCCTAACTAGATTCGTTTGGCATGATGCACTACAAAGGGAACTGAAAAGGGTTCAGCTGACAGAAGGAACCATGTCAGAACAAAACGTTCTTGAGATGTGGAACGCCCTCCCACCAGAGGTCAAAGAGAACAACAACTACCAGACCTTTAGAAGGCATCTCAAGGCAGCCCTGTTTAGGGAAGCTTTTAAATGTTTGATGGATTTATGTATTTTAATATTTTGTTGGAAGCCGCCCAGAGTGGCTGGGGGAACCTGGCCAGATGGGCGGGGTATAAATAATATATTATTATTATTATTATTATTATTATTATTATTAATGCTGCCAGTAGTACATGCGCCCCCACTGGAGAGAGAAGTTAATGGAGTGCATAAAATCCTTCCAATTTCCCTGCTGTGCTGTTATTATATGGAGAGGTTGCTCCAAATTGGTTCTTTTACCACGTTGGCGCGTGGCACAAATCAATACCGTTTTTGTCTTTTAATGGAATAGAGCATTGCCTTCTCCAGAAGAATGCCCCGTCAGGAAGAGCGCACTGCCATAAAAAGCTTGCCTGTCTCTTTTGCCTACGGTGGTTGGCTCAATAAGAAAGCTGAAGGCGGAACGATGCAAGTTGTGCATCGAGTGCATACTCACACACACACCTTTTGCACTGCTATTCTCTCTGGTGGAACGGGTGTTGCAGGTTTCTGAAGCGCCACAAAAGCATACAAAACCTGTTCGGCAGAGCAGAGTGAGATCACAGCGACCACCACCCACACTGGAGCAATGACAGCTGACATGCCGCCTTCAAAGTCCTGGGTCTAAAGCTCCGACCCCCTGCGTATTTCTCTCTTGCAGTAACAAGCGGATCAGGAGCATGACCCGGAGGGTCTATGACCCTCTGGGGGCTGAAGGCGACCCTGGCAGCCCCCCTACTACGACTAAGCGGCTGCTCTCCCTTCGGGCCAAAGGGCGGCGGGTTCTCCGCTTCGCCCTCACTTCTTACTCGTTTCCTTGCCCAGGCCGACTGGAACCGTGTCGGACTCGCCTCGGCGCTCTCCCACGGGCGGGCAGCGCGTGATTTTGCGGGTCTGCCGTTCCCGGCGGCCCGCGCGGGGGTCCCTGTGGCTCTTACCGGCTCCGCAGGCGCCCTTCTGGACCTGCACGACGGGCGGCAGCCCCTGCTGCAGAGCCTGGCGCTCGGCGCTCTTGAGGCGGCACCCATTGGCGTACGTCCTGCCGTCGCTGCCGCACACCGGCGCGCGGAGCTTGCACTGGCACACGCCCCGGCCCTGGCTCTGGCCCGCGGCAGCGGGGAAGCGGCACGTGAGGTCGTCTCCGCACGGCGGGTCCTCGGGGCGGCCGCACGCCTCGCCCTCGCCCGCCGCGCACACCAAGCAGCAGTTGCAGCCGTCGGGCACGTAGCCGCTGGGGCAGCCGGGGCTCGGGCACCGCGACACGTCGCAGCGCGCCGGGCACCGTGCGCCCCAGCCGCGCGCCAGCAGCGCCAGCAGCAACACCAGCGCCCTCATCGCCAGCGGCCCCGCGCCAGCCCCGCTCGCCGCCGCCCAAGGCGCCGTCCCGGCAGCAGCGCGACGCCGAGTCCCGCCCCACGAGCCAATCAGGCCGAGAGCGCCGCCGCGGAAAGGGCGGGAAGGCCGGCGGGAAGGCGGTGCGCGCTGGCGCGGAGCTCTCGCCTCGGCGCTGCAGCCCCGGTGACCGCGGAGGCGAAACACAACACGCAGCGAGCGAGGCGGCTTCGCCGGGCTGGCTGCTGCTGCTGGTGGTGGTGGTGCCGAAGGAGGCGCGGAGCGAGCCGCGGGTGGTAAAAAGGACGCCCTCGAGGCTACGTCGGGAAACTGACTGACGCGGCTCTTCCCCGCTAACCGCTTGCCAAGGAGCGCAGCGCCAGCTGGAGGCTCAGAAAGGGGCGGCCAGGGCTGCGCGTGAAGGGTCGCCTGCTTTCGGAACGCGGACGGACTCACCCCTCCCCGCCCTCACAAGCCTGAGCGCCATCATCTCTTTTTAGAAATGAGCTCCTGCCTGCCCTACTTCCCGTGACAACAGGCGAAGAGTACGGCCTTCACACAGTTACAACTTGCAGTGCTTCCATGCCAAACAACTTTCATCTGCAGCAATGCAAATGCGCTGTGGAACATGAGACGGCGTTCGATACAAAAGAGAAAAACGATGCAGAAAGGCACGGGATGGAAGCACAAATTTGCAAAGGTCCGCAATCCGCATGTCAAAGAATAAGGTGGCTGGAAATGGCGACGGCGGGAGAGCAGCAAGTTCTGCGGCTGTATGCAAAAACAAACGACGGTCGGGTGTCTGCCACCACAGTGTAAACAAGATCTAGTTCAAATATGTTCCCAATGTCTCATTGTTGCAACTGCTGCCCTTGTTTCTGCTGTGCCTGAAGCAAGGGCGTAGCCAGGATCAAAACTAGGGGGGGGGGCAAGCCATGATCGTTCAGGGGCGGGGCCAAGGCACGGAAGGGGAGGGGCCATGAAGTGGGCGGGGCTAAAGGGCCAGCGGGCCTGATGACATCGTGGCGGTGGCAGCAGCGGCCACCTTGTGCTTCTGGGGCTGGCAGCGTTGGCGGCTACCCTGCTTGGCTGGAGAGGACGGGAGTGTCGGGCAGGCGACACTCCCCCCAATTACTGGTAAATACCGTATTTGAAAGAGTCATCCCCCCATGTTGATGGGCTTTCTATGTGGGGCTTATCTGCGCCCCCCCGTATTTTATTAAGGATGGAAGAGGGAGGGAAGGAAGGAAGAAATAGAGAGAGGGATAACTCATATTTGTGGGTGCCTCTGGGCGACGCTGTGATGCTGGAACTCTGCATGTACAGGAGCCTTGTAAGCAGCTTTCTCTCTGCTTGATTTACAGCAGGCACGTCCAACAGGTAGATTGTGATCTACCAGTAGATCACTGGATGTCTGTGGTAGATCACTGGTAGGTCACTGGCACCCCTAAAAAAAGCTCACCCAAAATTTTCCTCCTCCCTCAAAAAAGTTGAACTATGACCTGAAGCCCTAAACAAAAATGGGCCTCCCTCCCTCCTAAAAGAAGCTCAACAAGTTTGACCTAAACCCCAAAAAACAGGGCTTCCCTTCCTTTAAAAAAAACTCAACAGCTTTGACCTGAACCCCCCAAAAGGGGGTAGATCACCCCCAGTTTTAAACTCTGAGTAGATCAGAGTCTCTTGGGAGGTGGCCACCCCTGATTTACAGTATACAGATGCAGGAGGAGGGGCAGACTGGAACACCAATGCTTTTTATAAACATCACTGTGTCTGTCAAAGCTACAGCCCCCCCTTTCTTATTCACTTCCTTTTAGCCTTGCAGAGCCACCTTAGTCAAATTGAATCCTCTGAGTCTGCACCCTCATTAAATCGCCAATAGAACTCTTAATGCTCCTGAATGCTCATTAACAACTCCCACTTAAGAACAATAGGGTGAAATGGTCAGCTATCGAATCTTGCCTGGGGATATATGCTCCATTGTCTTAACTGCTTAACTACTGGTAGCCACTTTGCTTTATTTATTTGATGTGTTTTTGTTACTGCTGTGTCTCCCCCCCCCCAGCAAGCGGAGACTTAGCTGCTCTTGCTAAAGCAAAGCCCTTTCCACTTCAGTTTTTGGAGGGGAAAAGTGCTGGTTATGGTCTGTAAAATACATTAATTTTTTTGCTTCTAGGGGGGGGCAGCTGCCCCCTCCTGCCCCCCCTGCCTACGCCCGTGGCCTGAAGCACCAGACAGTGAACCTCCTTGTAATGATTCTTGCTATACTTCGCTTCCTTGCAGGAGAGTGTTGCTTATTAGTTGCCACCCAGTTCCCCCTGAGCAGGTGGTCTCCCCAAGGCAAAAAAGAAGGGTACTTCCCTTAACCTTATTCTCTGCTGGTACTACAGTTACCTGTACTTGCTTCTGGGTTTTTTCTTCTCCACATTTTGGTGACAGTGAACAGCAGTGATTCTGTGTATCATGTGGCTGACTAGCAATGAAGGATTACTGGCCCTACTTAGAGTAGATCCATTGAAATTAATAGGCCTAAATTATTCACATCCATTCATTTCAATGGGTCTATTTTGAGAAGGACTAGTATTGGATACAACTCAATGGAATTATATTTCAGACTGAAGTTGCTGTTATGGAATCATCTTATTAAATGCAAACACAGATTCCTCACTCTGTGCATGCTCAAGCATTTCCTTATGAGGCTGGCTCATAATTCTGAATCATGTCTTCCCCCTGCTCAACTTAAACTCAGGCTTAGGCTATGTTATGCTTTGATTGGGTTGATGGTGACTAGCATATTTTCCTGCTCAGTATGCCACTTGGCATATGCCTTGTCTTTACATCTTCATTTAACAAAAGAATTCTCCAGAGGATCTGGAGGACCATAAAAAGACAATCCATGTTATTAGCCAACTCATTCTTATGCATTTAGCCCCATCATAGTTTCAAACAAAGTCATGTTTATTTAGGTGGGCAAATGAGGTCGCCCAAAAGTGCTGTGGACAGGGCCCCACACACCCAAAAGCCACCAGTGCAAAAAATATGTGTATACTGTAATTGATTTTGCAGCTTTCCATTGTTCTGAGTCAAGTGAACCTGACATCCTCAGGGATCACAGCAATTTCTGTAATCTCTGCTGGCCAGATTGATGGTTCTGAGACTGACAGAATCTATATGGCAATGCAAGCATTACTGAGATTAAACATGCCCTCGTTCTCTGCTGTTTCCCCACACTTCTGGTTCAGAGCTAGAGTGTGAAAGCAGGTTTGTGCTTTTGGTGGGGGAAGTACTGTCATCACAGACCTTTAGGAAATACTATAACTATAAATGCAAACCTGTTTCTAATTATTAGAGTCACTCCAACCCTCCCTCCATTCTCAAGGGAATGCAAGTTTTGTGAGAGAGCTGAATATTCTCTCTTCCAATGTGCATCTACCTGCAGGTTTGTACCAAGAGGAGAGAAAATGTTGTAACTATTACACCTCCTTGCCTTGTTGTTTTGTAATAAGGAAAGGCAGCAGACTTCAGCACAGAGCAGGCCCAGGACATTTTGCTGCCCTGGGAAACATGGATATGCAGCCTCCAGTTGTTCTCTTGATTCCCGTAGCTCAGCCAGTTTTTTTGCATAAGCTACCTCAGGAATTCATTTGCAGCTTGCATTCTCCATATCACAAATGTCGTGGCATTTATTGATTTCTAGGGTTTACTCTAATCCAGGCATCCCCAAACTGCGGCCCTCCAGATGTTTTGGCCTACAACTCCCATGATCCCTAGCTAACAGGACCAGTGGTCAGGGAAGATGGGAATTGTAGTCCAAAACATCTGGATGCCTGCTAATCTATAACACCATCACTCCCTTAGCAAACAAAAAACAAAAAAACTAAACAAAAAAAACCAGTTTTCCATAACTGGCCAGCAGATTTACTAAAAGCAAAGAATACCACAGTGGCACATTTTAAAACACAATAACAGTTCATCTTCAAGCGATCTCCAGCTTCCTGGATTCCTCCAAGCCTCCCAGTAATTCCTTTGCATGCATTCTCCATATCAGAAATAACTAAAATAACATTTATTAATTTATAGGATTTACCCTAAATCTAGAACAATACTTAGCTGTTGGTTAATTCACACAGGTGATATAAGGAGGGACAAGGGTTTTTTAGAGTCATGTTATCATTTCCATCTTATATAGGAGAATGTGAAAATTTTGTTTGCTAGAGATGAGATTCAAGGATGATGAGAATCTTCAGGGAGTCAAAAATGTAGGCACAGTGGACCCGCAGGTTACGTTACCTTTGGGTAACGTAATTTTTGGGTTGCGAACACGGCAAACCCAGAAGTGCATACTTCTGGGTTTCACCGCATGTGCAGAAGCACTCTGCGCGCCGCACACATGAGCAGATGCGCTCTATTGCACCGTGCACGCAGAAGCAGCACCTCTAGATGCGGACGTTTTGGGGTATGTACGGACTCCCGGAACAAATTAAGTTCGTATCCAAAGGGTCCACTGCAACTGGATTTCACTAGAGTCATTGCATGACCGTGCTGCAGCCAGAATAAATTCTCATGCTCTAGCCTTTAAGTTGCATGCTCAGAATGTTTGTTGCTCATGTGCACGCAACTGGAGCAATTTGCACAAAATCATAAGATCTAAAATAAAGATATGAAAAATAATATCAATAACAGCAGCAATCCCCACCAAACTATGCCCCCTAAATAATACCCCAGCCCAGTAGTCCTGTTCAGCAGCCTCAGCTTTTGTAGCTGGAGTCAGTCCCATGTGGGAAAGGCCTGCAAGGCAGGGAGCTGGTCTTTCAAGGCTCACAGGACCTTGGGGAAGGAGATACCTGCTGGCAGCAAGAGGCATCTCTTTCTTTCAGAATAGAATAAATGAGCTGAGCAGTCCCAGCCAGTGCATCTGTGTGTGCTGCTGCTGCCGCTATCATGCACAAGCACAACCCTTCTTTCTTCTTCTTGGCTCACAACCATGGCATACTTGAAACTGTTGCACACACTCTCTGACTTCATCCCAATGCCATTTCCTGCAGCACGCTGCTTGTTTACTCTCCCTGGCTTGGCTTTAATGCTTGGTGCTGGGTTTTAACCTCCAAGCCTCTCTGACTTAGAATCTTAAACAGGAGCGTCTCCATCAAAAGCTCCACGGAATTTATGTGCACTTTGAAACAGTTTGTGAAATAATTAAAAGTTCAGAAAATAGCAATGGGAAAGATCCATTAAGCAAACAGAGAAATATCTCACACTCGGGTCATAACTCATTTCTGAGCCTCCAGCTAACTTTGATTTTCTGTCTCAATGTAATAGATCCTTCATCTAATGATGGTAAGAAGCTTTAGAAGTTCATGAAGGAATAGCCTCTTCCCCCTCCCCCCGGCCATGATGTCTCGCCACTTGAAAGAGCTGTGTCCCAGGTTGCCCTAGACGGAGAATGTCCACACTGACAGACAAAAATCTTTCTGGTAGGTGGGAGTTTTTCTTGTGTCAGCGGTTCCATTTCAGTAGTTTCCCGAGGACGAAAGGTGCAGGGAGGATTACGGAGTATGAAGATATCATCATAATTGCACATGAGTTTGATTTATATGGTGAGAGCGACCACAAGGACTGTAGCAAGGCAAAACTCACCCAACACAAACACCTCTCAGAAGATCAGAGTGATAGTTGTTCCCTGGGTGAGTGAGTGAATGAATACAGGCAAGTACTTACCACTTACCACAGAAGCGGATTTAGGGAATCGCAGCCAGTTATAGAATCATAGAATCATAGAGTTAGAAGAGAACACAAGGGCCATCCAGTCCAACCCCATGCCAAGCAGGAAACACCATCAAAGCATTCCTGACAGATGGCTGTCAAGCCTCTGCTTAAAGACCTCCAAAGAAGGAGACTCCACCACACTCCTTGGCAGCAAATTCCACTGTCGAACAGCTCTTACTGTCAGGAAGTTCTTCCTAATGTTTAGGTGGAATCTTCTTTCTTGTAGTTTGAATCCATTGCTCCGTGTCCGCTTCTTTGGAGCAGCAGAAAACAACCTTTTCCCCTCCTGTATATGACATCCTTTTATATATTTGAACATGGCTATCATATTACCCCTTAACCTTATCTTCTCCAGGCTAAACATACCCAGTTCCCTAAGCCGTTCCTCATAAGGCATCGTTTCCAGGCCTTTGAAAATTTTAGTTGCCCTCCTCTGGACATGTTCCAGCTTGTCAGTATCCTTGAACTGTGGTGTCCAGAACTGGACACAGTACTCCAGGTGAGGTCTGACCAGAGCAGAATACAGTGGTACTATTACTTCCCTTGATCTAGATGCTATACTCCTATTGATGCAGCCCAGAATTGCATTGGCTTTTTTAGCTGCTGCATCACACTGTTGACTCGTCAAGTTTTCGTACTGCTCTCAAGCCAGGTGTCACCCATCCTGTATTTGTGCCTTTCATTTTTTATTTTTTATTTTGCCCAAGTGTAGTACTTTACATTTCTCCTTGTTAAAATTGATCTTGTTTGCTTTGGCCCAGTTGTCTAATCTGTTAAGGTCATTTTGAAGTGTGATCCTGTCCTCTGGGGTATTAGCCACCCCTCCCAATTTGGTGTCATCTGCAAACTTGCTCAGGATGCCCTCAAGCCCACCAGCCAAGTCGTTTATAAAGATGTTGAATAAGACTGGGCCCAAGACAGAACCCTGTGGCACCCCACTAGTCACTTCTCTCCAGGATGAAGAGGAGCCATTGATGAGCACCCTTTGGGTTCAGTCAGTCAGCCAGTTACAAATCCATTGAATGGTAGCATTGTCTAGCCAGCATTTTGGCAGCTTCATTACAAGAATATCATGGGGTACCTTGTCAAAGGCTTTGCTGAAATCAAGATAGGCTATATCCACAGCATTCCCTTCATCTACCAGGCTTGTAATTCTGTCAAAAAATGAGATCAGATTAGTCTGACATGACTTATTTTTCAGAAACCCATGCTGACTTTTATCCTGCCCTGGGCGCCAAACTATGTGGCAAATGCAAAGAAGCCTTATCACTTGATAGCTACACCACCACCATCTTAACTCTCCTTGAGAAAGCATGGGGGAGTCAGTGTGGTGTAGTGGTTAGAAGAGCCCCCTGTCTGTGACTATCTAGCAATCATGCATTTGTGATTTGGCTGCAGATCTTCCCACACAAGGAAGGAAGTGTCCACCACCTTCTGAGGGAGCCTGTTCCACTGTCAAGCAGCTCTTAACCTCAGAAAGCTTTCCCTTATCTTTCAACAGAATCTCCATTCTTGTTACTTGAATCTATTGGTTCGGGTCCTCCCCTCCAGAGCAGGAGAAAACAAGCTTGCTCCCTCTTCCATGGAACAGCCCTTGAGATATTTGACTCCTCTCAGTCTCCTCTTCTTAAACATATCCAACTCTCTTGGAGCATCTAAAATGCCTTGCTAAGGACTTTTCAGGCACTGCTAATCAGCTGTGCCTACAAATTCCTTTCTGGCCTGCCAGGCCAAAGTCACAAGCAATCCCATCCCCAGATACAAGTATGGACCCACCGGACAAGAAGCGTCAGGATTCTGCCAGCAAATGTGGATCAGCCTTCTGGCAAATAAAGCATTACCGGTACTTGTGTCAAATTCCTCCTAATGACATTTAAGGCAAGGAGTAGAGCTCTTCTACTTTGCATTGACTCTTTGGGTCATCATTTGGGTGCAAACCTTTCTGACACCATCTTGGGACTCAGAGTTCTGCAAAGGGTTCAGTTAATCTGTTTTGCTCTCTTTCCCTAGGTTCACTCTACTATCTATTCAAACAACGTGAGATGCCTATGAACTTCCATTGTGCATTAGATAGGCCACTCTTAGTGGACAGAAAGCTGAGAGAGTTGACCAGGGCAATTCTATGGATGTCTACTCAGAAGTCCCATTCAGTTCAGTGTGACTTTCTTGAAGGTAAGTAATCATAGGATTACAGCCCTGACATATTTTCACAGACACATATTCTGACATGTTTGAGTTTCTTTGCAGATAGCACCCATCAGCTATGAGCTCAACGTAACACTGTGTGCCTAAAACAGCTTTCTTCATAAATCTTAGTGGGAGGAACTGAATATCTGAGGAGGTAAGTCAGACTTTGGAATTCCTACTTCAAGTGCAGATGTTGGTGTCAGATGAAGTGACCATATCAGTCTCTGGAAGAAAGGAAGAGGAAACCAACAATAGCCTAGCCAAAACTATTTCCCCTTAACAAAAACTAGCAGAAGCCTAAATCACGTACTGTTCTGTTATAGAGAATTTTGTTTGTTCAGCTGTATGTTTATGAGGAACGGCTTAGGGAGCTGGGTATGTTTAGCCTGGAGAAGAGAAGGTTAAGGGGGGGGTTTGGGCTGGGTGTTCATCAGTATGCAGATGACACCCAGCTCTACCTCTCTTTCAAATCAGAACCAGTGAAGGCGGTGAAGGTCCTGTGTGAGTGCCTGGAGGCAGTTGGAGGATGGATGGCGGCTAACTGATTGAGGTTGAATCCTGACAAGACAGAAGTACTGTTTGTGGGGGACAGGAGGCAGGCAGGTGTGGAGGACTCCCTGGTCCTGAATGGGGTAACTGCCCCTGAAGGACCAGGTACGCAGCCAGGGAGTCATTTTGGACTCACAGCTGTCCATGGAGGTGCAGGTTAATTCTGTATCCAGGGCAGCTGTAGTTTATCAGCTCCATCTGGTATGCAGGCTGAGACCCTACCTGCCTGCGGACTGTCTCACCAGAGTGGTGCATGCTCTAGTTATCTTTCGCTTGGACTACTGCAATGCGCTCTACATGGGGCTACCTTTGAAGGTGACCTGGAAACTACAATTAATCCAGAATGTGGCAGCTAGACTAGTGACTGGGAGTAGCCGCCGAGACCACATAACACCGGTCTTGAAAGATCTACATTGGCTCCCAGTACGTTTCCGAGCACAATTCAAAGTGTTGGTGCTGACTTTTAAAGCCCTAAATGGCCTCGGTCCAGTATACCTGAAGGAGCGTCTCTACCTCCATCGTTCTGCCCGGACACTGAGGTCCAGTGCCGAGGCCTTCTGGTGGTTCCCTCGCTGCGAGAAGCCAAGCTACAGGGAACCAGGCAGAGGGCCTTCTCGGTAGTGGCACCCGCCCTGTGGAACACCCTCCCAACAGATGTCAAAGAGAAAAACAACTACCAGACTTTTAGAAGACATCGGGGAAGCTTTTAATGTTAAATAAATTATTGTATTTTAATACTTCTGTTGGAAGCCGCCTAGAGTGGCTGGGGAAACCCAGCCAGATGGGCGGGGTATAAATAATAAATTATTATTCAATTGGCCAGCATTCCTTATTGGTCTTGTCCACTCTATCCACTGGAGCTTGTTTTCCCATGCAGGGGAAGTCCATAACTAACCAAGGGTTTGAGAGGCATCAGCTACCCTCTCTTGGTTTAGCCAGCCAGTCAAAGCTGTTCCCAGGGTGTGGCCACCATCACATGACGACAGCCTCTAGGATCCAAAGGGTTAGGGCTAGGTGTAGGGTTCATGTTAGGGTAAGGGCTAAAGGTGGACAAACTACCCTAAAAAGAACCACCTGTTACCCCATTATAGGTCCTCCCCCTCCCCTAATGCCCTGTGAAGGATGGTCTCTTACATTTTGTTGACAAACAAATATTTGGGGTGCTTTCTGGGCAGGTCGGAATCCTGTGTCTGCTTCTTGTGTCTTTTTTTAATATTTTATTTTCGGTTTTTTAACAATGTTTTTATACATTAAAATCATTTTCAATTTTTACACATCTGAGATTAATTAAATCCCCCGACTTCCCTGCCCTCCCCTGGTTTCCAGTTTTTCTATTATTTCTATTGCATCTAATTACATTTTTCAAATTCATTTTATATCCTTTCAAATCTTAAATTATATTACATTATAAGTGTTATAATTATCCCGCTAGCGTTTTTAGATATCTGCACTGGTCTTTAAGATACTCTATAATTCCCCCCCCCACTCTTGTGTGTGCTTCTTTGTCATCTATCATGTAAAGTGTGCAGCTTGATTGTCTTCCTTGTGCAATTTAAGGTAAAGGGGCCCCTGACCATCAGGTCCAGTCGTGTCCGACTCTGGGGTTGCGGCGCTCATCTCGCTCTATAGGCCGAGGGAGCCGGCGTTGTCCGCAGACAGCTTCTGGGTCATGTGGCCAGCATGACAAAGCTGCTTCTGACGAACCAGAGCAGCGCACGGAAACGTCGTTTACCTTCCCGCTTGGAGCGGTCCCTATTTATCTACTTGCACTTTGATGTGCTTTCGAACTGCTAGGTGGGCAGGAGCTGGGACCGAGCAACGGAAGCTCACCCCATTACAGGGATTCGAACCGCTGACCTTCTGATCAGCAAGCCCTAGACTCTGTGGTTTAACCTATTCTGCCCAAATCTTTGTGCCACAGCTCTCCTCTACTACTGCCAACAGGATCTTGCTCCGTTTACTCAGGCTTCCTTGTGAGTGCTGCAGTTCCCAGCCACATGGAACCTTGTTCTTGCCCTGGCACCTACAATAGGTTATTTTGTGTTCCTACTCCTGCAAACAACAACAACAACAACACACACACACACACACACACACACACACACACACACAATCTATTGCCCTGATTTTTTCTTTCTTCTTTATGAAACACAGCTGTACTTCGTAGAAGATGGACTGGTTATTTGAAGCGGCTCTTCCTAAGCCCAGTTTTATCAAATGTATTTAACACATTTAATGTTATGGGGAAACTTTCTTTTTGCTCTTGCATTCAGCAGCCTGTCTTAAAGACACAGAGCACCCTCTCACGGGCAGAGAAGTTATAAACCTTTTTAGCTAAATGTGTACAACCCTGTGTACATACTTGGGCTGCCTCCCAACTGGTATTCTTTGGTAAGTGAAGTTTGGCCACAGACTGGAAAATGTAGATTTGGTGCTGTTGTGCAACAAACCCACTTCCAGTAAACAAACAAACGGTGGTGGAACTTTCTCTATGGGCAGTGGAGAGAGACACAGGGACAATTTGCACCAGCTCAAAATTTGCCTTGTTCCTTCGCTTACTCCTTCATTATTCTGTCATTTTACATTTGTCTCATGTCAACTTGTTTTCAGCTCGCTCACACACTAGCTCAGGTATAGATGTGAATGGGATATATTACAACATTTTCTTCCCGAGCCCCACTTGGAAACAAATATTTCACAATCACATCCCAGAACATTCATACTAATTACAGAGGGAGCATGAGAAGTTTAAGGATTAGTCAGTCAGTATCTTTATTATTTCAGTTAATCGTATTTTAAGATTCCTCTGTTTCCAACAGTTAGTATGTGAACAATTTGGTCCAAAATCTGCTTGTAAGATGGATTGTTGCCAAAGCTCTCCAGGAACCTTTTGCTCTCGTTTCACTGGACCCTATACAGCTGCTCATTTGGGGACAGAAGACACATTTGCAAACACATTTCTGTATGCAAGAGCTAAAGTAGCCGCATTCAGGTCAGTAACCCTATGCGCCGTGTACCATTTCACATGCAAAAGACTATGTTACAATTTGCTCTCAGCACAAAGTCCCCTGATGTCAAGTCCTCACTTGGCATTTTTCAACGGTGCCCTTGATGCCCTCAGACGTTGATCAGGGGCTAGATTTATTCTGCGAATATTGAGCTCTGTGGCGAAGGCTCTTGCCTTTTGGTAGAAGTAGAGAGACTTCTCTCGGTCCACCAGGAAGTTGTGGTAAATTATCGCAAGTCTTGTGTAAACCTTCAGTTGAGCCTTTTTGTTTCCCAAGTCCATGGCAGCTGCAAGGGCCAAGTTATAGTATCCAGCAGCGTCAAAAGGGTCCTGAAACAGTGCAGCAAAATATGAGCCAAACAACAATTTACAAATATTCTAAATAAGAATAACCTAAGAATAACCATCACACTTTGTAGGCAGTGGAATTGCTACTTTTTGTGAAGTGTGGCAACTATTTGTTGCCTTTTATAACTGTAGTAGTCACTCCAATTCCTAGAAGAGGGTAAGTTGTTGTGCCCATTTTTGTTTTGCTTTATGGCATCATCATCCAAGTAGCAGCCTGTACTTTATCTCACTAAATTTGGATTTTCTCCATCCAATAAAGGAAGCAATATAGTATTTTTTCTAAAGGTTCTCCAGAACAGGTAAACAAAGACCCAGGTTCATGCCTACAATGGACCTCAGAATCAAAATAGATTTTGGAGCCATAAAAATGACTACATTCATGTGGTCACAAAGGCACATGAATGTGCACACAGAAACTGCAACCCATGCACACACAGAGATTCCCTAGGGGACACAAAGACTTTCAGACGCTTTAAACTTCATGCTTCTCCCTGTTATATTTCCCGCTGTATTTAGTGACAGGATGGTATCTGACTATGTCATATTTGGTGTTGAATCTGATCTGCTCCATAAAATTATGGAACAGCTCAGAAACTCAATGTTATGAAAACATAAGCAAAGCCCAGCAATAAGACTAAAACCAAGGCCACCCCACTCTCCTCTCTCATCTCCTTATTCATCACTTTGAGAGCAAGACAGCACTCCAATCCTCAGCAACAGAAAAAAAAGTGGCTAAAAGCAAAATCCCCAGACCTCGAACTGCTTGTTTCCTTTTTTAAAATGTGTTTCTGCAAATTTGAACTTGAAAAACAAGTGACAAATGTTTGGAAGACAGAAATAGCCAGTGGTAGGAGCGTACACTAATCTTTCACCCACCTGAAGAGGGAATTAAATAGACCAATTCATTTCACACCAGCAAGCAAATAGACAAACTATTCCTAAGGTAGCACCTCGTAGGATATTTTTGATTTAGAATACAGTGGTGCCTCGCTAGACGAATTTAATTCGTTCCACGGGTCTTTTCTTATAACGAAAAATTCGTCTAGCGAATCCCATAGGAATGCATTGAAATTTTTTTGAATTATTTTTTTTGCCCATAGGAACGCATTAATTGAATTTCAATGCATTCCTATGGGAAACCGCGATTCGCTAGATTAATTTTTCATAAAACGAATTCGTCTAGCGAGGCAACCTCCGCTACAAAAAACCTTTCGTTAAGCGGAAATTTCGTTAAGCAGGGCATTCGTTAAGCGAGGCACCACTGTACTGGAATCCAACCCACCTAGCAGTTACGGCAAGACTGTATAATCTCGGTGCCGTTACTTAATCCAGAGCATGCAAAAATATTTTCCGTATTCATATATCAATTCCATCCAAGTGTCTCACCTTTAAGTCATAGAATGTAATGTCTCCAAGAACAAGGTACACTTTTACGTAGTATAGGGCTTCCTCATCAAACTCAAGAGGTGAGGGGCAGAGAGACAAGGCTTTTAAGAAGAAGTGCTCAGTAAGCTCACATTGCCCTAGATGATGGTAGACAACAGCCAGCCGGTGATAGGCTATCCTTTCATTTAACAGATTCCCTAATGAGGTAAGCAAAGGAATCAGCATGGAAATCAAAGAAATAACGGTTAAAACAAACAAGCACAGCACTGTATGCATCTATGAATGACTTGCGCCAGATTCACACATACATGCTCCACATGTGCATGTGTGAAGGGGCCATTGCAGACAGAACTTAAGTATCGTATTAACACACAAGTTTTTCAGTGGACTGGCATTCAAACATCCAGGGTCAAACTGCGACCTGTTGATCCCTTCTCTGCCATCTTCATAAAAGAGTATTTGGGGCCTTAGGTGAGAAGCGGCTGGTTAACTATTTTCCTGCGAACCATTTTCAGCTTTCCCCAGCCACCCACACATACATCTGTTTCCCCTCGCAAGGTTCAAAGTCTACATTTGTGAAGTAAAACCTGCACTATCTGTTTGCCCCCTTTTGGCTGCATGAGGTTGTGGATTCATTTAGGACAGAAGAAGGGAGTCTTTTTAATCCGGCCAGCTGTTTATACTAAAAGAGAGATGCACCAATATCGCATATAGGCATGTATTCCTCTTACACCTATAAGTTTCCCTTTCACTACTAGTTTGATTAAAAGACACAGGTAATCCCAAGATGGAAACTGCTACTGGGAATCGAAAGAGAAGGTGGTCATTCTCGCTCCTTGGGCTAATTCCACTTGCTACATGAAGCCCCTTTGAAATGAGGCAAGCATTATCTTTCTCCTTTATAAATATGATAACAGCTGGACACGGCCCCAGAACAAGGATTGGGAACCTGAAGTTTGGGGGCCGAATGATGCCTTCCAGGTGGTCTATCCAGCCCTTGCGACTCTCCCCAGGCCAGACCCATCACTGTTCCTGCCTATGGGCGTTCCTGTTCCTGTCTGCAATGTGTCCTTGGATTCTGATAATGTGTCTTGCTTGGCTAGATGGAGACATGCATGTGTGTATAGACAGCTCTGTATGTGCAGCCGACTCCATTCCAGCCATTAAAAGGGCAAGTCACATCCATAGGAAACAACAGGGGGCTGGGGCCCACCCCCCAATAATTTTATTCTGGGGAAACAGGCCCCTCAATATTCCCTCCCCCACCCGCCTTCCTGCTCCCTGCACAGAGCAGCCCAGCAGGTTTCTGTTATACTATAATAATTATTATCATTTATTCATTTATTTATTCGTTCATACCCCGCCCATCTGGCTGTGTTTCCCCAGCTACTCTGGACAGCTCCCAACTATACGGTACTCAACAAACATTGTAACTAAAGATTAATATGCAGCTATGCAAAGCTGGGTAAACACTAAATTAAAAGCAAAAGGTCACTCGAGGATTGCTCAGTTTGCCTTGTAGACTTCAAGTTCTTTTAACCCTGAGTTAATCCTGTTGTAGCAAGAGGAGGAACATCTGTTCTAGTGTAAAGGAATAAAGACAGTAGCACACAGATTGTGCTCACAGCATGAGACATGGAAACATTTCAGAGAAATCTAAGGACTGGTTTACACATGCAGTCACAAAGTGATGAATATGCAACCTTGTTTACTGATTTGCATGTTTTTAATTTAGTATATTCCAACTGACCTATTGTATTGCAATTAGGTGGTAAACCAACCAAGTAGATCCATTAGTAGCGCAATGACTTCTGGTGGCACAACACAGCTTCCCCTCCCTCTCTCTCACATGCCTCCAAATCTTTTCTGGGTTTTCCTTCAACCCTCTAGAGCAGATCTGGGGAGATGAAGTTTTGTTGCACACACAGAAATCCTTGCATGAAACTACTTTGCTGGATACTGCCCATTAACCTCAAGGTAGCATACAACAAATTTAGAAGCAAAATTAGTTGAAAGCCTATCACAGAAACAACTACCAGCAGTGGTATAACAGCCGAACCACCACAAAAACATCTGACTCCTAGAGTTCAGGAGTAAGAAGCTCACACTTCCCTTCTGGAAATCCTCCTATGACATCATGGCAGCTGCAGAGAAGGCCTTGCTGCAGGCATCCCCAAACTGCGGCCCTCCAGATGTTTTGGCCTACAACTCCCATGATCCCTAGCTAAGAGAACCAGTGGTCAGGGATTATGGGAATTGTAGTCCAAAACATCTGGAGGGCCGAAGTTTGGGGATGTCTGCCTTGCTGATTGCTGCAAATGCTTCAATGTCATGAGCTGACAAGAGCATGAATTACCGTCCTCAAAGATGACCTCAGCTGGCGGGTGGACTCATATAGGGAAAAGGCAGTCTCTAAATGGGTCATCATCCACAAAGAGAAGATTAGTGCCCCTTCAACATGCTTTCAACAGATAGTTCATACACTGTTGAGTTGTCCATTTTTAAGCAACATGAAATGCAGCCATGTATATGCATGTCTGAATAGGCCCCAAGTGACTTTTAAAAGACTTCTTTACAGTTTTCCATATATTCTCCTTACCTAAATTGACACTGAGCATTAACGCTGTTTGTGCATACTCCAGACATTCCTCATACACCTTTAGAGTTAACAGCAATCCCACCAGTTTGTTGAAGAGTCGGAGCTCAGCACTGCTGTTCTTCATCTTAATAGCAAGTGGTAGAGCCTTGTCCTAAAAGGAGTACAAAAAAAAAAACCAAAACTTTTTAACAGTTACTGGAAAATGTGTTTTCACAAAGAAAATCACCACACTGCATTACAGTGGTACCTCGGTTTATGAACACAATTGGTTCCGGAAGTCTGCTCATAAACTGAAGCGTTCATAAACTGAAATGAACTTTCCCATTGAAAGTAATGGAAAGTGGATTAATCCATTCCAGACGGGTCCGCGGAGTACTCAACCTGAAGCATACTTAACCCGAAGCATGGGTGTAATTGGTTCCGGAAGTCTGTTCATAAACTGAAGCGTTCATAAACTGAAGCGAACTTTCCCATTGAAAGTAATGGAAAGTGAATTAATCCGTTCCAGATGGGTCTGTGGCGTTCATAAACCGAAAATTCGTAAACCGAGGTGTTCATAAACCGAGGTTCCACTGTATTTCATATGGGCCACAACCGCAGCCTCATCTCTCTGACCAGGAGCAGACAGCGGAGAGTTAGAAAGATTAAGAACAGAAAACCAACCCTGTAGAAAGGCACTGCTTTTTCCTTTTCCCATTCTCCATTAAAAAATATGTCTCCTGAAGCTTCAAACAATTCCATTTGCAAATTAGGATCGTGAGTACACAGAGCAGCATTTTGGGCAACCTAGAGAGAGGAGGGAGGAGAGAGAGATAGATTTCATAATTTTGGACCTCTAAAGCAACAATGGTGACTGTTTCAAACAGAAGCACTACATCGGGTCGAGAGCATCAGCCCAGCCAGAATGGTCTGTAGCCAGGACTGATGGCAGCCGCACCTGGAGGGTGTCACACTGGCTACTCCTGGAGTATTTCGATACAACCTTTCTTTTCTTTCTTTCTTCTTTTTAAAAAGTTTTTATTAAGGGTTTTCTTGGCTTTAAAGCAGGAGCAGTCACTGTCAGGGGCGTACCCAGGATCAAAATTAGGGGGGGCAAGGGGCGGGGGCAAGGGGCGGGAGGGGAGGGGCCACAGTGGGAATATGGGCGGGGCTACGTGGCCTGCGTCCTCCCAGCTCTTCTGAGGAGGCAGCCCCAGGCTCTTGTTCCCGGCGCGAAGCTCCAGAGGCGCGCGGGGAACGCAAGCCTGGGGCTGCCTCCTCCGCACCTCCCAGGTCTTCCGAGGAGGCGGCCCCAAGCTCCCGTTCCCGGCGCGAAGCTCCAGAGGTGCGCGGGGAACGCGAGCCTGTGGCTGCCTCCTCCACTTACACTCCCCGCTCCCGCTTAGCGCTCCTCCGCTTACGCTCCCCTCGCGCCTCTGGAGCTTTGCGCTGGGAGCCGGAGCCTGGGGCTGCCACGCTGCGCCCCTTAGCCTTTTGCTTCTGGGGGGGGCAATTGCCCCCTCCTGCCCCCCTGCCCACGGCACTGGTCGCCCCTCTGGGCAGCTCGCCCCATCCCCCGGGTGCGCTGTTTCCCTCCGTCTCTTACGTTTACACCCCACCGCTTTTGCAGCTCGATAGTGGGAGGGGGAGAGGAGAAAGTGCGATGGGTTATGGAAAGGGGAAAGGGGGGAGGGCTGGTCTGTTTCTTTCTGGCTGGGGCCGCGCACCCCACTTTTTGCATTGAGATTTCTTTCTTTTTAGCTTGGGGGGGGCGGGCAGCTGGCTTCTAGAGTAGGGCAGCTGCCCTAACTTGCCCCGTGGTGGGTACGCCCTTGGTCACTGTGGTGGGACAGTGCCCAACACCGGCATCTGTTTGCCTGGATGAGGTCAGAGAAGAGCAGTATGAGCACCGGATTGGGTCTGGTGCACCCATGCAAGCCTAACCTTGCTGCCCTGGCCTGCCCAAGTAAGTGGCAGCAATCCAAGGCATCACCCAGCCACACCAGCTGCTCCTGCTCTAACAAATTGGAGGTGATGTCAGTAACTTGTCTTGTCCAGCGTTCTGATCATTGCGTGCCTAGGAAACACGAGTCCAAGCAGTTTTGCCTTTGTCCTGCCGTTTTACCCCAGGAAACACACTCTTTGGCACTAAACTGGAGCAAGCGTCAATCTGGATAAAACCCAAGTGACGTTTGCTCCAATTCAGTGGCAAACATCAGGTTTTCCCGAGGGAAAGTGGCAGGGCAAGAGAAAGTGTAGGCGAGCCCCTTGTCACTGGGGCTCACCTGAACACCCGAGTTCCCTTCCAAAACTTCCATTCCCTCTATTCTGTTATCCAATACTTTCACAGAGCTTGCCTCTTGTTTCTGGGAGGATGTGAAGATACCTTTTAAAACAGCTGCGCACCCACCCACTTGGACTATGCTTCAAACACACATAGCATCTCAAAAGCTTGCAAATATCTCAGTATGACGACGTCTCTTTGCAGATCCCTCATTTGGCATCACTTGTTCTCCCCCTTTGCTTTCTAATCAGATTAACATGTTCCTAATTTATATGCTCCCGACAGAGTTAGACAGCTGCTCTATCACTGAGGCAAAATAACAGAAGACAAAGATGGCATTAAACTGTATTTTTAACCTATGCAATCTCTTTTTAACCCAGCTATCAATTCCCAAGGCAGCATTAATCTTACCTGGATATAAAGATCTACAAGCTCGTTCTGCCTCAATTTGTAATATATCTTTCCTGCCTGAAGCCAAGCCTGTGCCTCCCTCTCTTTTGATTGAAGATCAATGAATATTCCAAGGCTTCTTTTGGTGTACTCCAGGGCAGATCTGTATGCCCTAAAAGAAATCAGAGTAAGGAAAGGAGACACCTGTCCCCACTAACATTGTGTGCCACTTTGTTTTCAAGGAAGCTTCTTCCAGCTACCACATACTATTGTTGTCAAAGTCACCGCGGACCATCATAATATATCCATAGGTTGCTTTAATACTGACAGTTCATGGTCCAAGTAAAACAAAAACACCTTTCAACTAATAATTTACTTGAAGCTTAAGATGAAATATCAGATGGCTATTTATCAAACATTAAGTCTCCCTTATGACTTCCGATCTGTAGTGGTCAAGCCATTCACCAGGAGCAGTGATGAAGGGGGCTTGTCCTTGTGGCAATGTTGTGTCTGAGTGCGTGTGGTCCCCCACATGGCAGCCATTCACTTATTTAAGAGACAGACTGCAGACCTAAACATGCTCCCTGCCCTGATCATTCCATTTTCTGGCATGAGAAACGGGGATTTGCTTCTTATCAATGGCATCCCATTTCCCAAAACAGAATAACAGAAAGAAATGGCGCTTGCTACACAAGTCATGGAAGTTGTAGTTCAGCAACACCTGGCACACTGGGAGCCAGCAATTGTTTTCTGACTCTGGTTTCTATCCAAGCTAGATCCAGGCACCTGTAGAGCTTGCCTCTCCTTTGAGTCAGACTTAACAGGGCACTGAAGTTCTTTTCCAGTTGTGGCCCAGTAGCAGGGCCTCACCGGCATCTTTAGTTGCTGCCTCTCTGCACCTCAGTGCTGCTGCAGCTAAGAGCATCAAAATAATACGGGGAAAATGGGTAAGATACAAAAAAAACTAAGAGTCAAAAAATAAAACATTCAAGCATACTGTGTAACAGCTTTACAGGGCTAACGTATAGCCCAGACATCCCCAAACTGCGCCCCTCCAGATGTTTTGGACTACAATTCCCATCTTCCCCAACCACTGGTCCTGTTAGCTAGGGATCATGGGAGTTGTAGGCCAAAACATCTGGATGCCTGATATAGCCTGTTGCAGCTCTTACATATCCACTTGAGAAAGAGGCTGCACAAGCTCTAGGGCAGATCAACCTGCTGACCTCCAGAGGTTTGGAATTGCAACTCCTTTTAGCCCCTGCTAATTGTAGTCCAAAAACTGTTGTAGATCAAAAGCTCTGGACAGTCCCAGGCTGGTGAAGGCAGCTCAAGCCCAAAGAGAAGCTCTTTGCATTCGTTTCACTTTTCTTGCATAAAGCTCTAGCACGAGGTGTAAAAAAGTTTTCCCGCGAGTGGAAGGTGGCTTTTTGCATGCAGAAGGGCACCTTGGGGTCTGGCTCACTGACATAAAACTAGCAATGTAACTAAAAAGCTTTCAAATTGAGACAAATCAGCTTCCTGTTCTGCCTGTTGTTACCTTTCTGTGCCTAAAGATAGATACAGCTGACTGATCGTTTCCAGTATCTGCCCCTCCATGACTTTGTCGGATGTTTTCCTAACTAAGGAGAGTTGATACTCATTGTAGACGACACACAGAGCTTCATCTGGAAGGACTGTACTGTAGAACTGACACAGATGCTGAACGGCCCGTAGCTGCCCTATAAAGAAAAGGGAACAAATGATTTAATGGAACATGCTGGTTCCAAGGGACCACACTTGCTATTGTAAGGCCCCTGCATAGAGATATGGCTTGGATATCCCATGTTTTCCTGAAGGCTCAGAGTAATTTATAACAAGCTGAACTCATGCTTCGTACACAAGAACTCCCTGGCTTATTGACACTGATGAATTAGACAAATAAAAAAATGCTGTATTTTTTATCCACTGGTCTATAATTACTTTCATTCTAAGAATCTTGGTCATCCAGCTGAAGTGGCCAACACATACTTTGAACAGGGCAAGCTGTCAGTCTGCCACTCCCAAAGGGAATTGTACGGGGGGGGGGGGGGGAAATGGCCACTTTCAGTGTTTATGGCAACAATCAAACAAAATACATACACATACAACAAAATCTTCTAACGGGCGGAGGGGTATGTTCACCGATGAACTTTGGCATTACCCCAATTTACCAGGTTCCATCTTATCTAACCTCCCTTTCCGTGGCGTCACACAGATTTGCTTTTATTAAAGCGAGGTTTAATGTTTTTCCATCAAATGTGCTGGGACACAGATTTACCAAGGTCTCTGTTTTGTGTGGTTGTGACAACAAGTCAACTGAATCCCTCCAGCATATAATGTTCAATTGCCCCATGTATAGAGCGGCTCGGGTTAGTATATTGAACCCGATAATCCAGAAACTAGCTGATAAGCCAGTTGAGTCTCACCTTGCATACATGCTGCAAGACACGGATCCCCATAGAACCTTGCAGGTTGCAAGGTTTTTTAACCTCAGTTCTCTCGCACAAGAGACGTTCTGGAATGCTGTTTGATTACTGAAAGTTTTTATTTATATTAATCTTAATCAAAAATTTGACTCTCTTGTATATTATTTGTCTCCCCCAATTGCCGTGATGCGTTTTAGGATGTATTTTGTAAATGGTCTTGTGATTTTGTAATGGTTTTGTCTAGTTCTGTTATGGTCTTGTTTTGTTTTGTTTTGTTTGTTTATATGGGCTTAAAGCCATAATAAATATCTATCTAAAACACACACACACACATACACACACACACACACACACACACACACACACCTGCCCCACTCAAGGCTGTGGGTGGCTAGATAACCAAGTTGTTAAAAAGGAAATACATTCTTTTTTAAACCAGATGGAAGCAATGCTGCAGCCCTCAGATACCTTGTAAAGCAGTGATGGCCAAACTTGGCTCTCCAGCTGTTTTGGGACTACAACTCCCATCATCCCTAGTTAACAGGACCAGTGGTCAGGGATTATGGGAATTGTAGTCCCAAAACAGCTGGAGGACCAAGTTTGGCCATCACTGTTATAAAGGGATCAACAGGACTGCAGATTCTGAAAAGGACTCATGATCTGATCCCAGTCACAATGCACCTTGATTGGACCAGGTGTTGGCTTAGGAATCCCAACTTCTGAAGGTTCTTCCCCCATCCCCAATTAGGGGTTTGATAAAAGTGGCAGTTTTCATAACCTCACCCTGGTATTTACATCCATTGCTTGTTCCAGCTCATTATAACAAATGAAGAATTTGGAGGTAGCAATCTCTGTCCTGAGAAGCTTTTTCTAGTAGGATGAGGGAAGGGACTCAGGAAAGGACACTTAATCGATAATTATGACAAAGAATGAACAAGCTAATTCAAAAGTAGCAAATGAGTTTGCAAAGGAAATAAGGGAACCAACTTTTCTCATATTTCCCTGTGCAGAGATAACTTCTCATCTAAGCATCTGAAATACAAGTTACCCCAGTTTTGAAAGCAAGATAATATACGTACCTTCCAAATGGTTTGCTTCCATTGCTACCAAAAATGCCCATTCATAACAACATCTCCCTTTATCTTTATAAATTCCATTGGCATAGTAGCATCCTAGCCTGAGAAGGATGTCTATAAAATCTCTGCCACATTCAACACTTGGCAGTTCAGAAAACAGTGTGACTGCTTTAATTAAGAAATGCTCTCCAAGACTTCTGGCAGCTGAATGCAGACAGAGAATCCCAAGGTTGGCCAAAGCCACAGCCTGATTATGTACTATTCCCATCTCTCTTGAAATGCTCAGGGCTTTATAGTAGCTTTCAGCTGCCTGCTTGGTATTGTTCATTCTCTTTAAAACAATGGCAGTCATGTTATAAACAATACCTAACTGCTGGTGACTGCTCTGTGTAGACTCTACTACAACATTTAAAATGTCCAGAGCCACAGTGTTTTGTTGGTGGAGAATATACAGCCAACTGAGGGAGACTAAATGACCAATAAGTTCTTCACTGCTTGAATGTGCATTTGTATCTATTGCCTTCTCCATGTAGTCGATTGCTTTTCCGTACTGTTTGTGGTGGCTATATAGTAGAGACAGATTGCAACAAACCATGCTGCACAACTTTGGGTGTTCTTTGCTGGTCTCTAGCAAGTGGAGTACTTGTCTGAGATAATACGCAGTCTGGGAGGGATGTCTTTGTCCCACAGTTTTCAAACAGTGGACTTTGGGAGCATTTTTAAATACTAAGTCAATGCTTCTGAATAACTCCAGCAAACTGCATGAGCTGCAAGAGGCGGCCACCTTAACACAGCTTAGCACAAGGTGGGGCAAACACTTCTCACTGTAGAGTGGACCTAGCTTAAAATAGCAATCAACTGACAATGAGCCATTTTGCAAACCCAAGGCATTATTCAGAAGCTGCAGCCTTTCTAGAAATGGCAGGGCTTCTTCACCCTGGCGAAAGTTCAGATAGTGCTTTGCTAGAAGGAAGCATGCTCTAGCTTCTGCATACTTGCTTTGACTAAGCACTGCCCTTTTTAAAGCGTACTTCAGAATATCTGATTCCATTCTGGTGCTGCTGATGTAGTTGGGAATTCCCATAAGCAAAGAAGCAACCTTTTCAAAAAAGCAAGCACATTTTTCCTTGTTCTTTTGCTTCAGGTAGATACCAGTTAGATTTGTATAAAGAGAAGCTATGAGGAAGAGGTCACTAAAATCTCCCAGTGTTGTTGCCAAAGCTTCTTCAAAATAAACTCGAGCTTGAGAAAGCTTGAATTTCCGGACACTCATTCTCCCCAAGAGATAGCAGAGCCTCGCCAAAGCCCTTGGCAGACTTGCTCGTTTTGCCGCTTCCCTTGCCAGTACAAAATAATCAACCAGATCTTCCTCGCTGGCATAGCCATGGAATAGGGTGCTAAGAAAGGAAAATGAGAGGTCGTATATGTTTTTGAAACTGCTCTCATATCCTTTGCAGTTCAGAAACAACAGTAAGGAATCCAGGATTTCTGGCCCACAAACTCCATCCTCTGGGCATATGCAGAAGTGTGGATCCTGGGATTTAGAAGGCATCTCCTCATCCGAAGCAGAGAATGGCCTTTTTTTATCCTTGACCTCTTCCCTGTGAAACTGCGAGCTTCTCACTTTTATCAGGGACTGCACCATATTGTCTTTCATTGTGCCAGAATGCTTGTTAAGGAAGGAATGAGACATCTCTGAAATACAAAAGACAGAGAATTGCAGGAAGTAAGGAAAGCATAAGAACACATTGTGATGAATAGGTAAAGGTAAAGGGACCCCTGACTGTTAGGTCCAGTCACGGACGACTCTGGGGTTGCAGCGCTCATCTCGCTTTATTGGCCAAGGGAGCCGGCGTATAGCTTCCGGGTCATGTGGCCAGCGAACGAGAGCAGTGCACGGAAACACTGTTTACCTTCCCGCCGGAGCGGTACCTATTTATCTACGTACTTGCACTTCGTGCTTTCAAACTGCTACCGTAGGTTGGCAGGAGCAGGGAGCAAGCAACAGGAGCTCATCCCGTCGCGGGGATTTGAACCGCCGACCTTCTGATTCGCAAGCCCTAGGCTCAGTGCTTTAGACCACAGTGCCACCCGCATCCCAAGTCTAATTACCAGATTAGAAGTCAGTTTATGAACCATGTATGAGAGAGGGACTTCTTCCATAGGCAAAGCAGAACAAGGGTACATGTGGGCCTGAGGTATTTCTAGATGATAGATAGATAGATAGATAGATAGATAGATAGATAGATAGATAGATAGATAGATAGATAGGTAAGAGTTCACAAGCAACATCTGATAACATTCTCAGAGCACTTACAGATGGGATATTTATCCTGATTTGTCTGCAGAGACATTAGACAATGTTTGCTCTTTAATGAGCATTCATTCTGATTTGTTTATGGGGAAGACTAGAGGGTGTTGCATACAAGCAAATGCTATCTCAAACTTCCCATTGCATTTCTCCGTCTCCTCCTTTTTTGCAAAAAGTCTGATATTTTGGGAAAGTGGCTTGTTGTGTAAGACATTGCAATCAACTGCAATGGCACAACCTGGGATTTGCCACTATGGAACTGAATCCCACCTGAAAATAGCAACAGAAATAATAAGATCAGGTTGGGTCCTGCTCAACGAAGGGCAAAATCTGCTTATCAGAGGAAAAAGTAAACTGCATTACATTTTTGATATACATTTATCTCACCGCACAAGAAGAAATACCAAGAACTACAAGAAAAACATTGGACCAAACTAGGGAAAACAGAGTAAAGAGTGGAACAGGACTTTAATCAGGGAAAAGGCATCAGGAAAGGATCGAACTGCTTCCTGCAGAGCCTTTTCCACAATCCAGTTATGCAGCTGTCTGGAAAGGGTGGAGGTGCAGGGAGACACACACACTGCTAATCCCTCTGCTTTGCCCTTTTACCTCGCTCGGTAGATTTCTCAAATTCAAAATCTTCTTGGCGATCTAATAATAGAAGGAAAAACTTTTAAGCCACCCCATCGCTGTAGTTATTGCAGAGAATGAAACTACACAAAATGTGCAATGTGAACACAATCATTTTCATTAAATCCACCTGGTCATTTTCTGGTGTATTAAGCACAACCCTGGATCACAATAGCCATATTGCATATATTTTGTAAAGAAGAATCTGAAATTTCACAGAATGAAGCCAGCAGAAATTGTAATTCATCTGTGGTGTGCTGAAGCAGGGCCGTCTTAAGCATAAGTGCCCTAGCGCCGCGGTGCGAAGATCCCTCCGGCGCGCCCCACCCCCCGTTTTCCAGCGCGGCTGCTGTCTGGCGGTCCTGCGCCACCCAGCCTTGCCGTAGGGCAAGGCAGAATATGAATTTTGAACAATTTGCTCATGATTTCAAGTCTTATCAGCTGCTCTAATGAAAACGAAAACATTGGATTCTGCCTGTTGTTTGATGTGATATTTTTGCAGAAAGAAGCCACTAGGAAGGCTGAAAGGTCAAAGCCAGGAAACAGCAGTTTTTATATTTAATCAGGATTTTATCCTTATTGTATATTGATTGGCATATGGATGGTTATTGTCTTTATAATGGATGTTTTGCGAAAAATATTTTTCCCCCGGTAACTGTAATAGACCTTAGCTTTCTCCAGAAGAACTCAAGTTATTGAATCTGAAAGTTGCTTACCTAATTGATATAAATTGCAAATGTTATAATGTGATGTTTGTGCCAAGAGGTTCACCACATTTTCTTCCAAAAGGGCATTTTCTTTTGCAGAAGAATGCTCATCTTCAAAGAAAGCCAGGCATGGTGGTCTGAAGGAAGCACACGATACAGAGGAGTTAGGACACAGAAGACAACATAGGACATAGAAGGAGTGGTAGGAAAGCTGTTCGGGTGGCAGCGTGACTAAAGAAAGAGGGAGAAAGTAGGCAGTAGCCTGACAAGGAGGAGGAAATAATGTCCTTGAGACCTGGAGGAGCCAAGAACACATGACCAATATAATGGTGCAAAATAGCAACAGATTCTGAGTTTTCATTTAAAAAAACAACCCCAAACCCCCAAGTCTCTATACCCTCCTAAAAGGAAAATTATGAAACAAAATGTGAAAAATAAGCAATTTCTGTGAGATGATCTAGTCCAACTGCCCTTTCCTTTTAGTCCTTTTTGCCAGTGGGTGAAGTAAGAACTGTGAATAATGGGTGGATTTTTTGACAGCAGATTATAGGAAACCCTGGGGTCTCAAAGTGCCGCTGTTTCCCCCTCCCCTTTGGTGCACTTTTTCTTTACTGATTCCATTTCGCTTTCTAGTCCTTGGAATCCCTTCATTTCTTCCTAGCAACCAGGATGCATCTTTCCTATGGATTCACTTGAGATCAAGCCAGTGACTGGGATGTGGAATTTTTTGTAGGGGAACAGTTAAGGCCAGAGGTGCTAGCTTGCGAAGGCAATTTTGGTGGGAACTTAAATATAGGCAGCCCACTATGTTTGAAGAGCTATATAAAGTAAAATAATAATGTTAACACAGTGAAATTATTATTCATAAAATAAGAAAACAATTCTGCAACATTTTAAAAACCTATTAATTACCTTAGTGGTTGTGCTGTTAAGGCAGAACATTGGAAAGTGGGAGCCTGTTTTATTTTATTTTTTTACTGAGCAATTCAGAAAAAGACAGACTTCCTTATTATTTTACCTATACGTAAAATAGTAAAATGTTTTTTTAAGAAACAACAACACACATTTAAAATAGAAAGCAGATCATTTCTTTCACTGTCTGCCACCCCAGTGGCTAAATACCTAAGATAACTGTGCTTAGGAATCAATCCCACTTACCCAAAATGCCTAAAATGCACAATAATCAGGCCAATTTATGATTTAATTTAAGCCTTGGAGTTGTACTAATTGGTGCAGAAGGCGGGGGTGAGGAAAGCATAGCTGTCAAGTTTTCCCTTTTCTCACGAGGAAATCAGCCCTGAGTGCTCACTGGAAGGACAGATCCTGAAGCTGAGGCTCCAATACTTTGGCCACCTCATGAGAAGAGAAGACTCCCTGGAAAAGACCCTGATGTTGGGAAAGATTGAGGGCACTAGGAGAAGGGGACGACAGAGGATGAGATGATTGGACAGTGTTCTCGAAGCTACGAACATGAGTTTGACCAAACTGCGGCAGGCAGTGCAAGACAGGAGTGCCTGGGGTCACGAAGAGTCACATTTCATGTGTTCCTGGGGGAGGGTATTTTGGGAATGGTGCCAGAGCCCTCAACTACCTTAATCTGTCCTTGGCTATGAACAAGAGGAGTGAAACAAGGGGAACAAACTTATACATTTGGCCTTCAGAATGTAGAGGCTGTCAGAAAGGAAGAAAGGGAATGGGGCGCAGAGTTGTGCTGGGTCTTGAAGATGCCGTTTCTGCTGTGGAAATCCTAATCATGCAACAAGAGCACCAAACCCAAACCCAGGGATGCGTCTCGCATACTGTACTGCTTTGACCTAACCTGCCAGTTCTTTGCTTGAAGGCTTCCAGTCTCAACTGCCACTTGGAAAGAGCTATTATTCCAATATTCTCTCTAGTTTTCCTCAAGTAAACATACCTAGTGGGCATAGCCAAGGGGGGGGCAGGGGGGCAGCTGCTCCCCCAAAATCAAGTAAATCAATAAAAATACTTAACTAACTGAGGTTCTTCCCCCCCCCCTAACATAAAGCCTGCTCCCCGCTAGCATAAATCCTGGCTACGCCCATGCATTGAAGTCACTTCTAGCCTTCGAGAGCAGTAAGTATAACTGGAGAACAGAATATTCCTGTCTCTATTACAATATATGCCTGTTGTCTTTGTCTATGGAGTTTTCTTGGCAGGGATACTGGAGTGGTTTGCCAGTTCCTTCTCCAGGTGGATCACGTTTAGTCAAAACTCTCCACTATGACCTGTCCATCTTGGGTGGCCCTGCATGGCATAGCTCATAGCTTCTCTGAGTTATTCAAGCCCCTTCGCCATGACAAGGCATTGATCCATGAAGGGTGCTGGAGGAGACTCTTGAGAGTCCCATGGACTGCAAGAAGATCAAACCTATCCATTCTGAAGGAAATCAGCCCTGAGCGCTTACTGGAAGGACAGATCATGAAGCTGAGGCTCCAATACTTTGGCCACCTCATGAGAAGAGAAGACTCCATGGAAAAGACCCTGATGTTGGGAAAGATTGAGGGCACTAGGAGAAGGGGACAACAGAGGATGAGATGGTTGGACAGTGTTCTCGAAGCTACCAACATGAGTTTGACCAAACTGCGGGAGGCAGTGCAAGACAGGAGTGCCTGGCGTGCTCTGGTCCATGGGGTCACGAAGAGTCAGACACGACTAAACGGCTAAACAACAACAACAAAATTACAATATAGTTAGCTAGAAAGCTTTTGAGTTCAAAGTCCACCATTACTTGGAACAGGTCCTTGATGTAGTCACTCAGAACTTCCTGTCTTCCAGGACCCCAAGACCCTAAGAAAGATACAATGCACAAACTTGGGGCACAAACTTGGAGTCAAAGATGTACATTCATGACCTCCGCTGCACAGCAGTAGAAACATTCCTAAAAGTGGAATTTGTTGGCAGATAGATGTAACTGCCTGGCTTTATGGTAATCCATAGCACTTACCGGTACTCTGCTGCAGTCGTCTCAAAGTCTTCAGGTTTGACATGGCTACTCTGCACAAAACCAACTTGGCCAGTAGGGGCATGTCTTCCCACAAACCACTTCATGCATTTCATAAAGTAGCCAATGATTTCAATTCTGTCTCCTTTCTGGAAGCCAATTTCCTCAGGCACAGCACTTTCATTGCTAACAATTGCTACAGAAAATCCTGTGGCTGAATAACAAAGAATTGGGAAATCCGGTAACTTATTTAAAATAAGGTATCAAGGCAATATGTTGTCAACATCATTACTTTTAGTATTAACAATGTCACATGAGAAATAAGAGTCAATAGATTTTGATGCAACAAAGAGAGGCAAGAGAATGATTTAGTTGGGTGGTGGGACTTGATGCATGCCTTAATTTGATGCTACAGGTGCAATCTAGTATCAGCACAGCCATTCTCTGTTACAGCAAACGGTAGCATTTGCAGGAGGTGAGAAGGGACTCACAATCATTATAAGTAGGGATTCCCCTGCCCCAATGTGGACTAAAATAGTTACTTACACCAGCAACAACAGGCCATATATCAGAGATATAAACACAGAGACCAGACCCTCCAACAAACCCAGAGGTCAACTTTGTTCCCGTATTTACTTAGGCAACCCTATTAAAAGACCCCGAAATGTCAGCTAACACACCCAGGATTCATTCACCTGCTCATCTTCCTATGTGATCTATGGTAAGTGATTTGATTCCCCTCCCCATTCTCAGCAACACAATGTTCCTGAGCTGTTCTAAGTTAGGCGTTGTTTGGAGACGGCTGGCAGAGAGGAATTGTCTGATTTTACAGGATTTCCTGGGGGAAAGCAGTGGGGCAAAGGCAATACCGCTTGGACCCATGCCTGGGAAGAATGGGACAAGTGGACAAGTCCTCCATGTAAAGGGGGCCTCCTATGATAAACAGTGATGCAACACAGCTGGTTGTCCTGGGCAAACTGGTTTCAAAGCATAGGCATTGCCACAAGGTCAAATTCCCAACTTTTTATTTATTTATTTAATCTTTATTGATTTTATGCAATGAATCACAGTTGTAACTCTCCATCAGTAGTGTAAATAAAAGAAGTAAAAAAGTTGGGAATAAGGTAAAGTTATTCCTGTATTGAGACTTTCCTCCTCCCTAACCTGGGCTCTCTACATTTCTGTATCAACTGCATATTAAACAGCATCTATTTTGCAGTTATCCAAGACAGCACGTCCAAGAATTACATCACATTGCAGAAGCCATTCAAAGCCTGCCAAAGATTTTACATGTTTATAGTGATCTTTTAAATATTGTCTGTATTTATCCCATTCTCTGTTAATTTTTTGATCTTCCTGATCCCTAACTTTCCCTGTCAATCTTGCCATCTCAGCATACGCAGATAATTTCGTCTGCCATTCCATTTTTGTCGGTATAAATTCCCAACTTACCAGTGAGCCCAATTTGCAGCAGCACACAGCGCTAGGAGGGACCACAGTCTTTTCCCACATGGTTTGCCTGGTTGTGGGGAAGGGACTTCCCAAACCAGGGAACCAATCAGGGACAGGGCTCTGGCTTGGTCGCTGATTCTCAGGACCCGAGAGAATTTTCTTACCAGCAGACAGATTGGGTATGGTTGTGTAGGGTTTTTGCCTACCTCATAGCAATGGCACAAAATGGAGTTTTCTCCTTTCCATTCTCGTCACAACTCGTCAGAACTATTACAGCTTCAGTCTTGATAGCAGCTACTTACCTATTTGATCTGTGACTGCAGATTCATTTTTTACAGCAAAATCAGCAGGCTCTGTGTTTTCTTTCAGAAACCATCTAGCATGGGAAAGGTTCAAGGAAATTAGTTTGGCCTGCCGTAACAGTAATAGCAATCTTAACACCACCTCAAGCACCAGATCAATGTCAACGTTCATTGGGTTATAATAAAGGGAAACTGCACCAAAGGCAGAAATGTAGAGAAATGATGAAGCATATTAACAGTTTCCTGGTGATGCAAAACACCACTGTTCAAGGCACACTTAACTCTGTTGGATTGTGGCTGCTATATTATCTAACTGCTGTTGCTAAATTTATATTTGCAAGAGAGCTATGTTAAAATATTCACTGTGAAATGTTACACTTAGTTTTTAGCATATAAAGCTGATTACCTAAAGCCCTATGTACTACTCTGTATAGCAATGTTTATTCCAAATGGAAAATGGCAGAGCTTTCAAGACCGCTCATTTCATCATCGGAAGACATCAATTAAAAAAGCAAAGCAACATCAGGACTATGCAAAACAATTCCCTGTTGCATTCAGTGAATTATTGAGATGCCATTTGGAACATGCCTGCAAGCCATGCTTGCCTGCAGTGAGTGACCACACATGGAAGGCTGTGCTTTCAGAAGTAAGGTGGAATTCTGCCCTCTTCATGCTGGTGCTGCATGCATGGCCAACAGTCACGTGTTCCTGCTGCTGCCCTCAAACATTCATTGAACAAATCCAGGGTGTCTGTGTCTTCTGAACACCCCTGCTCTTGCACACTGTTTTCACATAGTCAGCGTTTGTTTTGTATGGTAAGCTGGCCAATCTTTTTCTTTTCTCCTTCTTAGACAAATGGCGATATTTTGTGTTCAGGTTGGATATGGCATACGTTCGAGGAAATAACAATTCTTGCCATACATAGAAAATGCTATCACTTTCACTAGACATCAAAATATTTAAATATTAATCCTTCTCCACCTGCTGTAGAACTGGGCGGAAATTATGAAGTAATGAGCATGTACAGTGGTGCCTTGCTAGACAAATTTAATTCGTTCCACGGGTCTTTTCTTATAACGAAAAATTCGTCTAGCGAATCCCATAGGAATGCATTGAAATTTTTTTTGGATTTTTTTTTTGCCCATAGGAACGCATTGATTGAATTTCAATGCATTCCTATGGGAAACCACGATTCGCTAGATGAATTTTTCGTAAAATGAATTCGTCTAGCGAGGCAACCTCCGCTCAAAAAATCCTTTCGTTAAGCGGAAATTTCATTAAGCAGGGCATTCGTTAAGCGAGGCACCACTGTACTCTGATGATAGAACAGTTATTTGGTGTATATTTGCAAATACACCTGCACACACAGGTGGAACTGAAAGTTAAGTTCAGAGACCTACTGATGAAAAGGGATCAGGGGCTCTGGAAAGCCCTTAGCCAGGTTCCCCCCCATTTCTTCAGGGGCTTTCTCAGTAGCGGACCAATTCAGCTGGTGAATTCCGACTCCACAATCTGCTGCTCTTCTCTCACTTACGTTTTCATTATGATATACAAAGAAGGTAAGAAGGTACCTTAGGGGGAAAAAGCTGTATTTAAAAACATATCAAGTATTTTTGCAGTCATTTTAACATGAGCCACATAAAATGAACCCCAAATGAGTCCCCCCCAGACCCTGTAGGAGGGGCGTTTCTGTCTCTGAAACGCGAAGTACACTGAGCATTGTCTTTTCTTTTATGTTTGATGCTGTTAATTCAAATAAGGGGTGGTGGTTAAGGTTTTATGGTCGTATTTGCAGGGGTTGGACTAGATGACCTTTGGTGGACCATCCAACTCTAAAATTCTATTATTCAGTGGTTCCATGATTTTTTGGGGGGGTGAGGTGGAGTAATCCTGATGTATACAGTATTGTGCTCTAGGAGGCTTAGTTTGGTCAGAATCAAGTACTGTATATTCCTGCGTATAAGACTACTTTTTAACTCAGGAAAATCTTCTCAAAAGTTGGGGGTCGTCTTATACGCCCAGTCGTCTTATATGCCGGAATATACGGTATATGCTTCCAGAGTTAATGCTAAATACATTACTTCTGGTAAATGAACCACTAGAGGGCCATGAAAATTTGTGTCCCAGGCTTTTAAAATTCATCTACTCATGTACTATCTGAAACCAAGGGGTTGCATTGGTTGCCAGATGTGAAATGCCTTCAAGGGCGTACCCACCATGGGGCAAGTTAGGGCAGCTGCCCTACTCTAGAAGCAGGGCTGGTGGGCAGAGGCGGAGCACAGCCCGGCGGAGTGCGAGTTCGCCATTCCCGCTGCGCCGCGCCGCACCCTCCCTCCAGCTCCCCGGCGCGCCCTCAGGCAAGGCCAAGCGCGGCTGGGAACCAGGGAGCACGGCGCGGTGGGCAGGAACGCCGAACTCGCGCTCCGCTGGGCTGGGCTCCGCCTCCGCCCACCAGCCCTGCTTCTAGGGAGGGGCACAGCCCGGCGGAGCACGAGTTCGCAGTTCCCGCTCGCCGCGCTGCGCCCTCCCTCCAGCTCCCCGTCGCGCCCTCTGGCAAGGCCAAGCGCGGCGGGAAACCAGAGAGCGCGGCGCGGCGGGCGGGAACGCTGAACTCGCGCTCCGCTGGGCTGGGCTCCGCCTCCGCCCACCAGCCCTGCTTCTAGGGAGGGGCACAGCCCGGCGGAGCGCGAGTTCGCCGTTCCCGCCCACTTTGTGGCCCCTCCCCTTCCGTGCCTTGGCCCCTCCCCTTGCCCCCCCCCTAGTTTTGATCCTGGGTACGCCCATGAATGCCTTGGCATTATTTTCAGCTCTCCCACCCCACTATCAAGTCCTGGGCAAACAGGGATTTCAGGAAAACCAGGGAGGAAAACGTTTTTCCCCTTTCTCCACTAACTCCCTTGCCCCGAAGAGTTGGACCCCTGGCTAGAAAGAAGCATCTCTTTCTAGTGAGAGGGGCCCATACGCCATAGCATTTTGTAATATGGAAAATTCAACATTTGTTCCCAGAGATCATCGTGTAATTTAATTCCATGAATATTTAGTATTTCCGGACAATTACCTTCTTGAATTAAGAGGCCTCTGTATATCATACCAAGACATTCCTCATCAAGACTGACATCAATTCCAACTGATTCCTCTGATGAAGAGAGCCAGAAATAGTCATCTAGCAACAGATTCTCCATACAATGATTTAAAAAACCTGCCGAAGAAATTTTTCAGTGTAAGTGGTTTGTTTTTTTTAAAGTCCCTTTTTCCTAAAGCCAATAATAGCAGAAACAAGGGCTGGTAACAAGGTGTTAGCTGACCTGTGAGTAGTTTCAAGATCACTGTTTTAAATTGCTGGGTTTTTTTTATTTAAATGCATCTTATCATTTTGTAAGTTTTATGTGAACTGTCCTGCGAGATCTTTGCCTTAAAAGGTGACCTAGAAATAAAATATCCTGGCCAGGACATGTTATCGCTGGAAGTAAGATTGATAACATTTTTTTTTCTAATCTGCATACTGTTTGTGTCTGCTATAACCTTTGCAGCAAAGACAGCAAAGGTTATTTGAACCCATTTCATTCATAAACTGCTTCTGCCCACCCTCAATGATATGAACCCTTTAGGGGGCATATTTTGAAAACTAGGGCAAGAGGGCTGTGCATGTAACCTATTTGATGCATTTTTGAATTCAGTTCATTTGTCGTAACAGAGATGAAATGAACTTTTTAAAACAAAATAAAAAGGACTTGAATGCAAGCATGGAGAATGAAAACTATATGCTCTATGCCAGGCATCCCCAAACTGCAGCCCTCCAGATGTTTTGGCCCACAACTCCCATGATCCCTAGCTAACAGGATTAGTGGTTGGGGAAGATGGGAATTGTAGTCCAAAACATCTGGAGGGCCGCAAGTTTGGGGGTGCCTGCTCTATGCTCTGGTAACCTCTAGGTTAGATTGCTGCAGCTTGTTATGTTGTATATTGAGTTAAAGGATTTTATATCTGTATTACTATTATCTGTATTTGCATTAGGGTAAAGTAACTGTCTTTTGGTTCCAGAAGGTACAGCTACTATTGGTTCATTTAAGCTGCAGTATTTGGATCCTCTGTCTTCTTGGTTTCCTCCAAAAGGCAGCACTGTGATTGCCTGATATTGTTCCCTCCAAAATGTATCCCTTTCTAGCTAGTCCCCCGTCCCTATAAATGTAGCTTTCCTCTCCTCAGAGCTCAGTCTTGTTTGCTTTAATAAAGAAGTGTTACTAGAGAACTGTCTCCAGCATATTATGTCAAGAGAGATGAAATCACGAACCCCACAACACAACACATTATACGTGGGGCTGCCTCTGAAAATGCTTCCGAAACTTCAGCTGGTGCAGAATTTGGCAGCCAGGTTGCTCACTGGGGCAAGATGGTTCGGGCACATTACACCGATCCTAGGTGGACTGCACTAGCTGACAATTAGTTTTTGGGCCCAATTCAAAGTGCTGGTTCATACCTATAATGGCTTGAAACGGCTCAGGACCACAATACCTCAAGGACCACCTCTTTCCATATGAACCTACCCGGCATAGCTGCCAAGTCTCCCGTTTTCCCCAGGAAATCCCCGTTTTTCCAGCTGTTCCTAGCTGAAAAAACGGATTTTTTTGTTTTTTCCCGGTTTATTCTGGTGTGGCGGCCATTTTGGAACTGGGCAGAGCATGCTCAGAAGCGACTTTTGATGCTGCTCTGCCCAGTTCCAAAATGGCTGCAGTGGCTCCCTGTCTGTGGAATGGCTCTCCCCAGGGAAGTTCGCCTGGTGACTTCATTATACACCTTTAGGCTCCAGGCAATAACATTCCTCTTTAGTCAGGTCTTTGGCTGATTAACAACCGGTGCCCTATTAAATGTGTTGTTGGATGGGGGAACTGTTAGTTTGTTTTTTGTTCCTACTTTTATTATGTACTTTGTGCTTTTTATTTCGTAATTTTATGTTGTGAACCGCCCTGAGATCTACAGATGAAGGGCAGTATAATAAAATAAAATAAAATCTTTGTCATTGTCATCGTCATCATAATGCTCAATGATGTACTTTTAGTTTATGACACCCATCTTCAGCCAAACAGAAATGGAGAGTCCTCCGTTTTATCTAGTGGAAGCTATGCTGATAAATATTTCATCCTTACAAGTGTTTTCACTTTAAGTAATGAGCAAAGATGTTGAAAACCCTTCCATTTTCAAGCCCTTTGTTACCTGTAAAAATCCAACAGCATGTTTCCAAAAAAGAAAGCAGAAAAAAGAGCAAGCATTGAAAAAAGCTGGTTTATATTTCTTACTGTGAAGAAATGTACCGTGAGGACTTATATTTATAATATCACAACAAAATCTTAACTTTCCTATAGGCAGAAGTGCTTTACCAAGGGAATAATAAGTTACAAACTTCCAGATTTCTTCAAAGGTCCAAAATGTCACCACTATTAGTTGGTCTTCACTGTGAATGGACAGCAGCCTGGCAGACAACTCCTAAGAAAGGCAAAAACACCCATGTGTTGCTGGTTGTTGCTTTTGATTAAATTTATATCCTGTCCGTCCTCCCAAGGGAGCCTAGGGCAGCGAACAAGTGATGAAACAATAAAAATCCTTTGAAACATCTTTAAAATATATATATTTAAAAACAGTTCTAGTACAGATGAAGACAATACATATATGTGAGTCCTATGGAAGGAACCAATTAAATCATATTTGAGCTAAAAGAGAAAAAACCATGGTGGGAATAATTAAACCACAAGTTTGCCCCAAGAGAAATAGACCTATGGAAGCTACATTAGAGATTGGAGTAAGAAAAAGCAACCTAGGTGCACCGAGTGAAGCAAAAAACCATACATGTGTTTGGCAATTAGGGCTTTTTTCCCTGAAAAAAAGAGGTGCCAGAACTCAGTTCTGGTGAGTTCCAGGTGGGGGGGGGGAAAGCCCTGCATGTGTTAAGAGGAATGTAAGTTGAGTGGTCAATGTGCACAACTGGCTATTGTGCACAGTTACCAAGTTTCAGAGAATGTGCACATAATCCTGCGAGTTTATCTTTGAGATCACCTTATGCCATATCTGCCACCAGACCACTTCGATTTGCGGAGCTGGCACTGCTACAGGTGCTGCATAATAATTGTTCAGTGTTCGAAAGAAATCAATCTTTGAGCGTGCCAGCACTCACAATTTGAGACGCCCTGCCTACTGGCATCAGGCGAGCACCTGCATTGTGCTTTTCTGAGTGCTCACTAAAAACATTTTTGTTTAGACAAGCCTAACCAGATATGCGGGACCCAGGTGGCGTTGTGGGTTAAACCACTGAGCCTAGGCTAGGGCTTGCTGATCAGAAGGTCGGCGGTTCGAATCCCTGTGACGGGGTGAGCTCCCATTGCTTGGTCCCAGCTCCTGCCAATCTAGCAGTTCGAAAGCACGTCAAAATGCAAGTAGATAAATAGGAACCGCTATAGTGGGAAGGTAAACGGCGTTTCCATGTGCTGCTCTGGTTTGCCAGAAGCGGTTTTGTCATGCTGGCCACATGGCCTGGAAGCTATACGCCGGCTCCCTCGGCCAATAATGCGAGATGAGCGCGCAACCCCAGAGTCGGTCACGACTGGACCTAATGGTCAGGGGTCCCTTTACCTTTACCTTTAACCAGATATGCAGAATGTTCACATATGTTTTTTCATCCATTTTTAGCCTATTGCTGTTTTAATTTTTATTGGAACACTTTAAATAGTTCCTTTAACTGTTTTTTTTACTGATTATTGTATTGTTTTGTAAACTGCTTTGAGATGTATATATGTATGTATGTATGTATGTATTTTATAATCAAGTGGTATATAAATTGTACGAAACAAACAAACAAACCTTTCATGAAGAGAGAATTACATATTCCCAGTCGATATACATAATTTCCAACAGGCCTTGGGAAATGAGAATATATTTACTGAGTTTTATACATTCTCAGGATACGATGCATAATCTCCAAAGGGGTTTGGGCATGTGTCAATTGCATTTGGTACATTTGCCGGGTAATATGCACATTGTCCGGTTAGTATGCAGTGTCTCCAAGAAACATGCCATTCTCTATTTCTTGTTCAGACGTGTGCAATCTGCACTCCCTGGGCTGCTTCTGTGCCAATCTATAATCTTACATGGGCCACAACGTACCCAGCCAAGCCAAGTGGGGGCCCACTAGATAAATCCTAAATCCTAGATAAATCCACTAGATAAATCCTAAATTTTGTCTGCAGTCCAGGTCCCTTCTCACCAACCTGAGCTGGATGCCCGCCCTCAACTGAGCAGCACAGGGGGGATTGAAGAGGAAGGAAAGTTTTCACCAGCAGAGGAAAAGAAGGCTGGACTTGGACTTTTGGAGTAATCTTTCAGCAGTGGACTGAGCCAGAAATGGCAGTGGGCAGGATTAGAGGTACTTTACACCCTTTCTCTCCCAGTCCTCTTGCCTGGTTGAATATCCCCTCCCCTGCAGTTTCCCATGATATTGGGAATTTAATTTAATAGCAGCGGTGGTGGGGATGAATCAGAATGATGGCAGGTGGAGGGAACATTTAAAGTTTCCTTTCCCCGCAATTCCCCTTGTGTGGCTCAGCTGACTGGGGAGCAGCTGAGAGTGGGGGGAAAGGGAGCTGGACTGGGCGGGGGGAGCTAATCTTCATCCAGAGACCTTCTTCCTGCTGCTCATCTGATCAGATTGCACATCACAATAATCCTACTTGGGTATAATTGTGAGGAAAGTGGGGTGGGGTGTGGAAACACCTCCTGGGAAGCAAAGTGGGCTGAAAGAGATTCCGCCTGAAAGCAGCAGGTGATCATGTGAATATCCCTCCTCTCAGGCCATTTAGGGCTTTCAAAGAATAATACTATAACAGCAGATGCTGCTATTTCAGCTTTATAGTATTCTAAGCCAAGTTGACAGCTTTGTTTTATCATAAAGCATCAAGAAATAAGGTTGGCTACAGCTATAGAGCTAAAATTATTGCCCCCCTTAAGTTGGGACCATTTTGTGCTTTTCAGGTAGCAGAGACAAGGGATGCCCAGCCTTATTCTCTACATGAAGGATAGCAGGCTGTGCAAACACAATTCCCATAGCTTATTATAGATCCCGGAAGCTTAATTTTGTGGCACTGAAGGCAATTGTGGATAATAATTGTTTGTAAATGACTTACACAGAAAACTGCCCTGGCTTTTTTGTCATCGTTTTCCAGAAGACGAAGTTGTCCTCTCAGATAACCCTGCAGCTGAGAGTCAGGAAGCCCAGTCTTACATTTCACCATGGTTATCTTCAGGGGTAAATCTGAAAATATGTGTTTGGTAGACTGTGAATATGAACATATGATTAACCTACCTTATACTGAAGTCAGATTACTTCATCTAGTTTAGAACTGTCTACTTTGCAGAAGGGTATGTGAATATTTGCAGTATTTCACTTTTTTATTATGAAAAAGACAAGGAATAAATACTATACGACACCAAATATAAATAAATGTGGTAAAACTCAGAATACCAACAGTAGGACAGTTCTATGCATATTAACTCAAAGTAAGTACCAATTTGGAGCTTACTCCCAAGTAAGTGTACTTACCTAAAACATCAGAAATGTCAAAAAGATATTTTCATCATATGTATATAGCAGAAATATTCCATTGTTAAAAATGTGTTGAATAATATTATGAACGGAAATACTGGGAATTTAAGTAATGACGTATATGTTCTTTCGCAGAGCAATCTCCTGAACCACAGACAGATGAATGCAAGCTGAATGCATTCAAGAATGCGAATTATCCCCTTACTTAACAGAACTTTTCATGAGACACTCCTTTTTATAAGAACAAAACCAAATAAATAATACATAGTTATCCCTGTGATTTTCCCTTTTAGACTGCAATGCTACCAGGCCCGTCCTAGCCATAGAGGCTAGTGGCGCGGAGAACCACGACGCCGGGCGCTGGAGGGCGCTGGAAGGGTGCCAAGTGAGCACAGGGTTCCGGCGATCTGGCCAGGACTGTGCTCCTTCTCCGAGGACTCCGCGCTGCGCCTCCTTCTCGTTTCCCCAGCGCTGGGTTCCGCTCAGTCGAGCTTCGCCACCAGAGTGCGCACAGTGCCCAAGCAGCTCTTGCTGGTCCCGCGGTGCGCACGCTGGTGGCGAAGCTTGACTGAGCTGGGGCAATGAGAAGGAGGCGCAGTGCGGAGTCCTCAGAGGTGGCCTCCCGCTGCTGCCGCGGTCCGCTTGGCATTCCCGGGCCCTTGGAGAGGCTCTGGAGGGGGGCGCTGGAGGGACCTAGCGCCAGGGCGCTGGATGGGCTTTAGACGGCCCTGAATGCTACCATAATTGACACTGTTTCACTGGCAACATATGAATATTGAAGCAGGTTGAACTATTATTATTATCATAGCTGTCAAGTTCTCCCTTTTTTTTTAAGGGAAATTCCCTTATGCTGAATAGGCTTATGCTGAATAGGCTTCCTCGCGAGAAAAGAGAAAACTTGACAGCTTTATTATTATTATTATTATTATTATTATTATTATTATTATTTTAAATAGTTTTTATTGTTTAAAATCAGCAAAGCAACAAATACACACTTACGTATAAAAAGGAATAATAAGGTGGGGGAGAATAATAAGGGAGGGAAAAAAAATCAGCAATACAATAAAGAAGATCGATAAAAAAAGAAGAAGAAAAAAGAAAAAAGAAAAAAAAAAAAAAAGAAAAAAAAGAAAAAAAGGGCAAGAAAAACCTTATTCTTACAATATTTCGTCAAAACTTATCCTCACAGATTTACAGAACAAATAAGAATACAAAACAGATACACTCATCACATCTACATATAGATACTTATTATTATTATTATTAAATGTTTGAGGGTTGAGGAGAGGCGAAACAACTGGAGGGTGTTAATAGGCCTTACCTTTTTGCTGCTGCTGCTGCAATACAATTCCCTCATTCACATTGGACAAAGGCACAAGCTTGCAAGGAGAGGTGCTCTCTCCCAGTAGCTTGGCATTCTCTTCCCAGCTGGTTTTCTGCTTGGGTTGCAGGTATGAGGGAGAGATGCAGGGATTCTGTCCCTCTGTGACAGCATCATACTCAGAAACAGATGTGGCAAATTGTTCTCCTCCTGTTGCTACTGAGGACTCCATCTTTTTCAGGTACGACCAGCACTATAAAAAGCACCATACCATACAAACTCTGTTGGTGTAGCTGACCTGATATAGTATTGCCATGAGACTGAGCGACCACTGTCACTAAAGAACTCAAGAAAATGTCTCTCATACCTAATCATAGTTAGGTATGGGGAAAAGAATTTGTTTTGAGATAATAGTCACAGCTGCAGAAATCCAAGACTGTACAGTGGTACCTTGGGTTCAGAACTTAATTTGTTCCGGAGGTCCATTCTTAACCTGAAACTGTTCTTAACCTGAGGTACCACTTTAGCTAATGGGGCTTCCCGCTGCCGCCGCACGATTTCTGTTCGCATCCTGAAGCAAAGTTCTTAACCCAAGGTACTATTTCTGGGTTAGCAGAGTCTGTAACCTGAAGCGTCTGTAACCCGAGGTACCACTGTAGTTTTTAAACAGGCTTCATTAAGGTGGATTGAGTGGCTAATAATAAGAACATTAAACCCATCCACTATGGTAAAGGTACCTTTGGACCAATCAGTGACTGTTGGTATTGTTCAGCAGTTGATGGCTGAACAATTAAAAATGATCTGATCAATGTTGGATGAAAATTAAGAAATGAACCAGATATTAATGGAAAAAAGGAGCCAGAGGAATATGAGGCAGAAAATTGAAATGGGAGAGCAGGTGGGGGCGGGGCTGGTGCACGTTCTGGGGGCATGGCGTGCATTCTGGGGGTGCCCAGCGTGGGGGGGCAGCCACAATGGAACCCCACCGGGATCGCGCTGCCAGGGGGGGTTCCCCCCCGCACTCCTCTACCTCTGACAGTGGGCAGGACTAGATCAAGAAATGATCAAATGGAAGGAACCAGGTGGTCATGTGGAAAGGGAAAAGGAAATGGAGATGACCTCCATACAAGGATTTAGAGGAGAAGTAGAAGATAAAGTCACAAATGATTTGGATAACTATCTGGATGTAGTGTTGATGGAGTGAAGAGCAGAAAAAAGCTTTCAGTCTTCATTCCTGGCCTTTTTTTAGTTTTAGCAGAAAGAAAGTACTTTGCATACAATCTGGAGTGAAATAAGAGAATGTTGCTATTAAAACTATGGCACTATCTCTGGAAAAAGACTGGGGAAAATAAAAATGGAAGGTCTAAGAGGTGGAGATTGGGATACCATCGTAAACACAACAGGACATGGAGGTGAACATATGGATCTGGATATGAACAAGCAGATATAGAATGAGAAACAAAAATGGAATACTGGTCCAATGTGTGATTTTAGCGGAGATACTATGGACATGGATGGTATAATTTAGTATTATTCAATATGGAGTAATGATGGGTGGAATTAATAAAGGTAAAATTAAAATGGTTAAAATTCATTAAAAATAATAATAATGGGTGGTGGTTCTTCTTAATTTGGATCAAAGCTGGTTTGGAGGAAAACACATCAAAATGCAGTATTTCATAAGATACAAGATACAATGTTGCTAACATTGTGGGTACACATCTTCCCAAAGCAGTGCTCGGATCACACTGGATGGGAGTATGAACACAGTCCTTGTTATTCAGTAGTTGCCACCTGACCACCCAGGACCAAGGCAGGATCCAGAAGCACCCTTAAGCCGCTGATCTTTCAAGAAGCCCCGTCTATTTTAAAGTAAGCGACCCCCATCCAGAACAGGCTGCACAGCTAATCCTGGATTAGTTTTCCTATTGCACCTCTCTGTCTTTACATGATTAAACCTCAGCTTGTTAATCCACATCCAATTAATCATTGCTCCCAGAAAAAGAAAAAGAAAAGACTTCTGCTGTCTCTCTGGAATCAAACGAGAAGGAGAGATACAGCCAATACAGCCATATTTATGGCACCCCATCCTGCACTACTTTTCAGCAGCAAGCACCAGAAACTCAACTCAATGTATGCCATCAATTGCCAAGCATTTGCTGGGGTGCATTTGGAGGGGAGAAGCAGGAGGTGGCTGGGAGGGGCTGTTTCGTCCTTTCCCGGCTGCTGCTTTCCCTTTGCACCCCCCCCCCCCAGTACCACTTTTCCCCCTTGTTAACCTACAACTGGGAGAAAGTGGCCAGGGAAAGGAGTGCAAGGGAAATAAACTTTCAGTAGTAAATTGCCCCCTCCTGCTGCTTCTCCTTCATAAAATGACCCCCACTTTGCACACCCATGATAGACACCAGCTGGGGAAGCTCTTGTTTACAGTTGTCATTCAGCTTTCGTTCTGTTAACCCCCAAACTACACCAGCTGTCATTTTGACCTACATGGAAAGGGGGAAAGGCAGTGTAAAGTGTACATGTGGAAGTGTGGGGGGATGACAAAGGACTTAGGACTTCAGGGTTCATTGGACTTCATATTCTAGGAAGAGAAAATAATCTATCCTGTGCAAATTCCTGAAAAGCTGTTTTACATCAGTTTGCCATTTTTCCCCCAGGCACTGTAACTATTTTATTTTACAGACTAATCCCCTTCTCTTCTCGTGCATTCAGTCTTCCTGCAAAAAGCTGCGTTAGTTGCCCAGTATTTGAAATAGCTGCAGAGAGGGCCAGCCCAAGACATTTTGCTAGTTGAAGCAGAACACCAAATGGTGCCTCACCCCAACCCCACGTTAAGGTCAAAGGACCATAGTAGGGAAAGTTATGTTGGCACTTGAGGCAGAAAAAAAATCTCACAAGTGCCTTCCCGACAGTCAAAATACAACAACAACAAAATTAGAATAGCTAACCATTTGTTGCCCTTGTTCTGAAGTAAACACCTCACTCTGCCTAATGATAAGGTCAGCCCTATGAGAGCCACAGAACTAAATCAAAACACACAAACAAAATGTCTGAGAGTACACCTACCTCCCAGTCTTGCTGGTTCCTAATTTTCACTTCAGCAACATAAGGCACATTTGACCACTTTTGTTCCAACCAATTCCCCGATACATCCTTTCCTGTTTGAACCTCCCCCCACTTCTCTTTTCCTGTTGGCTCACATCGGATCTGAACAGTTTAGCTAACTCTGCAAGTTAGTTGACCATTAACAGACACTGCTAATCTTGAGAGTCTCTTCTTTAAAATTGACTTGTTGCTCTTTGCCTGTTGAAATCCTGAACTCCATGTTAGCAGATTATATTCTTTTTATTGCTTTCTGCTTTTAGAACCAGCACATCACTCACTTCAGCTTTGCTTTTGCCTCCAATCAACAGCAGAATAAATGGTGGGGCTCAAGTCTTCCTGACCAACAGCTCAGGCTGGAAGCCCTTCCCCCAGTCCCCATCAAGTGGGGACTCCCATGTTTACTCCTTGGTGAGCAAAATGCCAGTGTTCAGGGACCTGTTTTCTCGCTTCATATATCCTAGGGTGGAAGCCTTTGCACAGAAAACGGGCACTGTGCTCAGCCCTGGATCAAATTCAGCCCTAATAGGCTAAATGATGAAACCACAATGGTTAAAAACATTTAACATACCGTGTTTCTCATATTATAAGACATGTCTTATATTTATTTTTTCCTCAAAAAAACACACTATGGCTTATTTTCAAGGGATGTCTTATTTTTTTCCTCCTCCTCCTGCCGCGGCCGGCATTGCTGCTGCGCCTATCACTATGTCTTATTTTCGGGGTATGGCTTATATTCCTTGAATGCTTAAAATCCTGCTATGGCTTATTTTATGGGTATGTCTTAAAATATGAGAAACAGGGTACTGACGATAATCCAGCCAAGTCTCACAACTATCTCCATAGTAAAGTAAATGTGCAAGTCAGGGTGACACACAAGCAGCTCAGCAAAGTTAGCACAGTTCCACTGGGTGTGCCAAGGGAAGAATCGCTGCACAAAAGGTCCTCTCTGACACATGGTCACCAGGTTCATAGACCTAGGCAGCGGACACACCAAGATGGCCTCTCTGACTGAGACCTCAGTACGCCGTCTGGCTGGTATGGATGTACATGGTCCATCACATAGCTCCGGCCCATTTAGGATTTTATAGGTTAAGCACTTTAAAATGGGCCAAGAAACATAGTTGGTATAATACAGGAATTCGTGAAGCTGGCTGTTGTGCACCCATCAGGACTGTGGCAGCCACAATTTGAACCAGCTGAAGTTTCCAGTTTGCCTCTAAAAGCAGCCACACATAGAATGCATTGCAGGAGTGCAATTTGAACATGACCAGAGCATGGATCCCTGTGGCTCGGTCTACATTCTCTAGAAACATCTGCAGTTGGGTGGAGCTAATTAAACAATCCTGACTACCAGATTTAAATGTTTTTATGTTTAATGTTTAATTATGCTTTTATGTATGTTGGAAGGCACCCAGAGTGGCTGAGGAAACCCAGTCAGATGGGGGGGGGGGAGTGCAAATAATAATCATAGTTTGTGTGCGCCTGACTGGGGAAGCCCAGGTAATGTTTGTTGTTGTTGTTGTTGTTGTTGTTGTTGTTGTTGTTGTTGTTGTTGTTGACATTACCTGGGCTTCCCCAGTCAGGAGCACAGAAACTGTGACCCAGGGCTTTTGCAATCAGTCTTCCTGACCAATTTAGTTTTTCTCAGCCTGGAACCATTCATGCTCATCTAGATTGAGTCCACATGGGTGGGTGTGGTTACTTACTACGCATTTGAAAACCCTCCCCTTGATTAGGTTAAACCGAGTCATTATTAACACAACAATGTAAGCTGATGCCTAAACATCAGGCTCATGTGACCAACTCCTTGGTGACCATGATAAAATTAATGCTGAAGACCAGATTCATTTCAACTCAGGGCTTATCTACCCTTAATCTTTTCCTGCTGCTTTCTTCTGGGGGAAACCACTCTTTAGTGCTCAATTGGAGCAAACAGCGATTCGGGTTTGCTCTGGTTTAGCACAAAAGAGTGAGTTTCCCCTGGGAAAGGAGTGGGGCAAGGGGAAAACTGTTATGTATTGGTGAATATAGTTTTCCCTCAGGTCCTTGGCAGTTGTTTTAGGAGGGAACTTTAGGAGGGAACTTTGAATTATGGTTGCAACATTGTTTGAGCCAGCCATCTATAAAAGCAGGCCGGCTCAGCAATTCAGTTCAGTTCTGTTCCAGCTTCCAAATAAAGAGCTGCTTTTGAAGAATCGCTGTGTCGTCTACCCACTATTTTACAGAGTTGTGCTTTCTAGGCATGGAACAAGCGGAAGTGTGGGTGAGCCCTCACAGGGGTCTTCTTTAGTGGTCAATGAATATACAAGTCATAATGATGTCACTGAAAGTAATTAATTTGACTGATCCATATAGATATGGTTACCTAACCTACAATAGAATGTATAATAGTTAATTGCAGCCCAAATTTATGTTACTCTATAACTTTCTGACTCATAGGTCATATTTGGCCCAGCAGGGGTCCCAATTTCACCCACAAGGCCATTTTCCAAAAACCATTTGATTTTAAGTGAATTGCCATCTCATCCAAATTCCAGCTTTTGTCAGGTGGTAATCTGGTCAAGTTATGCTGTTCCTGAGAAGGGGGCAGGTGTGAAGAAAATTTAAATTAGACATGTTTTTGCCACATGTATGATTGATTTTGACCTTTTCTTGCAACTACCGCATCTTCTGCTTTCATAAATACTACTAGAAGGAATACAATTCAAGCATTATTTAGCTGTTGATTGACTTTGCCCTTATCTGAGTTAGACAAGAGTGATCTACACTCACATGAATTTCCCTTCATAACAGTAGGCTTTCCCTTTGTGTTCTAAGGTGTTGGTTCTATTGTGCCTACAAAAATACCAAGAGGGCATGCAAAGAGGGCTTTGTGTGTGTGTTTACTATTACACATAGGCAATAGTAAATTTACTTGTGTGGTTTTCTGAGAGATGAAATGAAAGGGGGAGTGAAGTAGGATGAGTTACAAGCACTGCCAGAAAAGAAATAATTGAGCAAGTAGTGGGCAGGGAAAGAGTAGTCGTGTCCGACTCTGGGGTTGCAGCGCTCATCTCGCTCTATAGGCCGAGGGAGCCAGCGTTTGTCTGCAGACAGCTTCCGGGTCTTGTGGCCAGCATGACAAAGCTGCTTCTGGCGAACCAGAGCAGCGCACGGAAACACCGTTTACCTTCCCGCCGGAGCAGTTCCTATTTATCTACTTGCACTTTGATGTGCTTTCGAACTGCTAGGTGGGCAGGAGCTGGGACCGAGCAACGGGAGCTCACCCCATTGCAGGGATTCGAACCGCTGACCTTCTGATCAGACCCTAGACTCTGTGGTTTAACCCACAACGCCACCTGGGTCCCATCAACCCTGCATTAGGTAAACCTAAATTTTCAGGGGGGAAGCACAAAGATTTGCGTTTGAGGGTAACATAAGATGGACTATGCAAATTAAATGCAAATACTAACCGTCCAGTGCAGCCAAACCCTAACAGTACAAGTTAGCCCCATTGAGTTCAATTGTATTCAATTACAAGCATTTATTTACAGGATTGTAGTCTGTTTGTTGCCCTTAGGCCCAATGAAATCAATGTGAAAAGAATGTCAGGTCTATCTTTTTTCATTGATTTCAGTGGGCATTATGTGCAAAACAGCATACACACACTATACCTAGAAATCACATTTGTATTACCATTTTCCTCCTCAAAGAATTCTGGGCACTACTATCATTGACCCCTCACAGAGATATAATTAGCAAGATGTATATCCCCTTTATGTTTAAGATCACAAGCTGTATGTGATAATTCCGTTCTCATTCTACTCAGGTTCCAGATCCAGCTATCACTTGGCTCTTTCTACCTACAAAACAAATACTCAAAACATGTCCACCTCCAATCCCTTTTGGATAGTTTGGTGCATTTAGGCCTCTTTTGAAAGGAAGCATGACATATGAGCGGGGGAAAGAGAACATTTCCTTTTATTGTTTTCTTCAGGGCCAGCACAGCTTCCTGCCTCACTGTGTCTGCATGATCAGCTGAATGCGCAGCGGATTTTCAGATGCAACCAACTGAAACACCCTTGTGTAGTGCAGTGGTTACAGCGTTGGGCTGAGCAAGGAGATTCGGCCTGAAATCTCCATTCAACCACAAAACTCGCTGGGTGGTGATACGGGGCCAGTCACTTGCTCTCATCCTTGGCTTCTTTAGGGGACTGTTGTGAGGATAAAATGGAAGTTCTGTTTTCAACAGAAAATGAACGACTAGTAGCCTGAAATCCAAGGCATTGTAACATATTGGGTCCCAAACATCTGAAAGATTGCCTCCTCCTTTATAGACCAGCCGGGAAAATTAAGAGGAGGAAGGGAGGCTTTGTTGGCAATTCTGTCCTCCTCAGAGGTCAGTGAGATGCTGGCACCTAAACAGGCCTTCCCAGTAGTGCCCCCCCCCCAAGAACCTGGAATTCTCTGCCCCTGGATGTGTGCTAAGACCCAAATTTAGGGATATTAAGGCAACATCCAAAGGCATCCCTCTTTACAGAGGCTTTTGGAAATGTTTGATTATTGTACATCCTCTGTTCATCATTTTACTGGTTGTCCTTTTAGTGAGAGTCATATATCTGTCCTCCCTTTCTGTTGCGTCACATAGATTTGCATTCATCAAAGCGAGGTTCAATGCATTTCCATCTAATGTATTAAGCCACAGGTTCTCCAAAGGCCGAGTTTCCGTTTTATGTGCTTGCGATAATAAATCAATAGAATCCCTTTACCATATAATGTTTAACTGCCCCCTGCACACTGTTGCTCGGACCAGCATTCTAAATCCAATAATTTTGGAGATGGCGGATAAACCATCTGAGTCCCATTTAGCATGTGTGCTTCAAGACAATGACCCACACAGAACATTGCAGGTAGCAAGATTTCTGATTTCAGTTCTTTCGTACAAAAGGCGAACTGGAATGCTCCACAATTTTTGAATTCTAACACATTATTTGATTTATTATCAGTAATCATATGTGATATTAAAAGATTGCGCCCCCTATATGTGGTGGTGTAATCATTTTATAGTTACATTTTATATATGTATCAGAAATGTGTATGTGTGTTTCATGTTTCTGATCTATTTTTATTTTTGTGGGCTTATAGCCGAAATAAAGATATCTATCTATCTTAGTGAGAGTCATTATTTATGTATTTAATTTAATTGTTTTATTATGATACTAGCTGTACCCAGCCACGCGTTGCTGTGGCTAATCCCTGTGACTCTCCCCACCCCGTCCCGACCCATGTGATCTGTCCCGACCCCATCCTCCCCCACCCCCCCACCCAGGGGAGACCAGACCCCCACTCAGCTCAGTGTGGTCCGTCCGTTGGCACAGCCTCCGGGGCGACCTGGCTCTCGGGGTGTGGGCGCGGCCTCCTGGGAAGCCTGGCTCCGTCGGTGGCACAGCCTCCGGTCCGGCCTGGCTCTCGGGGCGTCTGGTCTGTTGGTGGCGGTGCCTGCGGGGTCCGGCCTGGCTCTTGATGGAGTGATATTCTGGAGAGGCCTCGATGGGGAGGTAGGAGGGGGGGGCAGGATTATGGCGTCTGTTCCTTTGACGTCCACTGGAGGGCGCTATGTTTTTTAAGACAAATACATTGTTTTACCTGTGACAGGTGTGAGATCTGTATACTCTAAGGTTATGGAAACCCTCAGGTAGTGGAATAGAATGTTGTGTCCAAATTTGAACTCAATCAGTCATGCGATTTCGGAGAAAAGTGGACTTTAACAAACATGGACCTTCTAATATATAGATATAGATCAGGCATCCCCAAACTTCGGCCCTCCAGATGTTTTGGACTACAATTCCCATCATCCCTGACCACTGGTCCTGTTAGCTAGGGATCATGGGAGTTGTAGGCCAAAACATCTGGAGGGCCGCAGTTTGGGGATGCCTGATATAGATAGATAACCCATCCTGGGACCTTGAGTGCAGAACAGGTAATAAACGTTTCTTTTTTTAAAAAAAAAATCTGCAAAGCTTTGAGATTCTGAATCTGCAAGGTGGGGGCTGGGGGAGAATTAAGTGTGCCTGGAACCAATGCCTCCCCTCTGGCAGTCTCCAACACCTCTGGTTCCTTCAGCAAACCTATTGGCTGCCCGCTATGCTTCAGCATCAATCTGAATGCTATCTGTTAGGCACAAAGGCTGATTCCGATTCACCATGCTCTATAAACATCTGAGGAAGCCACTGTGAAAACTGAAGTATGGCAGTCTCTACATGTCACAAGAAATGCTCTCTCACTCAATATACTGTAGTGTAATTTAATTATTGGTGGGCAGGGAAATAATGTGTGGCATAAAACATTTATTTCCCCTCTGAATCCATTTTTTTAAATAAAAAGGGGAAGATGTACGCCTTTCAGTACTGAAGCTGAAGGATGTGCAGTCAGATACAATAATGTTTCTTGTGATGTTCCACAACAATGTGCATTCAATGCATGTCAATAGAATGCATATTAAACCAGTACCAAACTGTTTGCAGTTTGGGGTACATCAATTCTCCCCAATCTAGATCTCCCTCCATACAAGCTGCTATTCGCTCCATCTGGAAGGCCATGCAAGTATCTGTATGGAAAATAGAGATCATAGACACACCAACATCTTGTCTAGTTGTCCCTTAAAACTGTGGAATTCATCCAGCCTCATATAACCAACATGTTTAACTCTAATTAATGCCTGAAGGGGTTAAGACCATAGAGCACGGGTGTCAAACACAAGGCCCGGGGGCCTAATCCGTCCCGCCAGACCTCGTCATGTGGCCCGCGTAGCCGCCGCCGACATTAACCGCTGACAGTAGTTCTGGAGCCTGCGATTGGCCGAGGGTCAAAACCGGGGGCGGGGCTGCAGGCGGAGGCCGGGGCGCTGGAGCCGCGCTGACGGCCTTGGCCAGGGAATTTCAATTTCGAATGAGGCTGAGGGAGGCGGTGGCACAGTGGCCAGACGGGGAAGTGAGATGCAGGAGGAGGAGGAGGAAGCCCGCCGAGGAGGTAGGAAAGCCCTAAAGGCGCCGCCGGCAAAGTTGGTGCCGGGACGGAGCAGCGCTGGATTTTTTTTGGGCGGGCTTTGCTGTTGTCTCCGAGAGCGAGTGAGGCGGCACTGGGGAGCCGCCGCCCGCCGCTTCCCTTCCTCTCCTCGGCTGCATCCGGGAGGTGGGTGAGCGAGCGGGCGAAAGGGACGTGGAGTGAGCCTGAGGGGAAGTAGGCGAAGCGCAACAGTCGCTCTCTTGATGGAGCCGGGTTTCTCTTCCCTCTTCCCCCGTTTTCTCCTCATAGACACTTGGGAGGGTGCCTGGCTTTTGCTCTGCCCCCCACCCCCGAGCTGCCCTTTGGCTTCTCAGTTCCGGCGGAGCTGCTCCCCGGGGGGCGGCCGGGAGGGAGGCGGCGGCGACGGCACGGGTTCCTGCTCTTCCCGCTCTGCCGCCGCCTCCTCTCAGCCCCTCGTGATGTAGGGCTCCAGATGGAGTCGCCTCGCGGTTTGAGTAGGTGGGAGGGGAATTTTTTTGGGGGGGGGAGGTTTTCAAGCCTCCTCTGCCTGCAGTCCCGGTAGGGAGAGGCGGCGGTGAAGACGACAACAGCGCGGGTGGGGGGAAGAGCAGCTCTGAGGCGAAGATGCACGTCCGCTGGGGCTGCCGCCGCCTTCCTCCTCGGGAAATCCACTGCCCTCCCTCAGCGCGAGGGGAAGGGACTCTGGCGCTGAGGAGGGAGGATGCAAAAGCAAAGCAGGGAGTTGGCACTGCACCGCATGTTCCTGCCCCTCTCCAAAGCATGGGGTGGGTTGCAGCGTGTGGCATCCTGCCTAGCGGGGTTTGGGTGTGCGCAGGGCGGGAGAGGGAAGCCCTCTTTCCATCTGCAGGTTTTTAATCCCAGCAGTGGCTTTCTCCTTCCTGCCGAAGGTTTAGTTGAGCCCCCCCCCCCCCGGAAGCCTCGTTTACATCCCCTCCCACACACGCGCCACGACGCAGGAATGTGATCCGCGTGGGGGCGGGAATGAGCTTACATTATTACAAAAAACAGTAATAATTGAATGCAGTGACAATAATTTATGATAATAAAGAGTGGACACATAGTCCTACAGACACAACCGGCCCTTTGAGGGTGACCAAACTGCTGATGCGGCCCCCCGATGAATTTGAGTTTGACACCCCTGCCATAGAGTAAGCTGTCCTGTCAGGCTTAGCGAGGTCATACCCCCTCACCTCGGGAGGACAGGTTACCTAACTCTTTGTTCTCTTCCATTTACTCTCTTCCACCATGTCACCCTACCAGGAAGGACATCTGGGCTGGTTTCCCCAAGCTCACACCACATGGCTTTAGCAAGCTACTGTATCTTTGTGTTTCTATACAAGTTTAGAAACTCTTACCACTTTTTTAAACTATGTTGCACTGCCTGTTTTTTTTCTTGCTGTTGCATGGAAAAGCACATGAATCTGACCTCTAAAAAAATTGTCAGTAAACCATTTTTAACTTACCAAGCACGTGATCTCTTTCTATATTAAGGAAAGTGAGAAACTTAGGAAAGAAACTTAGAAGAGGGTGTTTTAAAGGTCTAACAGCATATATTTCCAGTACAGTGGTACCTCTAGTTGCAGACACGATCAGTTCCGGGGTGCCGTTCGCACCCCGAAAAGTCCGCAACTAGAGTGGCACTTCTGCGCAAGCGCAGAGAGCAATAGAGCGCTTCTGCACATGTGTGAAGCATGCAGACACACGGCGAAACCACTTCCGGGTTTGCAAGCTGAAAAGACGCAACATGAACCTAATGCAAGACGAGGTATGACTGTATTTTACTTTGCTGCATGTTTTGTGATTTAAAATATCTGCTACGGGTCTCTCACCACAGAAATCTTGCAGGCAATAACTCTGGCATCATCTAGCAACTCACTTTTTATGGTAAATTTTTTTTAAAAAAATTCCTTCCAGTAGCACCTTAGAGACCAACTAAGTTTGTCGTTGGTATGAGCTTTTGTGTGCATGCACACTTCTTCTTTATGGTAGTTTAAGGAACTGCTCCAAGTGGCTACCATTGCACCATAGATTCTTAAAGACTTACCATGTAGCAGTTACAAAGCAAGCAGCACACTGGAAGCAAAATAATCTGAATCCATCTGCAGTGCTCCCTACCACAAACCCTAAAAGCAGTGGATAAGATCAGCCCTTATATTAATCCATATTATAATAATCCAGTCATGCTGGTTCAAGCATATATCTGCAAATAAGTCCCATTCCAATCTTAAATTCAGCTGCACTTTCATAATTCACATCCAAAATAAGAAAAAGGGGGGCCCTTTTAAGGCTATCTATGGGTTAAACCACAGAGCCTAGGGCTTGCTGATCAGAAGGTTGGCAGTTCAAATCCCTGCGACAGGGTAAGCTCCCATTGCTTGGTCCCTGCTCCTGCCTACCTAGCAGTTCAAAAGCATGTCAAAATGCAAGTAGATAAATAGGTACCACTACAGCGGGAAGGTAAACAGCATTTCCGTGCGCTGCTCTGGTTCGCCAGAAGCGGCTTTGTCATGCTGACCACATGACCTGGAAGCTGTACGCCGGCTCCCTCGGCCAATAATGCGAGATGAGCGCCGCAACCCCGGAGTCGGTCATGACTGGACCTAATGGTCAGGGTCCCTTTACCTTTAGGAACCTAATAATTGGGTTGCTGAATCAGATGACACGAGTATGGCCAGCCATGTGCTTTGAGGAAACTCACAAGTAGGACATGAAAACAATAACTCTCCTGCTTCTTGTTCCCAGTGTTAGAGAGAGGCAGCCATCTCAGGTGAGAGGTACTAGAGAGAGTGGCAGCTTTAGAGCCCTAAATGGCCTCGGTCCAGTATACCTGAAGGAGCGTCTCCACCTCCATCATTCTGCCCGGACACTGAGGTCCAGCACCGAGGGCCTTCTGGTGGTTCCCTCGTTGCGAGAAGCCAAGTTGCAGGGAACTAGACAGAGGGCCTTCTCGGTGGTGGCGCCTGCCCTGTGGAACGCCCTCCCAACAGATGTCAAAGAGGAAAACAACTACCAGACTTTTAGAAGACATCTGAAGGCAGCCTTGTTCAGGGAGGCTTTTAATGTTTAATAGATTATTGTGTTTTATTTTTCTGTTGGAAGCCGCCTTATTATAATATTATTATTATTATTATTATTATTATTATTATTATTATTATTATTAAGAGTGTTGGAGGAAGGAGCTCTATGTGACATGTGGCCTCCCTGCTGTGTTAGCCTGCTGTCTATTCCCACTGTCAAAGAAAAGCCATGTACACACTATAAAGCACAATCCCTCTCCCACCCCCTAAAACATTATGGGCACTGTAGTTTATCCCTGTGAGGTAAACTCTAAGCCATGGGCAGGCAAACTAAGGCCCGGGGTCTGGATCAGGCCCAATCGCCTTCTAAATCTGGCCCGCAGGCGGTCTGGGAATCAGTGTGTTTTTACAGGAGTAGAATGTAAAGTGCATCTCTGGGTTATTTGTGGGGCCTGCCTGGTGTTTTTACATAAGTAGAATTTGTGCTTTTATTTAAAATACATCTCTGGGTTATTTGTGGGGCATAGGAATTCGTTCATATTTTTTCCTCAAAATATATTCCGCCCCGCCCCCCAAGATATGAGGGACAGTGGACCGGCCCCCCGCTGAAAAAGTTTGCTGACCCCTGCTCTAAGCAAACCTTAAGAAACTGACATTCTCTGGCTAGTATTTTGCTTGTTGTCTCAGCCAGCAAGATGTCTTGAGGCAGTTCTCCTCATCACTTCCAAACTACTCACCTCCAGCTGATTATTTGGAAGAGAATAAATGGTGTTCAAAGCCAGAAAAAGCCAGCTAAGCCTGGAGCAGCCCAACAAGGAGAAGTACCAAACACATCATATATGCTCCCGACATGTTTCCTTGCTAGCCTTCTATCTTCACATCTTGTGCTAAGGGGTTTATTTTTGTTTAATTGTGAAAGGAGGAACACTTTAATCTTAAAGGCTAAAAAGCAGTTGATGTGCAATTACCATATTTTACTCACTTGGCATTTCCCTGCAGCTGAAACCTTGGAACAATTATAACATCTTATAAAGAATATGAAATCAAACATTAATTACCAGCTGAAAGACAGTTAATTATCTCAGAAGAGAACCCACTGACACAGACTGAACTTACTCCTCCAAAAAAATCTAAAAGTACCAAATAAAATGATTTAAAAACAAATAAAAACATGAATATTTCCCTAGCAGAGAGAGTAAATAACATGCACCTCAGCTTAAAACCAAACTAAAAGAGTAACAGCATGAAGTTTAATTACCAAAAAATTACCAAACAAACATACACACACATAATAAGAAAACATTGCCTCTTGACTTCATAAATGTAGGGATAATTAAAAATAGCTAATTCATAGTCATGGAAATATTAGTTTAACTCCCACCCCAATAATACCCTCTTTTATTTCTTAATTTTTAGGGCCTTACAGGACAGTCCATGCTCAGAGGTAAACCCTAGTGAATTCAGTGGGGCTTACTCCCAGGTAAATAGGGTTAGGATTAAAGCCTTAGTTACAAAGTAAAATCTTAACTAAATGCTTTGTCCTTGTATATCTGGCACCTAATGCAGAGAACAGAATCAAGCCCGTACGTACTTCATGAAAGCTTGAGTCACAGAGAGAGATGGAGACACTCACCTGTCAGGAGAGGCAAAGCAAAGCGATCCAGCTGTGAGAAGGCCAATAATGGGAGGCTTCAGCCAGTAAATTGGGCAGGTGGATGAATTTAAAGGGTAATGCGGGCTCCATAGGCCAGTATTCCCTGTTTTGGCATCTTCACGTCCAAACTTTCCCTTGGCCCATCACTCCTGTTCTTTATATGCAGGAAAGATTGTAACAATTGCTATGTTGAAAGGGAATCTACTGATTTGAAGCACACCTGTCTCAGGTACAAATCTTCATGATGTGAGAGCATAAGGATGCTTTGTGGGCACTATGGCTGGAGTGTTAAAGAAGCCCAGGAGAGGGAGCAAGACACAGATCATCCCTTTTCACTTGGGAAATTCCAGATAACTAAATCAAAATTGGGGCGCCCGAATGGAGTGGAGTTGCAGAAGGAAGCGGGAAACAGAGTAAGCAGTGGGTTGCAAAGCAGATACGTGAGAGGATCAAGGGAAAAAACAGGCCAAACAAAAAATGGGAGCTAGGGAAGGCCTCTAAGCATGTCAGTGGATGATCACAGGAGCCGGGAGTGTGGGGGCAGAATGTAGAGGACCAAGACCCAGATACTGACTGAATTCCAGTTATTGGCCTGAACTAATTAGCTAAATCTTTAACTGCAGATGTCTGGCAAAATGTTATTAGACGGAACATATAAGTGCCATTGTTGGTGTCCTATTTTAACTTTAAAGGTAAAGGGACCCCTGACCATTAAGTCCAGTCGTGACCGACTCTGGGGTTGCGCGCTCATCTCGCATTATTGGCCGAGGTAGCCGGCGTACAGCTTCCAGGTCATGTGGCCACCATGACAAAGCCGCTTCTGAGCAGCGCACGGAAACGCCGTTTACCTTCCCGCTTTAGCGGTTCCTATTTATCTACTTGCACTTTGACGTGCTTTCAAACTGCTGGGACCAAGCAACGGGAGCTCACCCCGTCACAGGGATTCGAACCGCCGACCTTCTGATCAGCAAGCCCTAGGCTCAGTGGTTTAACCACAGCGCCACCTGGGTCCCCTATTTTATTTTATTTTTAACTTTAAAGAGGGAAAAATTAATAGATGCATTGTAGCTTTGGAGTGTACGAAGGCAGTCAAAGTAAATGTCCTTAAAACAAAGCGAAAAAACAAACAAACCTGCAGCGGGTGGGGGACTGGAATAAGGCTACCAGATTGTTGTTTTATCAGCCTGAACCTATGTGTTTAATCATAATCTGAACAGTAACAGAGCTGGTGAAAATGTGGCAACCTTAGATTCATTTACTGCTTATGACCATAATCCAAGATGGGAAGAGAAAGACACCCATCTACAGAAGTCAATTGAATGGAGAATGTCAAGTGTCCCCACAAAGCTGTAGTCCAAACTGTATTTTACAGTCATAAAAATTAAGAAGTGGTGGTGAGAACTTGGTCCGATAATTTGAGGGAGGTAATAGCATGTCCACTGGATACACTTTCCCTTTAAGCAGCTGTAGTGTGCAGTTTGAAAGCTCCAGAACTATGGTATTTTGTACCTGTTATTTTAAATATTTCTAAGCCATCTTTCAAGGCAAAAAGCTCTTCTAAGGCAGCTCACATAAAAATATAGACTTGCAATGCAAAACCTTAATAGAATACCAAAATTTAAAACAGTAGTTAGAACCAACCATTTTAAACACTGTTTAAAACCAATAATCCAGAACTTGTGAGAATGAGACTAAAAAAAAAGGATAACCTCATACCTCTCTGAATTTTTATCATTGAATGCCTTAAAGCCGTCACTGGGTGTCTCTTGGTGTTTTCCAAAACAAATAAAAGTTATCGTGTTAATAGTCCCTCAGAGGATCATTATGAATAGCTCATGACAGTTATTTTCCAGATCTGGGAGGAGGAATGTTTTTTTCATTGTCTTCAAAGACAGATGGCTATTTCTGCCATATGGCATTCTTCAGGACCATAAATCAAAGTATAGCCACTCCTGTACACGACTCGGAACAAATTTCTGATCACTAAGGATTTTTAAGTAATGGGATTATTATAAACTGTTTGACAAACGTGGCTATAATAAAGCAATGTCTACAAAGGTCAAAGGAATATCTCAAGGCTGCTTGTTGCCAGCCCAAAATTTGGCCTGTATTCGTAATTCCAGCAGGGAAATAGAAGCTAAATAATGCAGTTTATGATGCAGATCTACATGTCAAATCTATACATTCACTCGTTTACTCTGTACAACAGTCACAACTGTCTGATCCCATCGCAAAGCAACAAGCATTCAAACTAGATATATCCAATAGAACTCTATAGCAGGGGTCAGCAAACTTTTTCAGCAATTGGCCAGTCCTCAGACCTTGTGGGGGGCCGGACTATATTTTGAAAAATATAACCCAGAGATGCATTTTAAATAAACACACACATTCTACTCATGTAAAAACACCAGGCAGGCCCCACAAATAACCCAGAGATGCATTTTTAATAAAAGGACACATTCCTGGACCGTCCGTGGGCCAGATTCAGAAGGTGATTGGGCCACTTCTGGCCCCCGGGCCTTAGTTTGGGGACCCCTGCTCTATAGGATAACCCACATGGTCATTTCCCATGCATTTAATTAATTGTTTGATTAAAATTCCACTTTTTCCCCCTCAGGGAGCTCCAGGTAGTGTAGACGGTTCTGCCCCTCACATTTCATCCCCACAACAGCCCTGTGAGGTAGGTTAGGCTTAGAGGCAATGTCTGGCCCGTGGTCACCCAGTGAGCTTCATGGCCGAGTACGGGGATTAGAACCCTGGTCTCCCAAGTCCTAGTCCAACACTCTGACAACTGCACCACACTACTACAATGTGCAGAGCAGGGGGAGAAAACTTCAGGCTAGAGGAATCTGATTTGGCTTTCATGTCCATCCGCTAGAACCAGGTGCAAAAATACTCATCGTAGCAGGTAGATGCATGCATGCTAAGAATTAAGGGACAGGGTCCCGCTGAGTAGTTGCTCAGCCCAGGAATTTGCAATCAGCCCAGAACCAAGTTCACAAGTCCTTTCCCACAAAAGGCCACTATTATCTCCCCAACCCAGCAACTTAACGTAGGGAACAACTGAATAGGTTTTGTTCCTCCTGAGTGAGATGATTCAGACACAAAGCTCTTAATAAAGCACTCAGAAATATGCTTAAAATAGCCTTTCAGCAGTGTCATTGTACAAACTCAGGAGTATACATTACGCACAAGAGCTCAAAATCTTTTTAGAAATTGATTGGGTGGGTGAACATACTGAAACTTACTTCTGATAAGGCAGAAATACGTACTATCTGTTAGCGGTTCTGACAATCTGGGTGAGGATATATCACTGTGCTCTGGGAAAGGTTACACTTCTTCTGAAGTGGCAGGTGTGCATCTTCAGGTACGGCACTGGAAGGTCTTCATCTGTTCCTTTCCCTGGATTTGCTGGTGGAATTGGCAGAAACACAGACTGCCTTTTAGAGGCTGTGTCCGGTTGCTGGAAACCACAGGAGGGGGGGGGGGGGTGAGAGGTGCCCTTGTGCTTGAATTCTGCTTGCTGGTTTGCCATAGGCAACTGTTCAGTCACTGTGAGAACAGGGTGCTGGGGCCATGGGCCTGATCCAGCAGGCTCTCCTTATGTTCTTATGCAGCTTTTCTTATAGAGGCTGGGCCTCCACCCTCCTCTAGACTAGATTCCTACAACACTCTCTACATGGGAACGCTTTTTGAAACAATCTGGAAACTTCAACATATGCAAAATGGGGCGGCTTGTCTGTTATCTGACCCTGGAATATAGCAGCATATATAACATGGATTCTGTTCCATTATGCATAGGATGTACAGAAGCAAAGTTTGATAATTTTAGACTCTGGAGGTGTTAGAGGGTAATATGCAGGGCCTGTTCTAGCGTTTTGTATGTCCTTGAACCTCCTTCCACTTATGGTCGTGGGCCTATAAAGGTTCAAATATTCAAATACAGTATGTGACGTGAGGTAGTGGACAACGCTGATCATATTTGAGGGAAAGGTGGATTAACAACTAAATAGTGCTCAATTGTGGACAAGCCATTGTCCACCACAACAGGTACTGTCATCAAGATGTGAAATAGGTACAGTGGTACCTCGGGTTACAGACGCTTCAGGTTACAGACTCTGCTAATCCAGAAATAGTACCTCAGGTTAAGAACTTTGCTTCAGGATGAGAACAGAAATCGTGCTCTGGCGGCAACAGGAGGCCCCATTAGCTAAAGTGGTGCTTCAGGTTAAGAACCATTTTAGGTTAAGAACGGACCTTCAGTTCCTAACCCAAGGTACCACTGTAATATTCCCAGCATTCTGCTCCACTCTGTTCCCTACTGTCATGCTTAAGTATAACCAAAAGAAGCCAGGATGGGGCTATGCAATTACTATGTGAGGGATATGAACAGGCTTCCTCAAACTCAGCCCTCCAGATGTTTTGAGACTACAATTCCCATCATACCTGACCACTGGTCCTGCTAGCTAGGGGTCATGGGAGTTGTAGGCCAAAAACACCTGGAGGGCCGAGTTTGAGGAAGCCTGGATATGAGGGACAAAGGACTCAGCTAAAAGTGCTTTATCTGTGTTGTTTATGCATTCTAACACTGTGAAGCCAGATGGCGCTGTGGAGTTCCATTTTTGCTGACCCGATTATTCATACAAACTTTGCAATGCATTTAACTGAAACGCTTCTTTAATGTATCTAGATCCAGCCAGAGACTTGGTTTTGTGAACTTTTTTGTTTGCAGTCTGCCTCATTCTGCAGATTTTAGTTGCCACGAAAGAGCGGCAAATTGTTAGTTATTTAACGCATTGCTGTTTAATTTTTTCTGCCAGGGAGCAAGAGGTACATGTGGGATTTTCTGCCTCAGGTACCAAAATGAATTGACCAGCCATGAGTGAGTAATGTGTACTTCGACATAGGGATGGAATATCCACTGTTCCAGCTCAGGTAGCAAAGCATATTGGACTGAACGTATTGGTGAGCAGTTGCCATTATATCCCCTTGCATGCCCAAAACAACATGCGTGTGTCGCACGTGTGTCGTGCGAACGCTCCCTATCTCCTCAGGGTCCTGGAAAGTGGTTTGCCAGTAAAACTGAATTGATGTGTCACGAAATGATGCATGTCTAAAAAGTGTGTTGTCAACATGATAAGTTTAGAAAGCTCTGATCTACAGGCAAACATGTTTATCAGTTACCCCAGGTCAACTAAGCTTTGGGTCATCCCAGATAAAGCCAGTGGACAGACTTCCCCCCACAATGGCATTATATCTGGCCTAGTGCTTCCTTTTTGGCAAAGACCCGCCACATTTCAGTAATTGCCCATATAAATGGTAGGCTCTTCTTCCTGGGCATTTTTTAAGCTGAAGTTGGATGGCCATCTATCATGGATACTTTAGTCGAGATTCCTGCATTGTAGGGGGTTGGCTAGATGAGCCTTAGGGGTCCCTACAATGCTATGATTCTATGTACGAATGCATAAGGAACTGGGCTTCGCAAGCAAAAGTCCACACCTCCAGGAAAGAGCGCCTTGCCCAAGGAAACTGCCCAGCGCTCCTACACATGAGTAATGAATGTGTGGCGGGGGCACCACAAATGAAGCTTCAGGAATTATTTGGCTGTAACATTTTGCGGCGTTGAAAGGTCTTCTCAACGCGGCCAGAAGTGGGCGCCGGCGCCGGATCGACGACTGCAGCTTTCCCCGGCAACACGTCGCAGCAACCCCGGACGCTTCCCTCCTCCGGCCCCTGTGGGCTGTAGCTCCGGAGGGCGGCGGCAGCGGCATCCGCGGCAAAGCGGGGGGGGGGGGCGAGAGCCCGTCCCGGTAGCCTCCACCCCGCCCCGCACGCCCCGCCTTCAAGCGCCGGAGCGCCCCGCCTGGCCTGCCGAGCCCGTGGGAGGAGGAGGAGGCGGCGAAGGACGCAGGAGGCCGGCGCCTCGTCGCCGCAGGAGAGAGAGCCTCGGCCGGAACCTCCCGAGCCGCGCAACAGGTGCCTGCCCGGGGGATGCCAGCGTCGCCAGCCCGACAGCGAGCCCAGGCCGGCGGCTGCGGCGGCGCCCCGGAGCGGGGAACAGGCGCACCATGAGCACCGGCACAGGTAGGCAAGCGCCGGGGACTGCGGAGGGGTCTGGAGCGGGGGCCGTCGGAGAGGGGGGCACGTCCCCCGCCTGCCGGGCAGGTTGCCTTGGCCACGGGAGGAAAGCGCCCTGGCGCTCGCCCGCCATCGCCACGGCGCTGGAGTCACGTTATAATGCGGCGGCGGCGGCTCCTCGGCAGGCGGGCGGGCGGGCTGGAGGTGCAGCGGCGGCACCGTGGGAGCCGCTCTTCTCTCCCGCCTCCCCGGGGGAACCTGCGGCCGCCCTGGCTTCGCTCCAGGGTGCGCCAGGGCGCTTCGGGAGCGAGGCGGCGGAGCATCCTCCGCGGGCACAGACGAGGCTGCGGTGGGGCGAGCGAGGCGGGGCGGCGGGCAGGGGCTGCCTCGGGTCGCTCCGGGGCTGCAGCCGCGGCTATGTGGGTCAGGCTCGGCGCGCCCGCTTGGCGCATTTCGGGGCCGGGCGCCTTCGCTCGGCTTCGCGGCTTTCCGTCTCGCCCCTCCCGACCAGCCCCTCCGAGGCTCCTCCGCTTCAGGGAGGGGCCGCCGCGGTCGCTTTGCTGCAGAACGAGCCGCTCGTGTCGCGTTGGGAACGTGGAGGAGGACAGGGGCGGGCGGCTGCTCCTGGTCTGCTCTGCTCTCATGCGGCTGTTTCTTCGTAGCTTTCAACATTTCTGCTGCATTTGGGTTGCTGCGTTGGGGTGCCTCTTTGAGGAAAAGCGGGTTATACGGTAGATTTTAATGGAAATGACTGTATCTGCTAGCTAGAGTGAGCGGCGGAATGCAGTGCTGGCGAAGATGATTGAGGCTGCTATCTGGGGCCGCCACAAAAAGGAGTAATGCACTCTTAACTGCTTCCACCCTGGTCCATATCTCTGGAATTGAGGTCATGTGTTCACTCAAATTCTTACAAATGACATTGCTGATAAAACATGGCATTTTGTGTCCTCCCATTTTTGGTGATTCCCCCGCCCCTGGCTTTGAGTCCAGTTTTTTTAAAATAATAATAAATTATTTACATGTCACCCATCTGACTGGGTTGCCACAGACACTCTGACTTCCAACAAATTATAAAACCACAGTGAAACATCAGACAGTAAAAACTTCCCTATGAAGGACTGCCTTCAGATGTCTATGGAAAGTAATATGTTTATCAACTTAATGGGAGGGTGTTCCACAGTATGGGTGCCACTACCGAGAAGGCCCTCTGCCTGGTTCTTTTTGACCTCATTTCTTGCAGTGAGGGAACTGCCAGAAGGCCCTTAGAGGTGGAGCTCAGTATCAGGGTTGAACGATGGGGGTGGAGATGCTCCTTCAGGTATACAGTACAGGGCCAAGGCCATTTACAGCTTTGAAGGTCAGCCTTGTGTACAATGGCATTGTGTGGGTTGACAGCACCCAGGTTTTGTGCATGGCCGGGGTGGGGGCACATGCCAGTGGGGTGCACAAATGGTGAACAGAGCCCTCTGCCTCCACCCACTAGACCAGGCACCCCCAAACTGCGGCCCTCCAAATGTTTTGGGCTACAACTCCCATGATCCCTAGCTAACAGGACCAGTGGTCGGAGAAGATGCGAATTGTAGTCCAAAACATCTGGAGGGCCAAGTTTGGGGATGCCTGCACTAGACCAACCCACCTGCCGCCGCGTCTCAGCTGCCAGGGCTGCTTGGTTGTCGTGGGGGGGCACCTGATTGCGCCCCCTCAAAAATGTGCGCTTAGGGCCATGGGTCCCCCTTGCCTCTCCCACGCTACGCCCTCTGCTTGTGTGAACTTGCCGTTGCTTCACCTGGCAGAGAAGTGAAGCAGGTGGCAAAATCCCACCTTTCTGAATTGTTTTGCGTGCCTTTCCTGGTTGTATCGCTGCAATTTCCTGATCTGCACCCATGGTGCCATTTCAAAAAGCTTTAAATTATGCAGATCAGATACTTGGGAGAAGAAGTATAGTCTAGCGGGTAGAATGTTGGACTTGGACAAGGGAGACGTAGGCTCAGATCCTTGTCACTGAGTTTACTGGACAACTTCTGCCCAGTTTATGGAGGAAAGGTGGGACAAAAATATGATAGAGGGCTAAATCCAACTCTTACCCTCCTAGCTTCCATGACTAATCTGCTTGTATCTTGCTTCCATAGCATCGTTCCTCCTTGCTATTTCTTAAGTTTATTTAATTTTCTGTTTTATTTTTTTGTTAAAGTGCATGCAGGCTAACAAAAAGCAAATAGTGAGTGTTCAAATGTGTTAGCCCACAATGCACCTTTCACTCTTCATTTGCAGTGGGAGTGGGCATTGAGGAGCATAGTGGGGAAAGAAGTGTTTATGTTGCATGCCATGTGTGGAGCATTCACTTCTTTCTTGCTGATTGCAGAAGATTCAGCATCCCTAAAAGATCCTCATGTGCCAAGAGCAGTGCTGACTACTTAAAATTAGGTGCTGATAGCAGTGATAGCACCAACACAGTTCAGTAGCTTCATGGTTTATTTAACAAATGCCACATTTCACTGTTTTTTCACTTCTAAGGAAACACACTTAGGATCCAGCTGGCAGACTTTAGGTGCTGGTTTTGAACTGGAATGCCACAATTATCTATATCTGGTTTATAATATAGCAGTAAAATAAGGGCAGTAAAATAAGAGAAGGTAGAAATTTATACATCAAGGGGTGTAGCGTCTCCCAATGCAACCAGCCACATTTGACATCTGCATTAGCAGGAACAGAAGTTACCTATGTTTATCTAGGAGTTTCCTATTGGCCAAGAGCAGGCATCCCCAAACTGTGGCCCTCCAGATGTTTTAGCCTACAACTCCCATGATTCCTAGCTAACAGGACCAGTGGTCGGGGAAGATGGGAATTGTCGTCCAAAACATCTGGAGGGCCGAAGTTTGGGGATGCCTGGCCAAGAGCATAACTTTGCATCACCGACCAAGTGTTTGTGGATGTATGAATTCTCTTAAACAGAGAACAGCCTGTATTTTTGAAATTGGAAATGTTTAATAAAATGTGGAACTATTTTCTAGGTCATTTGTATGCTCTTCTCCTATCTTTTACCGTTTGGCTCTCAAGAGTTTGCTATTTGTGTTATACAAACAGTACTTAGATTTGAAATCCATTTATAAATAGTAAATACTGGAAATGAACGTGCCAAAATTTGGGCGTTAGATGTAATCCTGCATAGCTTTCATGCTGCACGAGGCATTGGGGCTTGCTCAGCTGGAGAGTGGGAGTGGCTTCACACAGCAGTATATCACAGGTGAAACCGCTGCTGTTGTCCCTCTGCTTCCAGCAGCCCGATATTGAAAGTGGAGCTGGTAGCAAAGGGAAGCCGCTGGGTGAAGCCGCCACCTTGGTTTGCCCCTCATAGCGGTCCTGGGTGGTGTATCAATACATCGCCCAGGCCTAATCTAAACCAACAAAAAAGGGAACCAGGAGGGCAAAGGGAGTAATTTGCACTTCAAGGGGAAAACATATTTTTCTCAACCATTTAATAGATATTTCGGGGGGGGGGGGATGGATAGAGTGTAAGAGTTCAGATCTATAGTGATTGGGTCCAGATTGCTCAAAGAGATCTTGATGTCTTAAGTGTTTATCCTCTACTTCAAAGATTTATTGCTGTGGTCCGTGGTAAAGTGGCTTGCAAGCTTCATTCAGGTAAAAATACAATTAAAAACCAGACAGCATCTAGCAGAGCACATTGCAATTGCTATAGCAGGCAGAAAAATGCCCCCCTCGGCATCTGAGGTGAGATAATGTTACAAGGAGAGTGAGGATCCTCTACATTCCAGCACTTTCTTTGTGGAATTCCCTCCCCAAGAGGGCTTGCTTGGTACCTCTGCTGAAGTCTCCTAGGTGCCAGTTATGTCCCTTGGCTCTTATCCTCTGGTGGATTTTCTTTCAAGTGGCATAATTTAGACTGGCTTTTCATCCAAATCCAGTCAGGACACTAAATGGCTGAATATGAACGTGTGAATCTGCACTCCCTTGCTGAATTGCTAGAGCTGCTGATGAACAACGGTAGTTACAGCAAAGTTAAATTTTACTACCTTCCCTGAGAGAGCTCATGTGATTCAGTTTAAAAAGAGAGAGAAGAAAAATCTTTTAAATTTTTTTTTGTTTAAGTGAAGGCTTAAAGGGACTTACAAATTCATTCAGGAAATGAAGAACACTGCAAAGTTAGGGTGTCTTTTTTCTTAACTACAGTACTTGTTCTACAGCAGGGAGCTGTGCTGTACAAGATACTTGCCATTCCTTATTGCCCTTAGGCATGCACTGAGGTAGAAGGCAGAAAACTAATTCTATGCTGTGTTTGCTGTTTGCAGTGCTGGACCACAGGCTGTTTAGTTCTCTTTCAACTAAGCTCCAGTATTAGTCACAGAGACACACAGGAACCCTTGTCCTACCCTAATAGTATGGGATGGTGACAGCTCTAAAGCTGTCTTAACCTGCCAGCCGCCACCCTACAACAACAGCCTGTCTGCAGAGGGAGAGAGGGTTTGCGTGAGGGAAAAGAGAGAACACAGGTGTATGTCTGTCTGTCTGAGTGTGTGGAGATGAACAGAGAACGCCTGCATGTTTACATGACACCTGAAAGCTCCAGTGTTTCCCCTCTGGGAGACGGCAGAAAGACCAAGGGGAAATGTGTGCATGCATGCAGGCCCGGCTCTAGGTGTAGTCCCAGTGGCGCGGGGCGGCAGGGGGGGGCGCTGCACGGTGAAGCCACGCTGTGCGCTGCGAGGGCGGGGGCACCGGAGCGATCTCAGCGCCAGGGTGCCCGACCTGCTTGAGACGGCCCTGCATGCATGGAGGATTGAGATAGCAGAAGGATGCTAACATCATAGCTGCCAAGTCTCCCGCTGAAAAATGCGGGATCAGCAGCGGCGCGGCACCGGAAGTCGCTTCTACGCATGTCTGGACACGCGTAGAAGCAACCTCCGGCGCCGCTCTGCCCGATTTCCGGTGCCCAGGCATGGGCAGAGTGGCACCCAAAATGGAGCCTCCCTGGCAGGTAGGAAATCCGGGGGATTTCCGGGATTTTTTTCTATTCGGGATAACAGCGGGAAACGGATTAAAATCCGGGGGTTTCCCGCGAAAAACGGGAGACTTGGCAGCTATGTAACATGCATGCTTAAATTTACAGTTTCCATGTGTTTTATATCAGAGCCAGGATGTGGTGGGGTGAGGGGAGCTGCCAGACGCATCCCCTTGTGGTGAGATAAGGCAGGAGAGGCAGGCATGCTTTGGACTCTGTTTTATATGAAAAGCACCCCTTTTCAGCCCCTTGCCCCTCGGCACCTATAGGTTTGCCTCTGTCTGGGCTCTTATGCTTTCATACGCTGCATTACATGGGGCAATGTGGCAGCTGCAGCGGTAGAGAAAGCTGCACCTGTTGCATCCCTGCCTGTCGCTAAGCTTTTACAGGCCCACAGGCTGGCCGATGGTGAGAAGAATGGCCGTCATGGCCCTGCATGCACTTTCCATACGCTTTTCCTGGGCCTCTCTGCCAACCATTGCTTATTTTTAAGCCTCCGTTTTCTTCCTAGCTGCTCTGCTCCCTTTGGTCACCCTTGATCTTAGCCACTGGCCAGCACTGCTTTTCTCTCCCCCCCCCCTGCCCCAAATCCTTTCCCTTCCTTCCTACCACTGACATTTACTTCGTGTAGGCCTTGCAAGAATTGGGCCTGCCTTTCCTCACTTGGCCACTTTGATGTATCTGAAGAAGTGTGCATGCACACCAAATCTTATACCAAGAACAAACTTAGTTGGTCTCTAAGCTGCTACTGGACAATTTTTTTAATTTTTTTAATATATTTTGACTGCGTCAGACCAACACGGCTACCTACCTGAATCTTTGCCACATACGTCTTTCTCAGGTCTTTCTTTCCCACCTGTTCTTCTTGCAAGTTCCTCTCTCTAACTTCACTGCTGCAGACTCCCCCCCCCCATATATGGGTTCCTTGCCTCTCAGCATCCTGCCTCCTGGGATCCCTTCTCCCTCAGCCTGCCTGTCCTCCAACACAGCTCCTCTCCCTGGACAGTAAGAGCTGTTCGGCAGTGGAATTTGCTGCCAACGAGTGTGGTGGACTCTCCTTCTTTGGAGGTCTTTAAGCAGAGGCTTGACAGCCATGTGTCATGTTTCCTGCTTGGCAGGGGGTTGGACTGGATGGCCCTTGTGGTCTCTTCCAACTCTATGATTCTATGGATATACAGCATTCTGGTTTCAGGTTCAGCCAGTGTTCACTTCTCCTGAAGACAGGGGTGATGCCACTCCATTTATTTTTCATTCTGCCTGTTTTGTTTTCTCACTGCTTGGAATGTTCAGGAGCTTTTTTTACCTTGAGTTTTGATGTGAAAAAGGTTTTCAAAAAGCATGGAATCTTTGCATATTGTTCACTGGGCCAAACTGCAGCAATTCCAGGGGTCTTCCAGGGGACCAACATGCAGGACACATCCCCAATGTGAAGAACACTCTGGGTGATATTCTTGGCCCTAGTAGCTAGTGTGGGTTGATCCAATATTCTTATCCCATGGTTATATCAAATGACTGATTTACTGCGCAGCCACATTTATACTATTTGCTTTCCTTCAAACATAAACCAGAAGGGAAGTTTCACCCTCCAGCATATCCCCAAAGTTCAGCCATAATGGTCCCTGGTCAGCCAACCAGACACAAAAGGAGCCAGTCATCTTAGGCAGATGGGGAGACCCACTCATGACATCTTTCCCATTGACACGCTGCACATGCTGGCATTGGTGGAAAGAGCTAGGAATACTTGCAAACAAAGTCCTGTCCATCAAAACCATAAGCCTCCTTTTGGCTTGCAACGCAATAGGAAGGCATGATGATAAGAAGCACAGCACAGCTCTGTTTCAGTGGCGGCATCAGAATTCTTTTGGAGGGGTGGGGCGCAGAAGTGCCAGAGCATATTTCTAGGTAGGGGAGTTGTGTGCCACATATTAAGATCTCTGAAAGGAAAATAACAGTATGTGTTAATGACAGGAGACCAGCAAATGAAGGGGTAAGTTGGGAGCAAGCTCCTTCCGGGGTGGGGTGGGGGTGGGGAGCACTTGCCTCCCCTGGCATCATCCATGCTCAGTTTGTGTTCATAAAGGTGGTGAAATCAACCAAGTACTATCATACATAATCACTTCTAAATGAATAATATAGGACAGACTTCAATTAAGGTCAGAAGTACTCCCTTAATATCATTTAATAATGAAAAATAGTTTAGGAAATTGTCTGAATGTGGCCTGCAGTTCTGATAATCCTCTTTTAGAAAAGAATAGGTCAGGGTAATGTCTTTCCTTCTCACTTTCAAAAGAAAATTCCTTAAATAAAACAAGATATGTATATATAATTACAAACAGCTAGAAAAAAATCCAGAACCACTTTCCATAATACTTACATTAATCATAAATACAGATATTAATAAATTTAAAGATAAAGATAAATTTAAAAGTAGAATAAACATGAGAATATTATCTGTTGCTACACACATGTCTAATAAATAACTATTCATTGTACCTACACATCAAATGGATCTTTACTCTGAAGATTGTTGATCCCATGTGCCGTAAATACAGACAATACTGCTATGTTTTGGGGGGTCTTCTGATTTTGCTATAAAAGCACTGAAGTCGCACCCAATGGTTTAAAATTTAACTTTGTTATTTTCTTCCTAAATACTTGCACTGTAGTCATTAATTTCTCTGGTATTGTACTTGATTGTATGTACTGACGTTTAATCTTGGAGCATGTAGCATTGCCGCAATGACATCACACCACTATTGCATTGGGGCATGCTTGTTAAAGTTTGCATTGTCCTAACGGGAATAACAGGCATAACCTTTCTTTCTTGCAGCTTCTCAACCCCAGGCTGTGCACAGCCACTTGGAAAAGCCTTCTGGTGCTGCAATCCTCTGCAATAATTGTGGGAATCCATGCAAAGGAGAGGTGCTAAGAGTGCAAAAGAAGTATTTCCATATTAAATGTTTTGTTTGCAAAGGTAGGAATTCACTTTTCATATTGTCTGCTATGTATGGGCATGGAAACTTAGGTTTAAAAGCCATTGAGATAGGCAGAGAAATGCACATGCCGTTTTCTTCTGGTATGTTGTAATCCTAGAAGAACTTTGCCTGTCTAAAAAGGCACTTTCAGATATTAGGCAAAATGCAGTGCTTTTTCTGTGATGGGAAACATCAGTATGCAATACTAGCACATCTTTTTGTTGTTGTCCATGGCAGCCATTTTGTGGTGGCACCCATGGCACTTTTAGCAAGATTAGAGAACTGGCACTTAATTTTGTTTTATTTACAACGATGACAACAAGCAGCATACTGGACAAATCCAGAAGATAAAAGAAGTGGAGCAGATTGAGAAGATCTATGATTAAGGTCTACCACTTTTGTAAAAAAAAATCTAATTAACATCTCAAGCTTTGAAGAGTAGGAAAGTGGTCCTCTAAGATAAATCTTTAACCTTTTCCTTATTTGTGCTCCCCCCTGTCTAACCTCCATGCCCCTGCAGAGTAGTACTTCTGCCTGATTGATGGCTGGGTCACAGCTTATGGGTTCCAGCAATGGAATGGAATGTCAAGACCTTGATTCACTTACAGCCCCAGCTTTGTCTTGATACATGGTCCAGCTTATTTCTTGTAACAAACAGCCATTTTCCCGTGCAGTTCCATGGCCGGTGTCCCTCCCAGACAGAGGTTTTCAGCTCCTGAATATCGCCACGTAGGCCCTCTTCTCATCATTGGCACATTCCCTCATAACCCTTTGATCCAGTAGCCAGCAGCAGTAGGCATCACATCTTCCAGGTTGGAATGATCTTACTGCTATCCCCTGCGCCCAACATGGTACGAGTGGGAGTTGGTCTTACATATGTTGTTGTTGAGTCGTTTAGTCGTGTCCGACTCTTCGTGACCCCATGGACCAGAGCACGCCAGGCACTCCTGTCTTGCACTGCCTCCCGCAGTTTGGTCAAACTCATGTTCGTAGCTTCGAGAACACTGTCCAACCATCTCGTCCTCTGTCATCCCCTTCTCCTAGTGCCCTCCATCTTTCCCAACATCAGGGTCTTTTCCAGGGCATCTTCTCTTCTCATGAGGTGGCCAAAGTATTGGAGCCTCAGCTTCAGGATCTGTCCTTCCAGTGAGCACTCAGGGCTGATTCCCTTCAGAATGGATAGGTTTGATCTTCTTGCAGTCCATGGGACTCTCAAGAGTCTCCTCCAGCAAGGACAAATCACAGTTGGTGCATGATAATAACAGCAGGGATGGGCAACTTAGGGGGCTCCAGATATTGCTGGAATTTCAATTCCTGTCTGCTCCGGCCAGCTTTGCCCAATGGTCAGGATTGATGGGAGTTTATGTGGAGGGTCACAGGCTTCTGTCTTAACTTGTAATACTCTTGGTCTCCATGGAATTTGTATGCAGGCTCAATTTGTATTTTCCTGTGGAATGAGAAATATGCTAATTCTAATCCAACTAGGTAGTTTGTTTTTTAAAAAATGTCTCTGGTACTTAGTAATGTTTTAAAATCTATACTGTTGCTCTGTTAGGTGTAATGTTCTGTTGAGACTGTGGCAGCTGAGGAGAGGGAAAGAATTTAATTCATGCCAACAGTTGCCATTAAGATACTCCCCCATTTTACTGTGGTGCCCATATTTCTTGCCAGTAGTGAACGCCACACCCCTGCTTCTGTTGCCCACAACCAGCACAAAAATCTCCCTTATTGGCGTTGTCGTACCAAAACTCCAAGTGAGGGAAAGAAGCCATTCTCCTCTCCTCCATTGAAAGGAAGGGGGGGACAGACAGCTTCTCTTCTGTAAGATGGGGCAAGGAGGGCCAGACACTGTTACGTACTTGCATGCTCTTGTCTTTCATCATCCTCCATGTGACGTGGGTGCCAAGTCACATGGATTTGCACCCTTCTCTCACTCCTGCTGCCTGCAAAACAAAGCCGCCATTGGAGAGACCACTAGTGAATACTCTCTTCATTTCCAGGAAACGGGCACCTTTACATAAACTGAAGATGAAGGTGAATGAGGGCTGGCAGGAATTTATCCACTCAGTGCTTGTTGTTATTCTCTCTCCCCACCCTGGCATTCCTACGCTCCCCACAGCCCAATTTGGGGGTAGAACCACCACCCCCCAACCAAAGTTGGAGTGCAGTAACAAGCTTTGGAAGCGGCAAAATTTTCCTTGTTGAATGGTTGGGTTGTCTAGTTCAGGTGGCTGCAAAACCTGAGCAGTTCAGAGTTGCTGGTGATCTGCTGAGTGAAGGTGGACATTATTTTCTCTCTCCCACCTGTTCATGAATTAGGAAAGAGGGATGATGTGAACTTTCTGCAGCATTGCTGTATGAGAAATCAGGCTTTGAGCATTAAGCCATATCTCATTTTATTTTGTTCAAGATATTTAGCATGGAATCACCATACACCATTCCCTCTTGTTTCATGGGGATAGACATTGTAATCCTTCTGCATTTTCCCAGTGCTGTTTCGTTCTTCCCACAGAAAGCCCAACGTTTGGGGTTTTTTCTTTTCTTTTTGAAGGACTGAAGAATAGAGTCACTCCACGGGTCTTGATGCCACTAGGTCTACCCTTCCATCTTTTTAAAGAGGTGTGGTTTTGATAATGGGCAGGTGAACCTATCACAGGTCTCCCCACATTTGCTCCAAGCAACATTTTATAACATTTTATATGAGTTGTTTAGATGATCATAGTCATGAGAAGTACTAAATGGGGAAAAACACTAGTGTAAACAATTATTTGCCCAGATCATGATTTTTAAATCATTCCTTTCTACAGAGCACATACAGAGTGCTTTCACCACTGCCAAGTAATTGCAAGAGATGGTAGCTCTGTATTCCCCCCCCCCTTCTTCCCTAACATTGCAATCCTATGCATGTTTATTCAGAAGAACATCCTATTGTGTACAATCAGACTCACATGTTCCATAGGTCAGCAGCTGTTCTTGAGTTTTTTGTGGTAGTATTGGACTTCACTGCTGCTACGCTATAATGGTTAGCTACCAAAACCAGGTGCAATTTGTGCAGCAGCAAGGTGACTTCAAACTTTTGCAAACTTTTTTGCTTTGTTTTTCTCAGCTTCAAATTTGTTGATGTGTTTCTTCTCATACAATACACATTGATTATTTCAGGAGCTAGCAGGGGAGTACAGTTTTCATATTCCTTATGCTTCTAGACAACTAATAGTCATCTCATGGCAAACAAGAGAATGTTGATGTGAAGCCTGATGGCAATCTGCAATCAATTCTTATTATTGAGTTTTTATAGTTGTTGTTGTTTAGTCGTGTCCGACTCTTCGTGACCCCATGGACCATTGCACTGCCTCCCGCAGTTTGGTCAAACTCATGTTGGTAGCGTTGAGAACACTGTTCAACCATCTCGTCCTCTGTCATCCCCTTCTCCTTGTGCCCTCAATCTTTCCCAACATCAGGGTCTTTTCCAAGGATTCTTCTCTTCTCATGAGGTGGCCAAAGTATTGGAGCCTCAGCTTCACGATCTGTCCTTCCAGGGAGCACTCAGGGCTGATTTCCTTCAGAATGGATAGGTTTGATCTTCTTGCAGTCCATGGGACTCTCAAGAGTCTCCTCCAGCACCATAATTTTATAGTAGGTTATTATAATAGATAGTAATTGAGAGGAAGAAGTAAATGGTGATTAACAGAGATTGCAAGTCAGGCACGTTGGTGTCTCAGGGATTTGGTTTGGCATTTTGCTCACAACAATCATAGCTTTGAATGGTACATCATGCTTACTGCTGTACACACTGAATCCAGGCTGACCAGGCCTTCTCTTAGAGAAAAATAGATACTCTGTCATCTCTTCCATGACAGGGATATGATAGAGTGAATTTCCTAATTTCACTCATCTCTTCATGTGCCTGAATGAATTCTCCTTGCCTGAATCACCCAAAGGAATATTTTTCAATTAGTTTTGATATTCTTTATTGCTGGTATATGCCAGGGTCTTTTTTTTATTAAAAGGACACCTCCAACCCCCTAAAACAGTCACTGGGTGGCGATGGAAAGAATGAAAAAAGAAAGCAATCTCAAAGGCCTCTGTAACTGGATAGTTAGAGTTACAGGTAGGTAGCCGTGTTGGTCTAAGTCGAAGCAAAATAAAAAAAATTCCTTCAGTAGCACCTTAAAGACCAACTAAGTTTTTATTTTGGTATGAGCTTTCGTGTGCATGCACACGAAAGCTCATACCAAAATAAAAACTTAGTTGGTCTTTTTTTTTTTTAATTTTTTTAAAGCTTTATTGGTTTCAAAAGTATACAAACAATTAAAAAAAAACAATGTACATCAACAATATGTTGTCGTGTGGTTATTCTTTTCCCCTCCCCACCCCTCCCGACTCCCCCCCCTCCCTGGCCCTCCTCCCTCATGACTTCCCAACCTGTACCGGGCTCCTCCCTGAAAAACCATATAGGATATTACACACTACCAATCATGTTACACGAAATTATCAATAACATATAAATATAAACCCTTTACAATTTACAGTTATGTTTATACCTATGATAGAACCCTTTAAAGATCTGAGATCAGGTTTGGGTTCTCCACTTTATCTTTTATATAATTGGTAAATGGTTTCCATATTTTTATGATTGCCTCTGAATCCGTTCCCTTGAGTTCTTCATATCTTATCGCTAATCTACAATATTGTAATACCTTGATTTGCCAGTCCTCTCTGCTGGGAATTGCCGAGGTTTTCCAATTTTTTGCAACTAGAAGCCTAGCGGCTGCTACTGCATAACTTATTATACACCTATCTTCAGATTTAACATCCTCCGGTAGCATTCCCAAGAGGAACATTTCCGGATTTTTCTTGATGGGATATTTCAGTATTTTTTTTAATTCTTTGTATAACATTTCCCAAAATCCCTTAATTATGTTGCAATTCCACCATATATGGATATATGAGCCAATTTCCTTTTTACACCTCCAGCATAGATTACTGACCCCCGGATAAATTTTTGATAGTTTTAGTGGCGTCAGGTGCCATCTGTTTAGCATTTTTAGAATGTTTTCTTTCAAATCATAATTTGGTGTAAAATTTAAGTCGCGTTTCCAGAGATTTTCCCATTTTTGTATTGGGATTGGTTTTCCCAAATCTTGGCCCCACTTTATCATGTAATCTTTAGTCATCTCCTTTTCTGTCTTCCATTGTAACATAATTTGGTACAAATTTTTAATATGTTTATCTTGGTTGACCAATAGAATCTCTTCCAATTTTGATGTTTTAGGTTCGAATCCTATTTTTTTATCTAATTGTAATCTTTGATTTATTTGAAAGTATTGTAACCATGAGGTCAGATAGTTTTTTATTTCCGAATAATCTTTCAACTTCAATATTCCTTCTCTTTCTTCCAAAATTTCTTTATAAGTGGGCCAGGTATTTTCCATATTTGTTCTTCTGACTGCGACTAATTCTAATGGTGAGACCCACCAAGGGGTCTTAGGTTCGAAATATCTTTTGTACTTTTGCCATACTGAGTATAGGGATTTTCTAATTAAATTGAACATAAAGATATTCCTGTTACTTATCTTATCTTTCATTAAATAAAAATGCCATCCAAATGGCAGCCCTTGGCCTTCCAGGTCCAGGAGGTCCGATTTCTTAAGCTCTATCCATTCTTTAATCCAAGTGATGGCTGCAGCGTCGTGATAGGTTTCAAGATCTGGTAGGCCGAAGCCTCCCCTGTTTCTATGATCAATCATAATTGTATAGTTAACCCTCGGCCTTTTCCCATTCCAAATAAATCTTACCAAATCTTTTCTCCATTCTCTGAAAATTTTTTCTCTTCCTAAGATTGGGAGGTTTTGAAAAAGGAAATTCATTTTTGAAATCACACACATTTTTATCAATGAAATTCGCCCCATAATTGATAATTTAAGTTTACTCCATATTTCAAAATTTTTCTTTATCTTTTTCCAAATTTCTTTATAATTTTCTTGCACCAGGTCTATCCCTTTGATTGTTGTATGAATGCCTAGATATTTTAATCGTTTATCAATTTTTAGGCCTGTTTTTTCACGAAGCTCCTGCATCTCTTTGTTTTCCAAATTTTTCACCAACATCTTGGTTTTCTCGTAATTTATTTTCAAGCCTGCTAGCTTCCCATATTCTTTAATTTTTTCTAAAGCTGCAGGAATGCTTTGAATTGGGTCTTCTGTAGTTATTATAATGTCATCTGCGAAAGCCTTTACTTTAAACTTTTTTTCCCCAATTACTATTCCTCTAATATTTTCTTCCTCTCTTAAATTTTTAAATAAAATTTCCAATGTTAATATGAAGAGAATAGGCGACAGAGGGCAACCTTGTCTGGTGCCTCTCTCTATATTTATTTTTTTAGTTGATCTTCCATTTATTAAAATGGTGGCTTCCTGCTTCTTGTATATAGCTTTTATTGCACTTTCTAAATGTTCTCCCATTTTTAGTTTTTCAATTGTTTTTATCATAAACCTCCAGGAGACTCTATCAAATGCCTTCTCCGCATCAATGGCCAGGAGGGCTGCACCTTTATCTCTCCTATTCTCGAGGCATTCCAAGATATTCACTATATTTCTAATGTTATCTTTAGCAAATCTTCCTTTTACAAAACCGGCCTGGTCTTTGTGTATTAGGTCTTCCAATATAGTATTCAGTCTATTAGCAATGATTTTGGTAAAGATTTTATAATCACTATTTAATAGTGAGATTGGTCTATACTTGTCTGGCAAATCTACCTCTGTTTTTGATTTTGGTATTAGTATAATTTGAGCTTCTCCCCAAGTTTTGGGGGTAATTCCTTTTGTCAATATATTATTCGTTAGATCCTTGAATGGGGCTAACAAAATTTCTTGGAAGGTTTTATAGTATTCTATTGGGAAACCGTCCGGTCCCGGAGCTTTACCTTTTTTCATAGATTTTATTGACTCTCCTATTTCGAGGGGTGTTATTTCTCTATTCAAAGATCTTATTTTTTCCAATGGGATTTGCGGCAACTGATATTTTTTGAAGAACTCATCTATTTCTTGATCATTTATCTCTTCTTTTTTATATAATGTTTCAAAAAAATTCTGAAATATTTTCATGATCTCTTCTGATTTATCAAAGAATTTATCGCCTGATTTGATCCTATTTATTATTCTTTCATTTCTCCTTTTTTTAATTTGCCAGGTCAATAATTTATTCGGCTTGTTTGCCCATTCAAAATTCCTGTATTTCCATATTTGTAATTGTCTTTCTAACTCCTGATCAATTATTCTTTCAAATTCTGATCTTAAGATTTTCAGTTCAAGTTCTATCTGCTTATCATATTTGGTATATAATATTTTTTCCTTTCTCTTAATTTCTTGCAAGAGATTTTCTTTTTTTGACCTCTCTGATTTCCTCAATATTGCGCTCTGCTGGATAAAATACCCTCGCATAAACGCCTTCCCCGCATCCCAAACTGTAGCTAAGTCCACCTCACCGTTATTATTCAATTCTAGGAATTCTTTAAATTTCTTGTTTGCTTCTTTTATTATTTTTGGATCTTTTAACATAAATACGTTTAACCTCCAATTAACTTCTTTTTTTCCTTCTTTTAGGATCATGGTTACTGGGTTGTGATCTGATATAATTTTGGGATCGATTTCTGCCTTTTGTACTCTTAATGCTAATTCTTTAGATATCCATATCATATCAATTCTACTAGCTGTCTGATGGCGTGCTGATATATGGGTAAATTCTTTTTTTATGGGATTCTTATATCTCCAAGCGTCCAATAGGTTATAATTTCTTGTCAATTCAATAAATTTTTTAGGTAATTTTTTAACTCTTTTCCTATCTTTGTTCCCGTTCTTATCAAATTCTGGATCAATAATCCCGTTCATATCTCCCATTATTATATATTTGCCATCAATCTGATTCATTAGCTGAGCTTCCAGTTTTTCTAGGAAAGCTATCTTGCTCCCATTAGGGGCGTATAGGCCCACCCAAACCCATTTCTCACCTTCGATTATTGTTTTGACTATCACTATTCTCCCTTCCTCATCTGCCCATAAAAGTTCTGGATTCCATTTTTCTTTGATATAAAGCGCCACCCCTCTTTTTTTTCTTTCATCTGCCGCGACGAATTCCTTCCCCAATTTCTCATTTTTTAATACCCTTACATGTTTTTTGTTTATATGTGTTTCTTGAATACATATTACATCAAAGTTTTGCTTTTTTAGTAGATGTCCCATCCTGTTCCGTTTCTTTTTATTATTCAAACCATTTAAATTCCATGATATAATTTTTAGATTCATATTTACTTTATTGAAATTTCCTGTAAAATTTATTTCTAAAAGGAAAAAGGAAAAGGAAAAGGGGAAAAGGGAAAAAAACTAAACTAAAAAGAGAGAAAAAGGGGGGGGGAAAGAGGCGGAGAATCAATAAGAAAGGAATAGGGGGGTGGGAAAGAAGGGGGGGATAGGAAGGGAAGGAAAAAAGAAACGGGGGTGGGGGGAAAGAAAGGGGGAAAAAAGGAAAGGAAAAAAGAAGGAAAAAAAACTCAAAGGGGTTAATATTCAATTAACTATGCTAAGCAGTTGCAAAAGAAAACAAAGCTAAATTATTTCTTACACAGTGATCTTTAGGGGGATAGGTGAATAGGTGAAAGGGTGAAAGGTTTGAGAGGTGGAAAGAGGGAAGCGAACTATATAATAAAAGAACTATATAATGAAAGAAAAAGAGAAAAAATAATCTAGGTAGGAGACTCAAATTGCTCCTGTATCTGTTTAGTCAGAATTGGTATGACCAATGTATATATTTACACTTAGTCATATCGAACCAACTGTCTTTCATTCTTCTGTTTCTCCCTCCTCTCTTTCCTCCTCCCTCTGCTCCTCCCCTTCCCCCTCCTCTCCACTCAGGTGTTCATCCTCTTCTTCAATGTTTGTCTCGGCTTGCTGTTCTGTAATTGATTTTGCTTTATCTCCTCCCAATTCTTGGGAGTATGTCCTGAAAAATCTGTCTGCCGCCTCTTGGGTGTCAAATTTCCTCCATCTCCCTTTAAAGGCGAAGGCCATGCCTTCCGGATACTCCCATTTAAAAAAAATTCTTTTCGTTCTCAATGCTTTAGCTAAGAAATGATATTTTTTTCTCTTGTGCACCAGTCTCGGGGGAATCTCCTTCAGTATGATTATCTCAGTTTTGTCCATAACAAACTTCTTTTCCCCCTTGGTCCTTAAGATCTTGTTCCGTATCCACATAGTAGTAAAAGACACCAGGCAGTCTCCAGGCCAGTTATTGGCCTTAGCTTTTTTGGAGTTAATCCTAAAGATTTCATCCACGCGTGCCTCAATTTCCCGTTCCTCCATCTCTAACCACCTCGCCAGAGCCGTTATTATTCTTTTTTCGATGTCCTCGTTTGCCACCTCCGGGATATTGCGGAATCTCAATATCTTCTCCCTCATTTTCATCTGAAGCATAGCAAGGGCGTCCAGAGATGCTTCTAAAGTTGCTTTTTGCTCATCCAAAACTTTCTTTATATTTTCTGTTTCTTTCTTCCCCTCCCTCTTTTCTTTCGTGAAATTCTTCAATGAATTTTCGAGGGTTTGATTTTTATTTTGCATCTCTTGAATTGTTTCTTCTGTCTTGCTAGAGGCTTCTTCCATTTTGGTTAATTGGTCTCTGATTTCCTGTTTATCCTTGTCGTTGGCCTCCAAGTTTTCTTCAATTTTGCCAACTTTATCTTCCAGGCTTATAAGTCTCTCATTCATATCCTTCTTCATTTCTGTAAGATCCTGCTTTATTTCACCAATATCACTCTTTAGGCTTAGGATCAATTCTCTGAGGTCCATCTCGTGTTCAGCTTGGGATGTTCGTCTCTGGGAGGTGCTAGCTGTATTTGGTCTCTTTGCTCTTTCTCTATCTCCCATCTTTTTCGCTTCACCACCTTAGTTGCTATTTAGTTTTTCAATTTACAGACAGTAACACTCTTGTTTCAGTTCTTAAAGAAAAGAGAAGCAGTAACTGTCTGTATTTTCTGTAATGTCCACCTGGTGTCACCATGTAGCAGTTTAAAATTACTTTTTTGCCCCCTTTCAGTCTTTCTCTTCCTCAGTCCTATGCACTGCAAACGTCACTTCTGGCTTCTTTGTTTCTCTGCCTGCTTAGTCATAGTTATTAATGTAGCGTCGCCATTTTCTTTTACACTTTTCAGCTTGTAAAATTTATTGAAAGTTATTCTCAATTGCACACTTAACAGTCCAACCTCAGAACAAACACGGTGTCTGTCTCTCTTTCTCTCAGGAGGTCTCCTTTAGTTCTTATTTACACCATCCAACATTGGTTCTATCTTTTATTGTGTGAAGTTTACGATTATCGGAGCCCAGACAGGTCCTATTAAAAGTGATTTCTTGCTTCCCCACTTTAAAAATTCTCTTTGTTTCTCCCCTGACGGCGTCACTTGCACACGCGAATTTCTTCACTCTGTTCCTTCCCGCTCCCCCGCTCTCCCTTAAAACACACCCAGAAACAGAACCGATTTGCGGGGGGGGGGGGGGGATTCTTCGCTGTTTTCTTAGGTCTCAATTGTTGTTTCACGCCCGGGGTAGTCATAGGGGTTATTTTTTAAAAAGGGTTTTTACCGTCATGAGCGCTGCTGGTTTCGGCTTGCGCTGGGAAAGTTTCCTGTCGCAGTTTCCAGGTCTCTCCCCCTCCTTCTACTGGTTACGAAGGTGTCCGGGAGATCCTTGTGAGAAAGCCGCCGACTTATTGGGTGGGGATCGCCTCCCCAACCCTTTTCGGGGGGTTGCTTTGCCTCGCAGACCCCCCCTTTACCCAGCTAAAAGACGGGAGTTGCAGAGCTCCCTTTTTCGCCAGCTCGCGCTCCGCGGTTCCAACCGGAAGTCCATCTGTGAATTTAAAAAACTTAGTTGGTCTTTAAGGTGCTACTGAAGGAATTTTTTTATTTTGGATAGTTAGAGCCACTGTGGTTGCTAGCTCATTGGTTCTGGGAGAATGGAAGCAGTATCTCACACTGGGCCAACCCAAATGTCAGCCTTGGGCCTCAATGTACACATGGCATAGGAGCCCTGTGGTCTTCTTCAATGCAGTTTTCTTCCACACAGCGGTGTTTGGCTGCTAATCTGATAATAGAAATGTTTAGCCCTTTTCTCTTGTGCTGTTTCCCCAGTCTAAATTGCTGCACCCTCTGCTGAAGGTGCCATTAGTCTTGCCTGGTTTGGGGAAATGTTGGGTACAGTATTCCCCCACAATGAGAATGCTTATACAGTATGTAAAAAGCACATGTACTACTTGTGTTGAACACTGTAATGGAGCTGTCAAAAATGCAGGAAAGATCCCCCTCTTGCAGGGAAAGGAGCTGTGATCTTGTGTGAGCTCATAGCTCTCAGGCTATACTGCTCACATGAGTAGACCACATGCTTGTGCAGACCAGTTGGCTGACAGTGTTATTATCAGAACCAACTGAGAAAATACTAAGATTGGAAACGAACTATTCCATAGTTAACGGAAAGAAAGAAGAAGGAATACGCTAAGCCATGTGTGAGTTAATAACAGGAGTTCGTATATACCAGATCAACTCCACTTGCTAGTCTATAAATAAATTTGCTAAAAGCTACTGTGTGTAATCTGAGAGTGCCTGCATAAGAACATAGCGTAAAGTAAGGGTGCTTCAGATTACACAAGGAGGAGGTGCCATTTGCAGGACACCAGCCAGAGGATGAGTTATTCAGTGATTTATAATATGCTCTTTGTTTAAAACCAGTCTCAGAGTGAGCTACGATGTAAAAGTATATAATGCATTCAAAAAAATCTTTAAAAAACCCAACCACAGCCGTAGTAAATCGGATTATATCACAGTGCTGTGGGAGCAATAAAACATCTCCATTCAACTTACCAAATGGCTCAGTAAATAAATAGGTATTTACACCCATCAGGGTTGGCGCCAGCCGAATCTGAGCTGGGCGGGCATTCCACAATTGGAGTGCCACCACAGCGAACACTCCCTTGAGAGATGAAGCAAAGATAAAACATTTTCCTGGCAGTTTTACCTGCCTGAAAAGGCACAGAAGGAAAAGTCCTTAAAAAAAAATTCCAGCAGCATGTCATGTGCTAAAATCCACAGCAGGGATCGAATAACCAGTATATGCCCTGTCATAGTTTATATTTCATTTATCACTATGTGCCAGAGTTTCTTTATTTTGGGAGAAGTCCAGAAAATATGTTTGATATCAGCATCATTCATTCTACAATGAGTTACGCTGTATCTGTAAAAGGTAAAAAGACCTTTTGGCCTCTCGTGAGAAAAAAAAGAAGTCATATACACAGCTTAAAATAACTCAAAAAGTGATGCTCTGCCTTCTTAGGGATGGAGTTTCTTTTGTCATATATTGTTTCCTGTTTTGCCCACAGCATGCGGATGTGACTTGGCTCAAGGAGGATTTTTTGTAAGACAAGGAGACTATATCTGTACTTTGGACTATCAGCGCCTCTATGGGACACGGTGCTTCAGCTGTGACCAGTTTATTGAGGGAGAAGTGGTTTCAGCACTGGGGAAAACCTACCATCCAAATTGTTTTGTGTGTGTAGCTTGCAGGTGAGTTTATTTCTCTGAAGCTTTAACATCTACCTTTATTTTAAAAAATGAGATGGTGAGAATGGACCTAGTTCAACTCCAGGAATGCTTCCGTTCACCAGATTTCCTCTCCTGACAGCTATTGGACTTTTTGCTCCAGGAACTGTTCCAGGTTCCAGGTGCCCTTGGCCCCACTAAGAACCTGCCACTCTCCAGTGGGCCCTAGGATCTCTGGAGGCTTCCTTGACACTGACTTCCTTGCGGTGTGTGCTTAGGGGCCATTATTATTATTATTATTATTATTATTATTATTATTATTATTATTATTCGCCGAGACCATATAACACTGGTCCTGAAAGTCCTACATTGGCTCCCAGTACATTTCCCAGCACAATTCAAAGTGTTGGTGCTGACCTTGAAAGCCCTAAACAGCCTCGGCCCAGTATACCTGAAGGAGCGTCACCACCCCCATCGCTCAGCCCGGACACTGAGGTCCTCCTCCAAGGGCCTTCTGGCGGTTCCCTCACTGTGAGAAGCGAAGTTACAGGGAACCAGGCAGAGGGCCTTCTCGGTGGTGGTGCCCGCCCTGTGGAACGCCCTCCCTCCAGATGTCAAGGAAATAAGCAATTATCTGACTTTTAGAAGACATCTGAAGGCAGCCCTGTTTAGGGAAGTTTTTAATGTTAGATGTTTTATTATGTTTTTAATATTCTGTTGGGAGCCACCCAGAGTGGCTGGGGAAACACAGCCAAATGGGCAGGAAATAAATAAATAAATAAATAAATAAATAAATAAATAAATAAATAAAATTTGCTAGTGTGACAAAATGTGGCTTCCCTGCCCAGGAGGCATCTCCATATGTCCATTACAGTCTCTGGAGATATTGCAGGTGTCATGGGCAATGCTGGAGATACAGTGGTACCTTGGTTTGCAACCGCTTTGGATTACAACCATTTTGGATTACAACCACATCAAACCCAGAAGTGCGTGTCCCGTTTTTTGGATTACAACCCTTTATTATTATTATTATTACAACCCATTTTTTTGGGGGGGGAGGGGAGGCCCCATTGGCGAAAGCGTGCCTTGGGTTACAACCTGTTTTGGTTTACAACCGGACCCTCAGAAAACAGATTGTAAACCAAGGTACCACTGTACATCGAGTGGCAGCCTCAGACCACACAGGAGGTTTCTGCTCACGCCTGCCTCCATGCTGTAGCTTCAGGGATCATGACACCCACTCATGCACTTGTGAAATGTGCATAGGTTTTCACCAGTTTTTTATGTATTTAATGTATTTATAGCCAACCTTTTCTTCAAGTAGCTTAAGGTGGAATAAATAGTTCTCACCTTCTTCTTTAATCCCCACAACAGCCCTGTGAGGTAAGAGGCAGTGAGCAGCCCAAGGTCACTCAGTGAGCTTCATAGCTAGGTGGGGATTTAAAGCCGCCTCTCGCAGATTTAAATTCAGGTTTAGTCTGACACTATCCACAACACCACACTATTTTAAATGGCTTTGTTGGGGGTGCCATTCTAGAAGATACTTTGTCTGTTGGGCTGTGAGCCTCCTTAAAGAAACATAATTTATCTTTCTGTGCTTCATTGGCCTCAACGCTCGCAATACAATGCTTTCTTGAGGGGAAATCTTGTTTGAGCAATCTCCATTCGAAGTTTTCACATTGAGATAATCTGAGACACAAGAGACTATCTAGCAAATTTGTAAGCCTGTTGGTTATCCAGTAATGAGCAAAACAACCTGTTTGTATCGAATGGGACTATGATGTTGGAAACATGATTTGTCTGCTTGGTTCATTCAAAGTTGGCTTTGCCATTGGAATCCAAGATGGTTGCCTTGAATTGATGCTTTGGTTAATATTCGGTCCCCACTGGTATTAGTCACTATATTGGAATAAGAGTTTCTGTGTGCATTATTCGATTCCCCGCATTACATTTCTGACGTGGTTAGGCTCCCTCTAGCTAAAACACACATATTTTCTGCCTGCGGCAATGAGATTCCCATAGGATCCCTTCACCATTCTTGATCACCCTACTGTTATACTGAGGGATAAAACTGGGTTTTTGAGTTCAATGAAGCTGCTGGTCACTTCTAGAAAGTGAATAGAATACACAATGGATACTGAAGTATGTCTGTGGAAGAACAACTAGATGATGGACTGAGCCATGAAAAGAGTAGAGAGATCCATACTTTTCCTTAAGTCCGTACCTCTTCGCCACGTTTTTAGTTTGGTTTGGGGCTGGGTGTTCCCACTTGTGGTCTTTGCCTCATATTTTACTTCAGGCATCCCCAAACTTCGGCCCTCCAGATGTTTCGGACTACAATTCCCATCTTCCCCGACCACTGGTCCTGTTAGCTAGGGATCATGGGAGTTGTAGGCCAAAACATCTGGAGGGCCGCAGTTTGGGGATGCCTGTTTTACTTGGTGAAAGCCCCCTTAAACCCTGTGTTATCACATTCATTCCTCCTAGAATCAATAGCCAACTTTTCTTGTTGTCTCCAGCTCCACCCATCTGTGGAAAAGAGTCAGAGAACCAGGAGACTAGATAATCAGAAAACCACATGATCAAAAAACCAGAGAATCCGAAAACAGTCATTTTGACGTATACAAAAAGAGTCATGACTGCCGCCCCCAACACAGTTCCCAGAGCTATTTTAGGACCAGTTCAGAAGAGGAACACATTTTTATTTTGGTTTTCCCCAGTTCCAATTCAGCAACAAGCAGCAGTTTTTTCCAGGGGGGAAACCCTCTCAGACCCCTGATACAAATTCTAGAAATCATGTGACAAATGCAAGTGTGGATGGGCCCTTAGATGAGGGAGAAGGAACAAACAGAATCCTTTTGTTGCAGGATGGAGAGTGAGGTAGGGGCATCTGTGGAGGGAGTTTTTGCTAGGGTAGAGATGCTTCGGCAACAGAGGCTGAAATACAATGTGGCTCTTCTATATATCGTATATGCTGGGATAAGGCTCATGCAGCCAGTTCTAAATAGGTTTGCTTGAGTTCAATCCAATATGCCTTGGTTTGTATGTCCTGTTATTAGTCAATTTCCTGTTTCAGAAAAAAAAGCAAAAGGATGTTGTGTATTTTGAGAAGAATATCTTGAGAAGAATATTTTTTAAGCTGCTATGGTGCCTCAATTCTTTCCCAAAGGGAAAAAATCCCATACTTCTTCAATGACGCCTCTTAAAATGCTGAGCTTTTAAGTCACTGGGCAGATTTGCCAGCTGGAAATGAATGATAAAAGAGCTGAAACTAAGTAAAGGAGTTCCTTTTATAAAAAATAAAAATGCAATGGAAACATTTGCAAGGTTCTTCATTTTCTAATGCATTTGATTTCTTTTGCTGCAGGCAACCTTTTCCTGCTGGGGACCGTGTAACTTTCAATGGCAAAGACTGTATCTGTCAGAAATGCTCTTTGCCACCTGCTGGAAGCAACAGCAATTTCCCAGGCCTCCGAAGTAAGGGCAGATTAAAAAAAATTATATGACTGAGCTTTTGAAAAATGGTTTCCCTCCAAATCTTGCTAAAATTCATTTCTTCAGTCTCCACTTTCATGTTAAATAGTTCCATGAATGTGCTATTTGAATATTAACTGACTATTCATCAAATATTTGATTTCTCTATTTCATATGCAGTGCTTTGATTTCAGTAGTTAATATTTGGTAGCTAGTATTTGATGATACGGTATGTGACAGCTGGAATATTTAGCTTTTGACAGGATTTAACTATTGACATGCAATAGTATCTGATAGCTTTTGATGCCATGCAACACTGTTTTGCAATCTATAAGGTTTCATGCATGAGATGCCAAGATCAAAGCAATCAAGAGATGTCTCAAATCTTAATGGATGAAGTTAATAAATTTTCTGTGGCAAAATGTGAAATTCTATTCCAGTTTAAATATTTGTGAATGTTGGTGTCGGCATTTTTTGTTTAAACAAATAATCAGTGGCAAAATTTTAGTTTTATCTAAACTATTCATTTATTTATTACTTTTCTTCCCCTACTTTTCCTCCAAAAAGCTTAGGGGGGCAAATGTGGTTCCCCTCCCCCCCTCTTTCTCCCTCAACACAGCAACCTTTACCAACTGTTGGACTACAAGTCCCATCATACCTGGCCACTGGTCCTCCTAGCTATGGATGATGGGAGTTGTAGTCTAACTTTAGTGTTTAAGAAACACTAAATTCTGATCTTTTTGCTGCACCACTACGTAGCTCTGCCATGGATTTTGTAGGCTTCAAGCTTTTTTCATTATTATTAAAAAATCCCAACAGCAGGGAGTAAATGTTCACTTACTTGGACCTAACAAGGGGTGAGGTCTGATGACTTTCCACCCTGGGAATGGGTGGGATACTTATCTGTGCTATACTTTTATCATATTCTGGTCTTTTTCTAAATAGCTCAACTGTAATAAAAGGTGCAGTGGTGCCTCGCAAGACGAATGCCTCGTGCAACAAAAAACTCGCAAGACGAAAGCATTTTGCGATTTTTTTGGTGACTCGCAAGACGAATTTTTCTATGGCCGTGCTTCGCAAGACGATTTTTTTTGCATATTTTTTTGTTTTGGTTTGTTTGAAATCCTATGGGAAACCGCGCTTCGCAAGATGAAATTTTCGCAATACGAAACGACTCGCGGAACGAATGAATATCGACTTGCGAGGCATCACTGTATTTGCATATTAAAAAAACACACAGCAACCTTTAGCTGAGAGATAATGGCAGGGCTCATGTCAAGTGACTGCTACTAAGGAGTCACTTGAGTCTTAAGCCCAACAATCTACTACACACACACACCCAGTTGCGTGCGCTTTATATTTCAAAAAAGGCAGAACACATCGTATCAAGAATGGCCTTGGGTCTGTATTAACACTTTAACAAGACTGGCTGCATCAGCATTATAGTATAAGTTTTTAAAATATGTATAGGGGTACCTGGCTTTGTCATAGATTTCATTGTATTTATCTGTCTTTCTGGAGATGTTAGCACATGTTTGGTTCTGCCCTGTCATGCAGGATTTTGAAGAGAGCACTTTAGTTTAATTCATGAACTATGGGACCCTTTTATACCTTTTGAACCTACAAAGGTAACACTACTTTAAATATGATGTTGAAATAGCAGGCTTTTTTTTGATAGCTGCAAAAACTTGCATTGTGGCCCCTCTGGCACCAGCTGCCGCATCACTGTTCTCTTATTAGTTTAGAAGCTAGGCAAAATAGGTTTTTTTCTTTTAAAAAAATCTTTATGGATACATATGGATAAATTTGTTGAAAAAATAACTTGTTTTTAATGTGTTGTGGAAATTTCAGGAAAATGCCTTCATGTATGTTTTCCCATGTTGCAGTTCTTTGCATAACTTTTATTTAATCCATTGTTTTATTATTTGTGTTGAAATTGATTTCAAACATGAATTAGATAACGCAAACCATATTTGCTCAAGGCAGGCAAGCCGCTGACACTAGTAAGAAGCGGGTGGCAAAGCAAGTGCAGGCCTCTGTTTGGTTTTAGCTGGGCTGAGCACGTGAGTGAATGTGTTAGAAATAAATCTGCAAAAGACACAGCACAAATCCCTCTCTCCCAAATCCTGGCTGTCAAATAGAAGCATTAGAGAGATGGAGAGAATCAATGAAGGTCACGTCTTCATTTCTCTCTGGCAAAGGAATGCCCAAATAGTAGAACTAGACAAAATGCTTGCATCCTACAAACAAAATACAACTATCAGTTTGAATGGGGGCAGAATTTAGAGATATAACGTGTTTGTATATTTTTTCTGAAATTTCCCAGGTGCCCTAGTATATATCATTATTCTGAAACCTGATCATGGCTGTGTATATCCTGAGTATATGCCCCAAACCCAAAGGATGCATTTGTTTTTCTATAGCCTCTTAAATGACTCATGGAGTATATTGCTTCCATTTTAAAGTCATTTGTGCCTTCTTCTTCTTCTTTTTTTACAGATTGTGGGAACTGTGGCTCTGAAATAAAAAATGGACAGTCTTTGGTTGCTTTGGACAAACACTGGCACTTGTCCTGTTTTAAGTGCAAGATATGTGGCAAACTTCTGAATGCTGAATATATCAGCAAGTATGTTGGATAGAGTGGATCCATCTTCTCTTAAGACACTTTTCAGTGCGATATTGTCAAAATGTGTTTTGTTGGCATGTTGTGATGTGTGAGTCTGTGGAATGTCAAATGCCTTTCACTAGGCAGGCCTAGTGAACGAAGGACACACTAAATCTCATGGAACGCCTGCCTGATTTCCTCTGTCATTTCTTAACATGTCTTGGACTTCCCATAATTTTGTGATTATTTGAATGTTTTTACCCTATTCCAGAGACTTATGTGGCTTTCACAGTGCACACATCCTTCCTGCCTGGCTTGCCTACTCACAACTGAATGGGGAAGCTAGCTTCAGAATCTCTCAATGCCATGTTAACTCCCCACCCACCCGCCCTACCTACAGCTACTGCTGCTAAATGCCAGGTCAGTTATTAATAAAACAGCTTTAATCCAGGACATGGTCCTGGATGAAAGAGGTTGACCTAGTTTGTATCATCAAGACCTGACAGAACGAGGCATCCAATCCTGTCTAAGTACAACTTTTTCTAGCTAAGTGATCAGTGCAGCACCAACCTGACAGTTGCAGAATTGGAACGGACCCTTAGTCAATGCATGACGTACAGTGCATGACACAACTACAGGTTACCTGACCGGTGGGTGACCGGCCTCTACTTAAACACCTCCACCATCTCCCAAGCAGTTTCTTCCCCACAATTTCCACTCATTAGGTCTAGTCCTGCCATAAGGAGCAACAGAACAGACCTACCCCATCTTCTGAATGACACCCCTTCAGCTATCTGAAGACATCTCTCATCTTTCCCCTTAATATTTCCTTCTCTTGGATAAACATATCCAACTCTAATCATTCACCATAGACCCCTCATCTTCCTGGTTACTATCCCCTAGACATCTTCCAGTTGATCAGTGCTCTTTTACAAACATGGCATTTAGGATGGGAGGGTAAAATGGCAGCAATACATAGAATTGCTACCACCTTTGCCATGTCTTCCATCCAGCAGCTGGAAAATGAATTCAGACTTGGGATTCTGGTGGGGTCTCACTTGCCCTAGATCAGGCAAACTCGGCCTTCTAGATGTTTTGGGACAGCAACTCCCATCATCCCTGACCACTGGTCCTGTTAGCTAGGGATGATGGGAGTTGTAGTCCCAAAACATCTGGAGGGCCGAGTTTGCCTATACCTGCCCTAGATCATGCATTACTTGCATGTAGGGCATTTATGTATTGACTTGAGTAGGGCTCAGCTTTTAGTCCTTTTGCTGACACAGCAGCTTCCTTATTTGTCAGTTTCATTACCTGGTGAAGTTGCGATCATCGGTCTTTTTAACTGCGTGTGAAACACATTAAGATGCTCTGGCCCAGGAGACAGGAGATAAAATGACTACAGCTTTCTTCAAAAAGACTGGGATGCTATAAACAGCAGTGTCACAAACTAGTGATTGCATTGCTTACAGTTAAAGGGTTGTATTCAACTAAGTCTAATTCACCCATTGAACTTAAGGAACCTAAGTTAGGGCTCATCCACACTTCTAGAAATCTAGCAATGGGTCCAAAAGATTTTAGTTTTGTCCCATTGCTTTCCCTGGGAAACCTGCTGTTTACTGTTGAATCACAACTAACAATAATCTGCAGGAAAACTGATGGAACTTTGTCCTGATTCAGCTGTAAACAGCAGGTTTTCCCAGGGGAAGCAATAGGACAAAAGAAGAAGAAATAAATCATGGGGCAAAGGAAATGTGGGTGATCTCTTACACTCCTGTCCATTAACTTGAATGGGTCTACTATGTGAATAATTAGCAATGGATACCACCCAAAGTATTGAGCCAGTACAGTACATTAATGCATTTGAAGTATATCGTAAAAGGTTACTTTGCAACCCTTACAACTGAACAGTTAATTGCCAGTAGATTAATTGATTCATTATGCATAATAATGTGCCACAGAAAAGTTGGGCAGTTTATTTCATTTGTAGTCTTTGATGGCATGGTGTTATTAAATCAACCTGGGACACATAACTTTGCTTCTTATCAACTGAGCCACACCTAGGGAACTGCTTGGACTCCCTGTATATACAATTATAAACTGTTCCAACTAAATCAACAGTTTTTACATTTGTAGTTGAAATGATGTATTGGATATCTTCTTTCTTCTAGAGATGGTGTTCCATATTGTGAAATGGACTATCACGCTAAATTTGGAATAAGATGTGACAATTGTGAAAAGTACATCACAGGAAGAGTTCTGGAGGTAAGGCAACTCTCTGCCCTTAATGTCTGTGTCCTAAGAAGAAGCTCCCTGAGAACTGACCTTTAAATCATGAGTTACAAGAGGCTTCCTCAACCTCAGCCCTCCAGATGTTTTTGGCCTACAACTCCCATGATCCCTGGCTAGCAGGACCAGTGGTCAGGGATGATGGGAATTGTAGTCTCAAAACATCTGGAGGGCCGAGGTTGAGGAAGGCTGAGTTACAAGAACTGAAACACTGATATTTTGTCAGTCTTCGACACTCGCTTCGCTTTCTGGAAAGTGGGATTTCCTTACCCCTAAAGCATCAACTTGCTCAAATGCCTACTTTAAAATGACTTGCATGCTTCACTGGGGATTACACATGACATACTCTTTCCGTTTCATAGGTTGGAGTGGAGGTGACTACTTTAACTAGCACCCCCCCTCCAGCCTTGTCTCAACTACAGAGTGACCTGGATGTAGTAGTCTGAAAACACCTTCATCTTTATTCTCTTTTGTCTCCCAACAGGCTGGAGAAAAACACTATCACCCAACTTGTGCTCTGTGTATCAAATGCAATCAGATGTTTGCAGAAGGAGAAGAGATGTATCTTCAAGGTAAAGGAAAAGCAGGTTGGAATTACTGGCACTGCTGAGCTTTATTCATAGAGAAACAGCCAGCACTGTTGTAACTGGTTTTGTTTTTATTGTGGTTTTGCTATGATAAGCAGAGCACTGTGGTCTTAGTTTAGAGGAGATGTAAATTTCCAAGGTGCAGCATTTTTAAAGAAATGTTTGCAGTTGAAAATATGGTTGCATATTTGTAGCTTTGTGATGTCTGTACACCCGTTTATGTTTTGAGCTATGGGTAATGTAAAATGATAGCTACGTTGTCTACACTTGGGATTGCTCAAAGAATTCAACTAGACTGCAGGAGTCACCACTAATTCTGCATCTAATTTAGTATACTGGTTAATCTAATCCTGATTCTAGCCATTTTTAAAGTATTGTGTCTTGAGCATACCACATGTTTATGTTTTTTTATCATACCTCCTCTAAACTAAAGCAGTTCACATATAAAGCGTGGCTTTGCACAATCTCTTTTTCTCACAATCTGGACTCATCTAGACTTGCATTTATCCCGTGGTGTCTAGGCACAGTCCAAGGGGATTTTCTTTTGACCCATTCACTGCTTTCCCTGGGGAAAAACCTTGTTTACTGCTGAATCGGAACAAACATCCATCAGGGATGGGTTTTTGTTGGGAAAGCAATGGAACAAAACCTCTTGGACTTGTGACATTAAACCATGGGACAAATGGGGGGGAAAATCACGGAACAAACAGAAATGTGAATAAGCCCTTTCTCTCTTTCTCTCACCACTAAATAGAGCATTTTGGGGGAAACTGTTAGAAATATCAGGAATTAACTAGAGTGCTGACTCTTTCTTTTCAGGGGCCTCCATCTGGCATCCTGCCTGCAGACAGGCAGCCAAAGCTGAAGAAAAAGCCAAGGTAAAACCCTCCCCAGTTCAAATGTGCTCCATTGACTGTCATAAACAACCAGGCTACTAGAATTCTTGAGCCTCTGCAATCCTGTACAGTCGTACCTCGCAAGACAAATTTAATTCGTTCCGTGAGTCAATTCGTTTTGCGGAAAATTCGTACTGCGAATCGCGGTTTCCCATAGGAATGCATTGAAATTTCTTTTTTTGCCCATAGGAACGCATTAATTAAATTTCAATGCATTCCTATGGGAAACCGCAATTTGCAAGACGAATTTTTCGCAAGATGAATTCGTCTTGCGAGTCACTATCAGATCGCAAGACGCATTCATCTTGTGAAAAATTCGTCTCGCAGGGCATTTGTCTTGCGAGGTACCACTGTATGTCAGAAATCAGCCTGTGAATTTTAGGGGGAAATGCAGGGGGGTGCAGTTGAGGTTTTTTTTGGTTTTGGTTAAGTTTTCTATTAGAAAGAGATCACTTATCAAATATTTCAGAATGGTGTGGGAAATAGTTTTTGAAATGTTTTTGAAATAATAGACCTGTATACCTGAAGCAGTGTCTCCACCCCTGTCACCTGGACGCTGAGATCTAGCTCTGAGGGCCTTCTCGGTGGTGGCACCCACACTGTGCAATGCCCTCCCATTAGATGTCAAGGAGATGAGTAAATAGACATCATTTAGAAGACATCTGAAGGCAACCCTGTATCATGAGGTTTTTAATGTTGGATGTTTTATTGTGCTTCTATATTTGTTGAAAGCCGCCCAGAGTGGCTGGGGCAACCCAGTCAGATGGGTGGGATACTATTATTATTATTATTATTATTATTATTATTATTATTATTATTATTATTATTATTACAACCTTCTGAAGCAATTGAATATTTACCTAATATTTTCAGGATAAAGCAAGAGACCCAGTCTAACTCCTGTCAAGCTGCCAGTATTAGATTGTATGGTTAAGACTTCTCTTAACAAGTAAGAGGAAAAGCAGTCCTGCATGGGCAGTAGGTTACCTCACTTCCGGGCAGGCAGAACTGAATACAATACTGGAAAAAATCTGTAATTTTCATTTTCCAAAGCTAAGATCACATGTTTTCAGTAATGGCTAAATATCGTAGATCAGCAAATGATTTCCCAAAGTTATCACATGCCCACATGAAGAAAAGAAGGAGGAGAAAACATCTGCACAATTAAGCTGCTAGCACAGAAAGGAGGAGTTTGCAAAATGGCCCAGTTTGTTTGTTTTTATTTTAAAAAAGCTTTATTTTATTTCTAATTAAAATCTACAAAACATAACATAACATAACATAGAACGTAACATAATCAAACCTAATTGAACCCAATTGAACATAATCAAATATAATCAAACATAAAAGGAAAATAGACAGAAAGAAGAGAGAACAGAAGTGGAAAAAAGTAAAAACAAAAATAAGAAAGCTAAAAAGAAAACTACAATTTAAAAAATAACTTCCAAACATTTAAATTCGGTTCTCTCTCATGTACAATTTTACTAGGCTTTTCCTAATCGTTTAAATACTTAATCAGCTTATGCATTTTACTCTAAACATATCACCCATTTTGAATTAATACCTTGTTTGTGAACAAGCAAAATGGCCCAGTAACATGTATTATAGCAGTGCTGAACTAAGGAATTATAATAAGCAATAGCACATGAATAACAAACCAGTAAAAGGGTTCTCCATCTAAATGGAAGGGTGGGTGGGTGTGTAGTGGGAGCAGGTGGCGCTGTGGTCTAAACCACTGAGCCTCTTGGGCTTGCCAATTGGAAGGTTGGTGGTTCGAATCCCCGCGATGGGGTGAGTTCCTGTTGCTCTGTCCCAGCTCCTGCCAACCCAGCAGTTCAAAAGCACGCGAGTGCAAGTAGATAAATAGGTACCGCTACAGCGGGAAGGTAAATGCCGTTTCCATGCACTCTGGCTTCTGTCACGGTGTCCCGTTGCGCCATAAGTAGTTTAGTCATGCTAGCCACATGACCCAGAAAGCTGTCTGTGGACAAACACCTGCTCCCTTGGCCTGAAAGTGAGATGAGCGCCGCAATCCCATAGTCACCTTTGACTGGATTTAACTGTCCAGGGATCCTTTACTCTTATGTAATTGCTTTAAACCAGGAGTGGGGAAGCTGTGGCCCTCCAGATGTTGCTGGACTCAACTGCCACCATTCCTTGCCACGGCCAATGCTGACTGGGGATCATAGGGGTTTGGGCCCACAACAATTTCCCACACCAAAATTTCCCACACCAAAACATTGCAGTTTTATTGAAACTCAGAACTGGGACGAAATGCTAAGCTCAAATTCTAGGCTTGTGCAGATAAATAATTTTCAACAGGGCAGGAGTTTTCGAACTGTTACTTTTTGAATTGAGGTACAAAACATTTTATTTTACATTTTCCTTTAATAATTACTCAACAATACTCACCTTACATGTTTTCAGTTCCAGGAAACTAGAACATCATCTGAGAGTATAATTTCAGTACCTGCTTCAAATACTTCAAATACTTCAGGTTCCCCAAGTCGAGTGATTTATGTAAGTACATTCATTATAGGGGGAAATTACTAAGAAAATCATTGATAGCAGACAGGAGGGAATTAGTTTTGAAAGCAAATATTAAGAAACAATAATATGCAGATATTATTACCGTGTCCGTCTACAGCAGGGGTCCCCAGACTACGGCCCGGGGGCCGGATGCGGCCCAATTGGCCTGCCAATCCGGCCCGCGACGACCCCCGCCGCCCGCTCTTACGGCGCGCAGCGCGGCAGCGATCTTCCGGGTCGGGAAAAAAGCGCCGAAAATCCTTTGTGCGCATGCGTATGGGCCTCTCCCGACCCGGAAGAGGTCATTTCTGGTGCACTTCCGGGTCGGGGGAGGCCCATACGCATGTGCACAACTGATTTTCGGCGCTTTTTCCACCCTGGAAGAGCGCCGCCGCGCTGCGCGCCGTAAGAGCGGGCGGCGGGGGTCGTCGCGGGCCGGATTGGCAGGCCAATTGGGCCGCATCCGGCCCCCGGGCCGTAGTCTGGGGACCCCTGCTGTAGACGGACACGGTAATAATATCTACATAATAATATCCCCCGCCCGCCGGCCCGCACAGGCGCGCGCTCCCCCGTCCTCTGGCCCGCCGCGCGATCGGCGCGGTGGGAACCGGCCCAAACGCCGGTAAGTCTGGGGACCCCTGGTCTACAGGAATACAATCAAGCAGGCCTCTAACCATCATACGGTAGTTTCTGTTTTTGACTGTCAATATTATTGTTATTCCCATCTAGATGACACCAGTTTCAAGGCAATGACTCAGTGTCCCTATAGTTATCCCAGATCAGTAGAAAAGGAAAAACATGAAGTGGTTGCCATCGGTATACTGATGAGACCACACTATGCCTCTCTGTGCTGTTGCTCAGTGGCTTTATATAAACATTTTAAAGACAGAGACCAACAATCTTGAGACCAACAATTCAAGCGTAACTCATTAGTTGTACCATAGCAGCTGAAGAGAAAGTAGATGAAATTGTCCCCTTTGGGGTATCTCAAAAGTTTCCTTACGTTCTCAGTACCAAACGTGTGTTGTGATACTTGTTTTCTAAGCTGCTTCTTCACAGCTGTTTCCCCCCCTCTATTTCTTAGGCAAAACTTGGAGTTGAAATCCTTGATTACAGAGATTTGGCTGCTCTCCCTAAGGATAAAGCTATCTATAACATAGACCGTCCAGATATGATCTCCTATTCCCCATATATCAGCTATTTGACAGATGACAGGCATAGTTACGGGGAGGTAATGTGTGTGTGTTTCTATATTTAAAAAAAATATTGAGCATTGCTACGGCCATTTTTGTGTGAAAGAATGTATACATGCATGTCATAGTTAAGAAGTAACCCTTGCTAAATTCCACTTCAAAATCCATTACCAGGCGAAAATAACTTCATGTTTTTGTTACACACGTGATATTATATTAGAGCCCGTATATAGGCAGCTCTTTCTGCTTTGTAGATTCTCTTCTGTCTTTCAACATCTTTCATCTTCATGTCATCCATGTATATCGTCCCCCACATATAATAACCTCAAACAGTTGTCAGTGTGTGAAATAACACTTTAATAAAATACAAAGTTTTTCTTAAAACACTCTCCATTTCATTCCACCATACCTCATTCATTAGGAAAATAGAGTGGATTGTTTTATAATGGTCACAAATTCCCAACACAAAGCCGCTGCACACAGTGTCACCAGCAGACGGATATATGTTTATTCTGAGATGCACACACCTCACATTTCCTCTAAGGAGCTTATAGTGACATGTGAGGTTGCACACCTGCATCTCCCATCTAGGAATTTCACCAGCTCTAGGCCAGTTTTATTACATAAGCAACATTGATTTGTGGGGTGATGCCCTTGTTTGAAATTGAAAGGACTTAAAAGCTAAATGCAATGCAACGTAATTAATGTGTGGTGCTTCTGTGGGAGATGGGTGAGACTGCTGAACGTCGCTTCTTGTATAAATAAGGGAGAACAATAAAATATGGAGGGAGGGACATAGAAAGGGCTTCACAAACTCAGCTGTAAGTAAGAAAAACACACACAAAATGAGGGGGTCTTGAGAAAGCATAGAAAACCTCTTGGATGCCTCCCACAGGCCGTGTGTAGCCATCCCTGTTTACATCAGTGCAGTTACAATGTTCTGTGAATCTATTTAAACGACTGTACTGCATTTTTTTCATCTAGGTACCAGTAGAGATCATGTGACAATAAATTCTGGGTGGGTCTTTTTGTGTGTGTTGCTTTTGTGTCTTTGGAACTGAATAAGAAACATACAGTAATAGCGAAACCTGAAGTTTGGATGACATGGGTACAAAATGTGGTTGATTGTAGGCTTCTTGAATGTTCATATTTCTTCTGCCCTGATGAGTTCCCTCTCTCATCCTTAGGGTGACCAAGATGACCGTTCTTTCAAGCAGTACAGGATATCCAGCCCTAGTTCTACTAGCTCACTTGGCTATGGCCGCAACACCCCAACCTGTCACTCTCCTCAGAATTACAGCCGACCAGGTAACTGACGAGCAGCTTTCCTTTACAGACTCTCACGGCTTTCCTGCTCTCACCTTTGACCTGTGGAAGAGGAGACAGTCTTCCTTTTTAGACGTACCTTGCACAAAAATAACTGCAATTTCAGGATCTCTCTAAAATTTATTACAAGGTGTTTATATTTTGTCAAATGCTGGCACCCTGAGAGCATTAAGCTCACACACTTCAAAATCCATGGGATGTAACCTTTATGCAGCCGTTGAAGAATGGCATCATTGGGCCACAGTAACAAGGCTTGCACACTCGTGTGAGCAATGAGGGATTTGTGGAAGTCTTCTAGAAGAATTCTAAAATATTAAGCAGCCCCCCTCCTTTGGTAGTGGCTCTCCCCAAAGAACATATTCACTCCACATCCTCCTCCTACACAAAGTCAGTCCTCACTGGATTAAACACTGATTCAGGGTTCCACTACAGGAACCTCCAGGTGCACTATTATCCTTGCAGGGAAGTGGGAGAAGCTTAAAGTTTTCAGTAGGATTTATTTGTCATCCAGGAGACAAGAAAAATCCATCTCTAGCAATAATAATAAATATATTGATATGTCACTCGAAAGCAACCGGTAAAATATGTTGAGTAAGCGCCACCAAGACCCTCCTACAATATACCCAATCCGGAAAAGAAAATTTTTGAACTCTGGTCTCCAGAAATGAACCTAATACTCCAAATAAAGCTGTGCCATTGCTATTGGAAAGAGAATGGTATTTTCCCCTTCTGAGGCTTGGAAGCAAACTCCTGTTGAGACAAATAATAATAATAATAATAATAATAATAATAATAATAATAATAATAATAATTTATTTATACCCCGCCCATCTGGCTGGGTTTCCCCAGCCACTCTGGGCGGCTTCCAACAGAAAAATAAAACACAGTAATCTATTAAACGTTAAAAGCCTCCCTGAACAGGGCTGCCTTCAGATGTCTTCATCTAAAAATCTGGTAGTTTTTCCCCTCTTTGACATCTGTTGGGAGGGCGTTCCACAGGGTGGGCGCCACCACCGAGAAGGCCCTCTGCCTAGTTCCCTGCAACTTGGCTTCTCGCAATGAGGGAACCGTCAGAAGGCCCTCGGTGCTGGACCTCAGTGTCCGGGCAGAATGATGGAGGTGGAGGTGGAGATGCTCCTTCAGGTATACTGTGTCATGTATAGATAGGTTTCAAAGTTACATACCTGGGTGTGGATGCCAAGTTGCCCATCTGGGAAATTGGTGATGCCTTGGCAGAGGAAGTCAAAGTACCGCTTCAAGGCTGTCCAGACCCACTTTCAACACCACTCCCAAACGTAGGCAGAAAACTTGCATAGCAGGGTAGGGGTGATTTTCATCATACAACTCCTGCTGTAACACAGTCTGAACTGTGTTACACTTTCTTGCCTGTAGGATCCAAGTCTTAGAATAGAGTTTCCTGCTTCTCAAGAGATGTTGGGCTTCTGGCTTCATGGCAGAGTAGAAGGCGCTATTCCTCCTCAACTCACCCCAATCAATCCCAGTGCAAACAAGCTTTTGCATTATAAGTATGACAGTTTTCCAAAATTGAAAAGATGTCATTGCTGTGAGTGTTTTGTAGCTTTCAGTCAGTAAATGAAGGAGTTTGTTTTCATTTAACTTTCTGTTGCCCCCTAGCTGGTACTCAGAGTCTTGGTACCAGTAGCTGCATCTCCCTGCCCCAACACACAAGCCTTACATTTACATTCAGACATCATTACATCCCTTTCTTCAAAGGTAAGGCCCAGGAATGCCATTTGTGATGTGGTTACTGTAGACATCTCCAAGTGTGTTTCGCTGTTGTGTTTGCATGTCTCTCTAATAGATAATTTTTTCCTCTAACTTTTGTGGCTATTTCTTGCTATAAACCTTTTCTTCTGTGGTTACTGAAGGCAAAATTATTTAACTTCACAATATTACAGACATTTACAAACATGTTTACATTATTTTTAGTTTTTTGTCAGATCAAATGTACAAAGCCCATGGAAATATGAATGGCTAAATCAAATATATGCCCAAAATTATTTTCCCCTACCTTCCTTTTAGACAGGTATCCAGTCTCTCCAACATTGCTGCCCTTCTAATTTCCAGTTCATTAGTTTATAACCTTAGGCCTTGCAACAGTTGGGTTTGATCTCCTGAGATGTGCACTGTGTATAAAATTGGGGGCATCTTGAAATATTTCACAAAAGCTTTGATTGATTTTGTGTGTATGTGTGTGCATGTGTTTGTGTGTGTTTGTGCAGAGAGAGGGCAAGCAGGAAATATGTGCCGAGGAAATCTTTAGAATCCTTTTCTCCTGCGTATTACCCAAATACTGTAGTTAAAACATTGGAGGTGTTTAATAAAACATTATTTCTTCCACAAAATTGTTAATTTTATTGATAATATAAAATATAACGGGAAGCTTAAAAAGGCAACAATAAGTGAAATGGCATAAGAAGCACTTACAGGAAAGGAAATAGCTGTTTTTAGGGGGGGGGGTGTTTAACTCTTATCAATGTATGAAATTTGTACCATATTCCACTAATCTGTAGATAAAAGCAGCCTAACATGCTTGTCATATTCTGATACACTGAATTTTTAAATCTTGAGTGAAGACGAGTTTCTTTGTTGTGCATTAGAGCAGTACTATGCCCTTGTGAGATGAACCTAACCCTTCAGCTCAAAGTTGGCGAAGTTTCATTTTAAGGAATGTATTCCATGGCCTTCTGGGCAACCTACCACAAATATTTGAGCCTCTTTCTTCTAGGAGCACACTCTTGTCAATTTGGCACATTTCTCAGTGTAGACAACTTCATGAGACTCGGGGCTTTGTGCTCCTCTGCAGGTCTACACACAATGAATGTGTGGGCATTGACCTCTTACTGTCTTCTGGAAGTAGCAGTCCAAGTGGCAGACTCTAATTTCAAAGTAGTAATCCTAGTAAAATGAATAGATTTCTTCAACTCGAGGAGGAGGAGGAGGAGGAGGAGTCCCATGCAGGGGTGGGTGTGGCCTCCAGGCCTGGTCAGGAGTGGCTTGAGTGATGCCACGAAGCTGACTTCCCAGCTGCTGCTTTCCGGGGCATGTGGGTCAGGGTGGTGGCAAGGTCACGATGGCTACTTTTGGCCACACCCCACATGGGCCCTGCCCAGTATCCTCGTCTGCTGTTGCCTGACTGGAATGTGTGCTTGAACTGTGATGATGATGGTGATGATGCCTCTTGCTTGCCTGGATGGAGAGATGTGTGTGTTGTGGAGAGATGTGGAAGCCTCTGACTTTGCATGGCTGGAATGTAGCCTACTGTACAAAGGTAAGAGTAAAACATCCACTACCCTTCTCCCTCTGCCTCTGGCCCTGTCACTCGCTACTGGTTTGTAGGCCTTGCAGCGTTGCCCGCAAAGGGGTACACTTCTTAAGCCCAAGAGGGTTCCTGGTTCAACTGTTTATTGAACTGTTTATTGAACATGGACGGGGGAGGGGAGGGGGCAGTTTTCCTGGGAACAAAATCACAAATACCCTCCAGCACTCAAAAGTGGCTGTATGTGAATGGACTAAAGCAGATGCAGGAAGATTTCAGGCAGGCATGCCCTACTCTAATTTTTAATTAAAGACTTAAAGGTGAAGGTAAAGGGACCCCTGACCATTAGGTCCAGTCGTGACTGACTCTGGGGTTGCGGCACTCATCTCGTGTTATTGGCCAAGGGACCCGGTGTACAGCTTTCAGGCAGGTGTATAGCAAGGGAGGGGCGATAGGGGTGGGGTGCCCCGGGCAGCACTCTGGCAGGGGGGCAGTGCCCCCGGGCCCTCCCCACCCTCCACCAACGACGACTGCCGCGGTGCGACCACCATCGCAGAGACGCCCCGATGTTGCGCTAGCAACCCGCTTAATAGCATGCTCTGCTTCTTCCTGCTCGGGCGGAAGCGAGGGGCAGGCCAGAGAGGGGCCCCTCCCTGGCCCACCCCTTGCTTCCGCCCGAGCAGGAAGAAGCAGAGCGCTCTGGCCGAGCAGAGCAGCAGCACCAACCCGGACGGTCTGCACATGTGTGGACATGCGCAGTCCATTCGGACTGACGCTGCTGCTCCCACAGCAACCTTATAAGCGGCAACTCGTAAGGCTGTCGTGTGCGAAAAGCAGCACGGACAGGGCAGCCTTAAGAGTTGCTGGTTGCTCGGCAGATTATAAGGTTGCCGCAGAAGCAGCAGCGCCAGCCTGGATGGACTGCACATGCACTGTTTGTTCTGGCACATGCGTCATGACGCATGCATGCTGCAGAGCAACGCCCCGCCCCCGCAGCCAAGGGGCACTGTTCGCCACTGCTTCCAGGTCATGTGGCCAGCATGACAAAGCCGCTTGTGGCAAACCAGAGCAGCGCATGGAAACGCCGTTTATACCTTCCCGCTGTATTTATTATTTATTATTTATCTACTTGCACTTTGGCGTGCTTTCGAACTGCTAGGTTAGCAGGAGCTGGAACCAAGCAAATGGCATCAGTCACAATTATCTGCTGCACCCTAGAAGCTCTAAGTTGTAGGTGACTGACAAGTACAAGATCAGATCCATCTCTGAGATGCTGCAGATCAGAGATCCTAAAATCAGCCCTCAAAATGATCCAAGATATCTTCACAAAGACCTAGTCAAATAGTGCTGCTTTTCTCTAGTTTGCAACTAATTACCGACCAAGATATGGTGGCATGCTACCTCCACCCAAAGGGTGTGTTCATTGGCACAGAATCAGCACTACCATTACACCCAGACAGCAAAACACCTGGACATCAATAAAGACATCAATAGAAATCCCCAGGGCAGTTTCTCAAAACAGTTGTAGTTTAAAGGTGGTGCATTTCTGACACTCCAGCCTCAAAGGAAAGCTTTCTTTTTCTTTTTTTACCTTCATTTTTAGCAAATGGCTGTTGTGAGCTTGAGTGAGGACCAGGAATGCAAAAATAGGTTCACCCTTCCCTCTCATTTGTCAGTGGGTGTATACTATTGTGGAAATATCAAAGGGCAGAACAAAATACATTTATTAAGGTCTGGCCTTGCCTTTCCCCTCTTAAGCTGAAGAGTGGGTGGAAATCTAATTTGAATGTAGTATAATTGATGTGATAAATATTCATACTTCATCTCATATACACAAATAGGAAACAAGGGGGAGTCAGTGCTGCGGTTTATGCATGCCAGGGATTTGAGAAGAAGTATATGTGCATGTACACACATGCAGTCATGCTTCAGTATCCCATTGTAGCATCACACCAAGAAACAGAATCAGGAGAAACAATTGCAGGCAGGATGCAAAGGTGAAGCTGTGCAGCTAAGGCCTGGCCCAACTTTGAGATCTATGGATGACTGTAAATGGATGTCATTACATGCCACAGGAAAAAGTGGGGCAATATCTGACTTTCAAATGGCACAAGTCGCCAGTGGATGAAGGTCCTATATTCTCCTACCCAGAGCCACATCCTTCCCATTCATCACCATGGTTGGTCTTTGAAGGAGAGGCACATTTAGTACCCACCTCACAGGTGCCCCTGCACTGCACTCTCACATAAGACAGTGGCTCCCCCTCCCCCCCCCCCCCCCGGATGTAAAATTTCTGCCTTTGAAATTGCGCCCAAGTGGTAAAGCTAAATCAGTAGAATAGATAACACCAACTCAAAATTGAAACTGAAACAGGTTAATTGATGTACAATCCACACAGCAACAGCAGAGAAATAAAAAGCAAAGGGAATAGAGCCCCGAAAGGTCAATGCAGATGTCCAGTGCTAGGACTGTGGGTAAAGAAATAATAAAACAAATGAAGGGAATAAAGAATTGGATGGAAATATTACAGAAAATATGCCCAACAAAGAAATAAACACTAATAAGGCCTAGCCCTTTTGCATCTATCAACAGCTTGGGTTATGTCCTTCCAGGCCGCCCACAAAACTTTGGCCAGTCCCGAGGTGTTACGTCCTCTCCCAAATAATTTCCATAATTAATAATAGACAATTAATTTCCATAGTTGTTCTCCCATTCTTTCCATGCTAAAGTGGTTTCTCCAAATTAGCATCAGTTACGTAGTATTTAGAACAGGGGTCCCCAAACTAAGGCCAGGGGGCCAGATGTGGCCCAATCGCCTTCTAAATCTGGCCCGTGGACAGTCTGGGAATCAGCATGTTTTTACATGAATAGAATGTGTCCTTTTATTTAAAATGCAGCTCTGGGTTATTTTTGGTGCCTGCCTGGTGTTTTTACATGATTAGAATGTGTGCTTTTATTTAAAATGCATCTCTGGGTTATTTGTGGGGCATAGGAATTCTTTCATATTTTCCCCCCAAAATATAGTCTGGCCCCCCACAAGGTCTGAGGGACGGTGGACCGGCCCCCTGCTGAAAAAGTTTGCTGACCCCTGATTTAGAATGTCCTTTCAGCTTCTGGTTGCTTAATAATAGTTTAAATTTCTCCCCCCTCCCATTTTTTTTTGAACTTTTTTGCTTTTCCTGCTATTTTATAATGCCATAAGAAATACCACTGGTAATTGTTCCACATTACAAGATAATTTGAAAGAAAAGAGGAATTGAATGTATACATAATAAATAATACATTTTGCATCATAATACCTTGAATATGGCATTATATATCCATGACTTGATAATACAACACACACATAAAATAGTATGGAGACCAACATCAGAGGGTCGAGAGGGATTATAGGGGGGACAAAGTAGAATTTATGACCAGTTACATCAGCAAAGCTATATCCCCCACCCTGAAAAATTGCTTTAGCAAATCTAGCCTGTAGCTATGTATGTCACGAGACTTTCTGTGAACTGGATTTCCCATACTGAAAGCAGTTCCCCCAGAAGCTGTGGCATAAGAAAATTGCAGTTTTGTAAATAAACAGTTGCTGGGGTGTAGCTGTTCATTACATTGTTTCCAAAACTGTAATATTGTACTGTACTATTCCATGAAAAAGCAGTTAATTAACTGCAAGGAGATGGAGGGACAATATGTGGAAATGAGACAATTTTTGATATATTCACATGTGTCTGTTTACTTCAGGTTCAAAGAATTCAAAACAAATATCACAAGAGAGGCCTTTTAATCTGAACCATTTTAAAAGAGAAAAATACCATGTCCAGTGCCAGGAACAAAGCAATATCAAAACACAGATAAAACATTTTGCAGAGAATAAACCCACTGTTTCAGTTAAGACGGTGTTAATAAAATTTACCTTAAAAATACATTCCTTTTTTACATAATAATCAGGAAGAAATTTGTAACAAACCTAAGAAGAGTACATGTCACAAATCTTAAGGTCACTATAGGTAAAACTGAAAATAAAAAGTAAAGCGAAAACATAGGAGGGAAAGGAAAATCCATATTAAATAATCCTAGATGAGAAGGCAAGTAGGAAGCCCCTATAAAACTACCTGTCGTACATAAATTTTAAAGGTGGGTGGGGCCAGGATTTAGGGGTGGGAGGCTAGAGAAAAAGAGCGGTAAGCGGGAACAGCTGGGAGCTTATCGAAAAAGGTGAAGGCTTAATGGGAGCTAATCACTCAATCTATAGTACTCTCAGGGTTTTACACGAAGGTTTAACCTTGTCCAGTTATTTCTTAATTTATCTTCCTTCTTATTCTAATAAACACTGATAGCTTTGCCTCATGCATGCATTGCCTACCAGCTTCAGTAAATGCTTCACTTATGCTTTGTGAATTTGCTCTGCAGCTCAGTAAGGAATTTCTTCACCTCAGCAATTATGCTGCAGCTTTAACTGGATCAAGCGCGGGGTGGGGGTGGGGTGAATTCAGACCAGGAATAAGAAATTGATAAATAATACAATGAAAGCTCAGGTCGGATGAAAATGTGGACAAGCCCTTACTTCCAAGATGTTTGACCCAGACTAGCTCCTTCTTTGAGAATTTAGGGATCCACCACTAGTTTGAATAGTTGTCACTCAGGCAGCTTCAGACATTCATTCATATGTGGGCTGATATGGTCCACCTCAGTAGGTTTTGGGAGAGGATGCAACTCTGATGATAATATCTGTATGTGGTGCAAATGATGTTGGGCTAAACTTTACGTGAAGCCATTTCCTACCCTTCTGCAAAGCATAGTTGTTAACAAGTACAAAAATCTTAAATACTTACCTATATAGGTTTTAAGATTTGAGCCATAGTGATTGCAGATACTTACAGAATCAGAAGCTGCTGGGGTGTTTGAAATAATTTGGGGCTTCCTAAGCCATTGTTTGTTTGTTTTGTTTTGTTTTTTTAAAAATGTTGGATTAAGAAGTCATTTGAAAAAGCTTTTCTTTTATGCTTGAATTTATCTCTATTTTGCTTGCTTTTTTGTTTTATATGCTTTCTGTTTTTGTTTTGCTCTTCCTCTTGGAGGCAGCGAAAGTGGTCGAAGCACTCCAAGCTTATCCATGTGCTCAGACAGCAAATCTTCATCATCGCTATATCAGCAAGCACCTAGACATTTCCATGTCCCAGGTAGGCATTCATTGCTTTGTCTTGATTTTTAATTGCCATCATCTGTAATGCTTGCATGTATAAACAATAGACAAACCAATTTATTTTTATATAAACCAAAAATATTTTAATGCTACACTTAATTGCATTTTATGCCTAATATATAAATCTTAATTTCCATCTATTAACAACAGTTTTCTAGGCCATCAAATTAAGAGCCAAACTGGAATATTTTCCTTTGCTATCCAAGCCATCTTTTCCTTTGCTTGCAAGCATCTGGAATCCAATTTTTTATTGGGGCAGCAGCACTGGGATACTTTTTCTTACCATGATTTAAGTTACACTTGCTTTGCTTCCTACAAAGAACAAAGTGAAAAGAATTTTGGGAGATCTTAACATCACTTCTGGTTGGGAGAGCTCAAATAATCTCTAGTTTGGCCTTTAATACTTCAAACTGAGCCTGACATGGCAACTTTTAAGCACAGAAAACAATCAGATCTCATGCATCACATCTAGTTTAGCCCTGAGCCCTATTCAGGCCTTATACTTGTGTGTAAAACAATCACATGAGAGGGAGAGCTGTGCTGACTAATCTGTCTCATGCATAGCTGCCAAGTTTTCCCTTTTCTCGCGAGGAAGCCTATTCAGCATAAGGGAAAATCCCTTAAAAAAGGGGATAACTTGGCAGCTATGGTCTCATGATAGATGCACAGAGTAGCTTCTCCCTCTGGCATCTTCACATATAGCATGAACATCAGCTGGGAGGGGTCTGGAACCCTGAGAACTTAGGACTCTGACAAACTTTTTTTTTTAAGGACTTAAAGCTACTGCAAAAAAAGTTTGGAAAAAAGTGATCAGAGCTGGTAATTTATATGTTAATGCTGGCTGGCTGAACTGCAGAAAGGTCGCACGTATAAATAAATCTGTTGCTGAGTTGATTCCTAACTTTCTGCTCCATGGTCAGGAAATCTGTACTGTATACACAGGGATTTGTATCTCCTTCCATGAACACGGCAACAAGCCAATGCTAATGTCTCATTTATTTATATGCTCAAAATTAAGCAGTACATTATTCAATATCTGGGGTGGTGGTGGTGGAGGTATTTAATAAAGAGGAAGCCTATTTCAACTGCTTGCTTACTGTTTGGGTCTTCTTCTTTTTCTTTCCTTCTTCTCAGACACTGGAATAAAAGATAACATCTATAGGAAACCCCCTATCTACAGACAGCATGGTACAGTCCGCTTTTCTCTGCTGCCGTGTGGTCTAGCCAGGTCCTTTCCCCTCCTTATGCATGTTTACCTCTGAGTGTGTGCCACCACTCTCTGCTCATTTGTCCCTGTCGCTATTCCAGTTGCATGAATGTATGTCCAGGCAGACGGGTTCCTATTTCTGTGTTACTGGACAATTTCGGACACTGGTGCTGGTCTCCCAAAGATCGGTCGGTATTGTGTCCTATGCCTCCGAGGGTGTTTTTTTGTTGTTTATGCTTTTTGCAAAACAATACAGTACATTTTTAGTGGGATTCACCTGGATGTTGGCTTCTATTTCCCTCTTTTCTCTTAACAGTGCCTGCTGTAAAATAGTTTACAGTCACGATGCCGTAAATTGCCTTTTAATTCCTGTATGAGGTATCCTGTTTCTGCTGCAAATTCTTAGCAATTCTCTGCTACAAAATGCAGTTTAGAGTTTGCCTGGAAACATCTTCAAACATCTTAATGAGGATTAAAGTGTAAAAATAATAATCATGTGGCATGCATGAAGAAGTGAAAAGAATTGGGGAAATGCCTGTCAACAAATGCTGCTGTTGACAAAACTGTTGAGAGGCTGAAGCAAGGTGACACAGAAAGTGTCAGGGTCAGGCCCGGTCAGATCCACTTCCGTAGCTCTTTTGCAGATGCTAATGCTCAGAGAAATGATTGTGTGCTGGCAGGGAAGGTACATATCTAGGTTTGTTTCAGAGCCAGGTCCCATGCTGCTCGTTGCTCCCCCTGCCTTTGCATCTGAAACAGGGTGATGTTGTTCTTCCGCTCAGGGTCCTGGAAGTCAGTTGTTAGAGGTTAGGCCGTGAGCTGAAATCGTGATAAGGCAGCATTATGGAGAGCTGCTAGCAAGCAGCTTGCTCTGGCCAGGGTTGAAAGAGAATGGAGGCCTCTTAAGCATCTCTCCTCCAGTCTGCCTCTTCTAGGCTTTGCTGCCTTGTGGAGAACTAGGCCGGCCCTCTGGTCTAAAGATAGGCACTTCCCCCAGTGTCCCATGTGTTTTCTCCCTGGTGCATTTCCTGTGCTCTTGGGTTCCTGCAGTAGTGTGGGAGGCACTTGGATCCTTGGGCCATGAAAGCACCGTGAGCGACCCTGATGCTGTGGAACTGGTTCTGTGGGCTCCTGCCGCCAGCCTCAGGTTCAGTGATCCCTTGATCACCAGTCGAACCTAGCATAGCCGGTGAGACCATAGCCTCCAACTTAAGTATCCTGATCACTGCTGGAAACTGGGCTCATTATATACTCCAGGCCTGGCCAGTTCAGAGACAAATGCCACACCACTAGTCCCAGCAATGTGTAGAAAGAGATTGTGTCACACAGGGTTTTGGATAACGTATTGAGGCAGGCCTCTGAATTGTCACAAAAGTCCTCCTTCAAGCCCTGGAGCCCCTAATAGGAAGGTGATGAAAGGATGTTTCAGTTGTTCCTGTGCCTCAGGACAACCTATTGCTTTTATGGATCTCTTGTGGAGATAATTGGTAACTTTGACCAGGAAAGATGCACATCAGATTATTCCAAAATCAACCATGCACTTGTAGGGGGATCATGTCTCAGGTACATATGGAGATACATATAGTGCAAAAGATACGGCCAGATTTGTAAAAAGAGAGATGTCACCAGCATTTCTAACTAAAGTAGAAAAACATTCGTGGAGCTCCAGTGAATATTTAGACTCTCTACCAAAATGCATTTGGGCTGCAAATCCATTGTCGTTATGAGGCAAACATAAAAATGCATTAATCAGTTGTTGAATTCTGCATTATTCGCCAGCTTTTAAATATCTTCTGCATGCCAGACACAGATAAATCTTTCATATAAGCCACACATCTCAGTGAGGTCACTCACTGTTTGCTTCCTCCCCATTTTTTTCTTAGCCTATCTGAAATAGGCAAAAATCTGCCTTTATTCCCTTATTGGGTTCTCCATCGGTTGGAGAATATAACAGAGGCCAACCAGAGAAGTTTGAGAAGCAAAGCCTTTATTTTCGCTGTTGCAACAGGGTCCTTCCTCTCACACAGGAGAACAAGGAAGGAACCCCAAACAAAGATGTCTTGCCCTTAAAAAGAGATTTGAAATTGGTTTCAGCCCACCCCCCAGAAGCATCATCCATATGTCACAGAAGGGGTGTAGCCCAAGACCCCCCCTCCCTAGATTCATCATAGGCACATCATGAACGGGGAGGTCTGGTGGCAGTAATCTGAGCATCCTGGACCCTGCCCCCTGCCCCCAAAACCTAATCAACAAAATTGAGAGATATTTACATTTCCCTGTTTCCCAGCCAAGTTAATCACACCCTTTTGTCTGGCAGTCAGGTATCAGGATGCCAGGGATTATCACTTTAATTCCTGAGACAATGAGAAGGTTCCCCCCACCCCACTTCTTCCTTGCAGAGGAACACCTGGTCAGAGAGAGTCAAAATGGTGTCAGTCAGGCCTGTTTTCCTGTGCTGCTTCAGACATGTTTCTGTACATTCATGTACATGTTTTATGAACAATTATTATATATATATATATATATGACCTCAAAATTCTTATAACACTATCCTTACATAATAATGTGGTATTCTGGATATTCACAATATTGTGCTGAGAGAATAAAAGTCTGTGCTTCTGTTCAGTTATTTGAAAACTAATAAATACTAGAGAAGGCTAATTACATGATATTTGCCCCTGTGGTTTATGGAGCATTAGGGGATGGTTAGTCCCTCTGGTGTGGGAGAAGTCATGCTCCTTCTGGGGTAGTTTATCCACCTTTGGTCCCCACCCTGCACTCAGCTGTACCTGAGGCTGCTAGGAGCTATCAGCAGGTGACAGCAGCTCCACCCTGAGAAACAGCTTCAACAACTGGTCAGCTAAACCAGATGGGGGAGCAGATGGGTCTCAAACCCTCGTTGAGTTAGGGACTTCCCATGCATGTGAAGACAGGCTCCAGCAGATTGAGCAGACAAGACCAAGAGGGTCCAACAGTCAAGAAGGTGGTTTCTGCTCATACTGTAAAAGGAAGTGGGGGGCATCTAGGAAAAGGAAAACTCTTTGTAAACTCTGCTGCTTTGTGGGATATCTTCAGGAGGAGAAAGGGCTAAGGAGCAAACCCTACACAAATCTGAGTGGAGTCCCTAAGACAGTTGGATGTTCCTTTGTATGCCTCCTTCTGGCAACTCCTGCAGCCAACCTGTTTCCAAGCGCATTGCTTTCCTTTCCCCTCGGCGAGGCTGAAAGGGGGGAGTCTTGCAATCTGGGCAGCCCAGGACTTCCATACACACTGCTCAGGCTTGTATGCTGGGGAGGTCACATCAATGACATGTTTTGACTTCACCCCCAGAGGCGTACTTCATTGTCTTTCAAGACAGACGAATACCAACAAGGCTTTATTGTTGGAGACATAAAAGTGTTTATATATTTTGCTATAGCACACAATAAATTACTGTAAGGAGGTTAGTGTGATCTAAATATTAATCCCAAGTGTAGGGCACACACATATAGGGCGGATTCAAAGCAATTGCTGAACCTCTGGAAAATGAAGACAGCTTTTAAAAATGAGGAAAGTGAAGACCCATTATTTATGTTAGTGTTAGTGGCTTGGATCCAGACTTAATCGTGCTTCATGTAAACCCCTTGAAATTAATGACTAGCTTAGATCCCATTGATTTCAGTGGGTTTACTCTAAGCATTCTTAAGTCTAAAACCAACCCTGTATTTCTATAACACAAAACAAGAGTGGTTCAGCCCCCAATACATCAAATGGTATTTGGAGTGACAATTAGCACAAGAAAGAGTTAATCATTGTGGGAATTTGTTCTTTGTTGTTATTTGATTGAACTGGATGCACTCAAGATGGCTAAATCATGCATTGTCATAAAAGGATAAGAATCCATTGCAGTGTGTTTATGACATGTTTCAAGACATTTCCATTGCATCGCATCTGCTTTTGAGTATTCCAGTGATTGTGAGCAAAGCCTTCCAAAGCTGAGGTTAAGACATGCTGTCAGTTTTGAATCAACCCAGATCATGTCAACAGAGAAGGATGTTGCCGGTGAATTAGAGCTCAGGTAAACATGGCATGAAGAGCCATGATCACTATCTCCGGCTGTTATCTCATTGCAGCCATGGTGGAAATTGGGGGGCTGGGACCTGCTAATTTACTCGGGGAAAGTACAATTGGGGTAGGAACATTTTATCTTCCTGTTCTGCCTTTTCCCTGTCTAAATCCTTCCCATAGAGGATTTAGTGTCATTTCAGGGAGAGGGGAACACAACAGGTACAGAATCACATAACGGCCAGAACTGAAGTCTTGAGGTCAGAGATGGAACTAGCAACATGTTTCAGAGAAACCTCAACTACATTGCAACAGTCCTACACAAGCCAATAATTTATTGTAGCCCTGATGGACCTGATAGCAATTTCTAGCTCCCTCAAAATTGTTGTTTTATTCCTTGACCATTGGCTCTAGAGTAGCCTTTCTCAACCTTGGGTCCCCAGATGTTTGGCTACAAGTCTCAACAGCCCTGGCGGCTGGCCTTTCTCACAAGGGATGAAGGGTCGTATATAAATTTAATAAATAATGGGAATAATGCTTCATATTTACATACATGATGCTAACCATCATATTTACTAGAGAAAGAAAATTCATTCACAGGAAACAAATATGCAGACCAGATGGCTGTCTCAAAGCACAAAAGGAACACTGGGTACATGGAGTTATTTGTATGTAAACAGAGAACTGAAAAGTTAGCTACCATCCTACTGGTATGTCTTGTTGAAGAAAACAAAGTCCATCTTTGTGTAAAGATCCATGGAAACAGTCATTTGTACTGAATAAATCCCAAAACAAGTCACACAAATCTTCTAAGAATTAAAGCTAGCAAATGCAGTGCCAACTTTAAAAACCTTGCAACAGAACTTGGGGGCAGGAGAGTAGGACAGCAAAAAAGATTCTTTCACTAACAGTGCAGCTACATTTTAAAACCAGAATGAGAAACTTCCAAAAGACGTGGTATTGCTGTTTCCCTGGCCTGCTTTACGTAGCTACCCTAAGACTCCCCATCTTTTATTTTACATTAAGCAAGTTTTAGGATTGTGAAAATTAGTTCAGAATTCAGCAAGTGAATGCACTTTGACTTTCAATACAATTTACTATCTGCGGAGTTGGGAGGCACAGGCTATCTTTTCAAATGACCTATAAAGCTTTTCGTTTTCTTCCTCTACTACAAAATCTGCCCTGGGAGTCCATAGGAGTTCATCTCCTGTTGTATTAAGAATGGGGGCAATAATGATTTCACCTTGAGATGAGAGTTCTGCTTACCGTAATTCTTTTGTGCTGAATTTAAGGCTTAAGATAAGCCATATGCTAGATTCTCAATTTGTTTTGGTTAGTTCTAGCTCCTAGTGCAGTTCCTAGTACAATTCCCATCTTCCCTGACCACTGGTCCTGTTAGCTAGTGTTATGAAAAATGTACCCCAAAATGCGTTGCCTTTTAAGAAGGACAGACGCGGGTCGGAAGCTCCAAAATTTGCACTAAGTTCAGCTCCGCCGGGAAAATGACAGAGACCACACAATGCTGTCAGGAAAAACAAACTGATCCCTTTATTGCAGAATGCAAAGCTACAGCTGTAGGGTCCCTGCCTCTGGAAAGAAGGAAGGAACCCCGGGAAATGGTGAAGTCCCCTTATATACCCTCCTGTCCCTGCATGGAAATCTCTGGACTGGGAGGGAGGGGGAGACAAGGGCGACGGGTGGGGGATCGGATTAGCTGGGTGCGGAGATGACTTTTCCTTTCAGATGGAGAGATGTCAATCGCTCTTCTCCTGTCGCTGATGGTGCTCCCTGTTGTTTGGCAGGAAGGGCAATCAGTCGAGATGGGTGCAGAGGTGGGGCAGTTCCTGGCGATTTCCGTGGGGTGGAAGTCCGCCCGGCAGGTGTTTTCCTCCAGGCCATGGAAGGGTGGGCTACGTAGAGGATGGCAATTTATTTGAATAAAGTTGTTCCAGCTAATCCCTCTATTGTCCGTGTGTCCTTGAATGGGTATAGGGTGGTAGTAGGGCAAGGTTCAGGTGGGTTGGGATCATACAGGGTTCATACAGAAAATATACCTGGAAAACATACCTAATACAGGGATTTCTAATTAAAAGGTAGCAATACAGTTCTAAGATATAAAACAGCAATTCCAATACAGAGAGATACTAGCAATTCTAATACAGAGGGAGCGGATAGAGATTTCATGGTAAGAGAACATATAATAGGCTGTATTATTAACTTGAGTAGAAAAGTGTCACTTTGGATTTGGGCGGTTTCCCCCCCCCCCTTCTTCTGGAAACATTGTTTTGTTCTGGGCGGAGGGGAGGTGGAGAGGGGAAATGTGTGAGTTTATGCTAACTGTTGTGCATATGCAGATCCTTAAGCCTTCCTTCAGGCAGGGTCGCGTCCTAGCTGGAGGGGTGGGGAGACAGGGAAGATGGCATTGAACAGGATTCTGGGTATTGCAGCTGTCAAATTCTGTCACCCCTCTCTGTTCATTAATAATGGTGTCCTGCAACCCCCCCCCCAATATGATTTTATAACAGTCCCCTCTCTGAGGCAATATTGTTGTGTAACAACCAATCATTGCCTCACATAATCGACAGTGACGTATTCTCCATTTCCCAGGTGGTACATTGGCACAACCTAGGGGTATGTGGTGGCGGCTCAAAGGGGGGCTTGGGAGAAGCATTTTATAAGAAATGGTCTATGCCTTACATTTACCGGGAAGGTCCACCAATGACTGAAAAATGCAGTTTCCTTGGAGTTTGCCTTTTGTGTGTTCTCAGGTGTCAAAGTTAGCTTTCTGGTCCCACACCTCCATCATGGCACAGCAGCAACAATCCCTGGTGAATCCCCTTAGGGCTTTCATATTGACCATGTCACCTGGCACTCACCATAGCTGCCACAGGTTTGGACATGTCATGAGAGAGATGCCTTGGCCTTGGCCTTTCTATGGGATTTTTTATTATAGGCTCTGGTCTTGCACTGTAGGGAGTTGCTCAGTTGCTCTTAAAGGGAGAAAGCTACTTGCACCTTGGATACACTTGCCCAATTAGAATTGACCCAATTAGAATTTATACAGCCCCATAAAAACCATTCTGAAAAGGGCACATGTCCAAATTGGTCAATTTAATTCTATAAGGAATCATTCCTGGTAAATCAAGGCATATACACCTTCTTGTATCTGCTGTTTTCATGGATCCTGAAACTGCTTCTTGGTAAAAAGAAGGCTGGCACACTACAAAGTGCCAGGTGAGATAAGGAAATGTGGTCATAAATTGATCTAAATCTCAATAATGGACTATGCAATAGCCTGATCTATTAGAAAACATGAGTCCTCCATTGGGCGTATAAGGAATAATACCACCATACAATAACTCACTATACATTAAACATGAAAACAATTACACACAAAAATGCCCCCCTTTGTGGAAATAACATATACTTGTCAGACATAGGTCAACGTTTCTGCATAATATCACGTAACATAGAACATAATTATATATCAGTTGCATATCTTGAGGCCAACTCTTAACAGGGCACAGAGTCTTGAAGTCAAAAGAGAGTATATGTCCTTGCAATTCACTTTCCCCCCTTTGTCAGCCCTCCACCCCCCTACATAATAACACATAATACACAAAACCTACAAATTAGTAATTCCACCCCAGTTGGATGTCTTTGAGGAAATTGTGGTTTTGAGGCAGTTCTTGCTTTTTCTCACATCCTTAACCATTGGGCACATGGGCTTGAGGTCAGAAAGGGAAAGAAAATGTCCTTACAATTCAACTCCCTCCCCTTTGTAAATTTCCCCAATCCCCCCTTTTGTCAGTCCATATCCTTTTGGAATGAGATTGTTGTGGCCAGTTTGAAAACTCTGGTGTCTGTTGTTGCAGGTAAAAGTCTTGTGGTCCGGAGGATTTGGGTTCAAGGTTTTTTCCATCATTGCATCTGTAGTAACATCTGTAGAAGGAGTATGCTGTAAGGGGCAGGGTTTGGGGTACTTAAGGGCACAGTTAGAAGAAGGAAAGGGCAGAGGCCAAAGGGAAGAAGAGGGAAAAAGGGGGGGGGAATATCTCCTGGAGTTTTCTTGGGAAGCTGCAAACAATAAAATCTTGATGGATTAAGTATTTTATTCATCACATTTCTATATAATTACTACTGTTGTTAGCTGCTAAGTCTGTTTTCCTTTACCTAGGGGTTTATTATTATCATTATTATTATTATTATTATTATTATTATTATTATTACTACTACTACTACGGAAAGAATGACTTAGATGTTACATTCACATGTACAGAAATAAAGAGTAGAAATACAAAAAAGTAGAAATGCAAAATAATGCAAAAATAAGAACAAAATAATATTTAGATTACCACTCAAACAACAATTTTTTCAGATGGACTTGACACAAAAATCTCAGATTAAAAAAAAGAATTATTATCAAATAATATGAAGACATTATAAAGACCATACAGGTTAATATTGGACTGTAACCTAAAGATTTGAAGGTGAATGGTAAAATAATGGGAAAAAACCTTAAAAGTCATCATGTGCTATCTGATAAAAGAGAACTCTATGGGGAAAAACACAGATGGTACCTGAATAAACATCAGTAATAAGTTTTGGAGATGCAGTGAATGAAAGACCTCATTCCACGTGATGGACTGATGGACATGCCCCAAAATATAACAAAACAAAACACTGACATGTGAGGAACCAAAATAAATAAATAAATGCTAAAACACACAATTTCTAACAATGAGCATCTCAGATGAAAATTAAGAGAATAGCAATCTAAAGTTGTGCAGGTATGGTTAGATTAATTTCATAGACATAATGGAAAAACTGATTTAATAAATGAAAGCAGATTATTTGTAACCTAAAGAGAAGCGTCAAAGTAAAGGAAATATATAAAACTATAGCGGGAAGTAAACTAATACAGCAGGGATTTAAGCTCGTTTTGCAGACTGTAAGGAAAGAAATTACTGTTTGTATCTCTTCACTCCCCCCCCCTTTTCCCCTTTTTGTTTGCTGTGGGAGAAAAGAATAAACACTTGTTACTGGGGTTTAGTCCTTCAAATATCCTTTAGAAATGTTCTTCCTGGGAAAGCTGTGAGAATAATTTTTGCATGTTAGGTTGGAACTTTGCAAGGGGGGAGGTTATGCAGAAGTTAATGCTTGGGGTGAAATGCAAATGAAGGTGCTTCCTGAATACCCATTGGAAAGGGGGAACAGACCCTTGGTTTGCATAATCTGGAGTGTTTTCTAAGCCCTTGACTAAATCACAATCAGTGGTAGAATGAAGAGGAGACACTACAAACAACAACAACAACAACAACAACAACAACAACAACAACAACAACAACAACAAATACTCAAGAGATGAACTCAAAGTGGGAGTGCTGAGATATTTACCTCTGGAAAGAATTTTGCATATTAGATTTGGAATAATGGTCCAGCACTTGACCCTTTTGTTTTCTCAAGTGACCCCTGGGGTCAAAGACACATAAGGAAATTTAAACAAATTTCCCCTTGCAGGGCACAGGCCCTTCAGCATTTGGTTGCTGTTTTTGTTTTGTCTTTTAACCTTCTTTTTTCCTCTCTTTTTCTCTTCAAGCTGGCATAGCCTCTGTGCATGTACAGAGTTTGTGATTCAGAAATCTATTGTACCACTTGAAAGTGTTGCAGCTGTTGGTTAAGTCACCATTTGAAAAGAGGTAGGGAAGGGTGAATAGGTTAGATTTTACACAGAAACCCAGCAATTTACACTTCCACCAAACCAGCAACAAAAGTGGTCAAATTAAATTCTTTGGTCAGTTTAAATCCATTTCTTTAGCTTTTGTGTCCTGAGATATTTCTGACACCTCTTATTTCCTGTTCCTTGCTGCTTTGGAAGCAGGCTTATAAATCTTAAACTTTAAATATATAAAACTTCAACATCCAGACAACCCAATATTTTCACAAGAAAGCTGCAATAAAAGTTTGGTTAAATTAAACTACTTAATGAAGTATTAGCCATGTTTACTGTACTATATAAACATCTCATACCCCAGGCAAAATAAATCTAGATTTGCCCCCTTTATCTACAGGGTTTTGGGGTGCAGACTTGTATTCAAGAATATTTCACAAATGTGGATTATTATTATTAGTGTGCTTTCCCTCTGGTCCTTAGCGGAACAATGACCCGCCCCCTTATGTATGGGTAAATGACCAGTCAGAATTCATAAATTGCAAATGTTTGTTTGTTTTTAAATAATTTCAGCCATGGGCAGACTAAAATTCCCTGCCCCCTCATGTATGGGAAAATGGCTACAGGGTCACAATTCATAAGATGTTTTCTGCCATTTATTTACAAGGGAAAATGGTCAAGACTTTCATATGTGCTTAAACTTTAAACCTTAATAGACAAAATGGTAAAAACTTATATAATCACTCCTTAAAAAACAACGACACTCTTGTTCTGACTCTGAAAACCAATAATCTTTCCTTGCCAGAAAGCAGAGCTGGGCTGAATTTAAACCCATCACCACATCAGACACATTGCCTTTCACATAGCTCTAAAATGGAAGTTAGAAGGGACCACATCAGACACATTGCCTTTCACATAGCTCTAAAATGGAAGTTAGAAGGGACCCTGAGGTCATTTAGTCTAACCCTCTAAGATACAGGATTCACAAGATTTGAATGAAAATACCAACTTTATACAGAACCCTTTAGCAGATGAGTTTTTTTCCTTAAGAGACTGATATCAGGAGCCCGACAATAACCCTTCTGTCCAACACAATCAAAGTTAAAACTAGACTCAGATAGACAATTCCTGGCTATGGAAGCTCTACTTTTGACAAACAAATCACCTTTATAGGAATAGCTGTTCAATTTTCCTTTAGTCAATATTCCTCTAGTCACTTGGAGAAAGACTCCCCTTTGTAGCCTCTCTCAATAACAACATTTGCACACCTCATTCTCATATTTATCATATTTAAGATTGATCGGTTCAACATTGTTTCTTTATACTAGAAATTTAAAACAAGTTGGCAGTTTTAACCACTTAAGAAGGCAGTCTATGAATGTTGTGGCCAATTTAAACACAACCCCATAACATTTCTAAACATTGAGTACATCTCTTATCCACTTATAGCTGGAGTTTATGAAGTGAACATTTTCAAGTTTCGAAATATTTTCAAAGCATTGAGCAAGCATTTTCAAAGTTACAACTCTTTATTTTCCTTCATCCTGCCCCTCTTTTTACTTTTGGAGAGGAAAAAATGGCCTTCTACAGCCTCTTTAAAACAAACCTTTACACACTACGTCCACTCTTTTTAATATTTGCCATGTTTTTGGGTTGATCAAGCCCTTACATAAAAATTATTTAAGCAAGCTTGCATTTCGTTTTGGTTTTCTTCTTTTGTTTTAGACCCTGAAACATTTCTTAAATACAATTGGAGGCGTTTATCAGAGTTCAGACGGGAAGTAAGCTCTCCTTGGGCTTATTTCTCCCCTGAAGCCTGCAGAGTTGTCTCTTTGGACAGGGGTGCACCCATTTTTGCCCTGGTCAGTCTCCGAAGGGGCACTTGCGCAAGTTCTAGCCCTGGGCAGTCTCCGACGGGGCTGTGGGGGGGGGTCTCTCGGGGTTCTGGGGATTCCTGGGGAACCTGGGGCACGTCTAAGGAAAGTGGACTGACTCCGATAGGAAAGTGGACCGACTCCGATAGGAAAGTGGGCTTGGGAAGGTTGCTAAAAGGGGCTCTCTAAGGGAAAGTGGGATTTGGAAAGTCTCCTTAGGAAAACGTTCTAGGAAAGTGGACACACTCCGAGGAGGACTCCTATTCCCACCCGCGTTTCAATGGTGCCACAGCAATCTCCCTGCCTTTTACACTCTAGACTCAGATCCTACTGAACGCTTGCCTACGCAATGTCAGATCGGAACTGAGGAATACAAAGTAGGAAAGGAACGGGTGCACTTGCATTCTCTGGTCATGGGTCATACCCAACAAGGGTCGCCATGGCAGAGGGGCGTCTTCACCCGGGATAGCTAGCAGGCGAGAGAAGGTAAAGTTACCCAAGGCTCGCTATCTGGGCAAACTCCGACGGACAACAAGCCTTGGGGAGGGAAAGGGCAGCCGCAAAACCTCAAGCCTGGGCAGACTCCAACGGGCCTTGGGCTTTTTGGCTGTGAAAAATAGGAAAGAGTTTGATTGCTGTGGCAATTCCCACCCCGAAAAGCCAATTTCCCTATTGATACTCACGTCGCAGCGCGCTGCCTTCTTTTCCTGAAGCTTGATCACCTCGCGACAACAGGAGAAGAAAATCTTGGAAAACAACCCCCACGGCCGTCTGGATCCTGTTTGTTTTCCCTGTGTGGTCCCGCTAAGGATCCCAGTTAGGCCAGAACTCCAGGGACAGTCGGGGAAGGAGATCCCCCCTGCAAATGGCTGGGTGCGCTTGGGCCCTCCAACCGCGGCGCCCCAAGAGTACGGCTAAACGGAGTCTCCTGCCCTGGCTCGCCATATTGTTATGAAAAATGTACCCCAAAATGCGTTGCCTTTTAAGAAGGACAGACGCGGGTCGGAAGCTCCAAAATTTGCACTAAGTTCAGCTCCGCCGGGAAAATGACAGAGACCACACGATGCTGTCAGGAAAAACAAACTGATCCCTTTATTGCAGAATGCAAAGCTACAGCTGTAGGGTCCCTGCCTCTGGAAAGAAGGAAGGAACCCCGGGAAATGGTGAAGTCCCCTTATATACCCTCCTGTCCCTGCATGGAAATCTCTGGACTGGGAGGGAGGGGGAGACAAGGGCGACGGGTGGGGGATCGGATTAGCTGGGTGCGGAGATGACTTTTCCTTTCAGATGGAGAGATGTCAATCGCTCTTCTCCTGTCGCTGATGGTGCTCCCTGTTGTTTGGCAGGAAGGGCAATCAGTCGAGATGGGTGCAGAGGTGGGGCAGTTCCTGGCGATTTCCGTGGGGTGGAAGTCCGCCCGGCAGGTGTTTTCCTCCAGGCCATGGAAGGGTGGGCTACGTTGAGGATGGCGATTTATTTGAATAAAGTTGTTCCAGCTAATCCCTCTATTGTCCATGTGTCCTTGAATGGGTATAGGGTGGTAGTAGGGCAAGGTTCAGGTGGGTTGGGATCATACAGGGTTCATACAGAAAATATACCTGGAAAACATACCTAATACAGGGATTTCTAATTAAAAGGTAGCAATACAGTTCTAAGATATAAAACAGCAATTCCAATACAGAGAGATACTAGCAATTCTAATACAGAGGGAGCGGATAGAGATTTCATGGTAAGAGAACATATAATAGGCTGTATTATTAACTTGAGTAGAAAAGTGTCACTTTGGATTTGGGCGGTTTCCCCCCCCCCCTTCTTCTGGAAACATTGTTTTGTTCTGGGCGGAGGGGAGGTGGAGAGGGGAAATGTGTGAGTTTATGCTAACTGTTGTGCATATGCAGATCCTTAAGCCTTCCTTCAGGCAGGGTCGCGTCCTAGCTGGAGGGGTGGGGAGACAGGGAAGATGGCATTGAACAGGATTCTGGGTATTGCAGCTGTCAAATTCTGTCACCCCTCTCTGTTCATTAATAATGGTGTCCTGCAACCCCCCCCCCAATATGATTTTATAACACTAGGGATCATGGGAGTTGTAGGCCAAAACATTTGGAGGGCCGCAGTTTGGGGATGCCTGTCCTAGTGTCACAAAAATAACCATTTGATGCAGTCATGTGGCGTTTCCAGGAATTATTTCCTGCTAGGCTGAATTTTCCGAGCATTTCAGCTATTGTGTTGTACAAAGAGACTTGTCTGTGTTGTTTAATGTGGAATTACTGCCATGGTAAAGCTGCAACATGGACTGGACAATTTTTCCATTAGATCTAATGTTGATTCAAGGAGGATTTTAAACTGACTGACATTTATGCGATCGATTGATAGACAGAGAGTATTTGTGGGGATAAAACACTGTAAGACTTTCCTCACCATGTGCTCCACAGTGTTATTTATGAGGTTAACTCTGATGAGATTATGAATACTGGCTCACCTAACAAAAAATAGTTTGTGGCCATAGCAACAGATTTCCCATAGAATGGCTAGAAAGATATGATAGAAAAAGATACCATGTTTCATGTGTCTTTTAGCATGGAGATGTGCAACTGTGCATATTTATTCTCACGTCCCCTTAAGTTCAGCAAGTCTTATTTGCTACATTTAGGCCAGTGTTTCTCAACCTTTTTTGGGCCACGGCACACTTGTTCTATGAAAAAAAATCCCGCAGCACACCAACTCTGTGCCGCCCTATATTTAGTTTAGTTTGGAGGGGAGACGTAATCATTACACAAAAAGTGCATGGTGTAAAAGTTGGAGTTTAATGGCAAAAGACTGTTGAGGGGTTCCTTTGCGGGTCTGTTCTGCATTATGTCCTTGGCGGAGCCACTCGCCGCCTTCTCCCCGTGCGCGCAGCCCCGGTGGCGGAGTTTCTGCAGCGGAAGGGAACAAACGACGGACCGACCTCCGATCGGTCCCTGTCTGTGTGGGCTGGGGCTTCTTGGTGAGGCTCCCTTTTGAGGCTCCCACATGCGGCTCCGGAGCCGCGGGTTGCCGACCCCTGGGCTAGCAAGAAGAGCACCTCACCTTCTGCAGGACTCCTTGCCGAAGAGGCCGCTCACTCCCGCGCCGACCCAAAAACTCCCGGGCGCCGCCAGCAAGAGGAGCGAGAGCGAGACAAACAGCCGCGGTGGTGGCTGTTGAGAGCTACACTCGCCCCGCCCCCGTCGTGACCCGGCCGGCTTCCTTTCCGGCGGGTCAGCGCCCCTAATGGCGGCCGCCAGTCACGTGACAGGGCAGCAAATCGCCCTTCTCATCGCCAGTACACCAACCAGCGTCCCGCAGCACAGTACTGTGCCGCGGAACAGCGGTTGAGAAACGCTGATTTAGGCTATGTATAATCTCCTGGGAGATTTCCCTACTTCCACATATATGCAATTTACATCTACAATATGCAGCTGATAGCTGGAAATGCACGATTTTGAACCTTGACTGCCATTAGATGCTACACTTAGGTTTGCATTCTTCAGCTACGTCCTGGCTCCTGAAAAACAGCTGCTTTGTTTTTAATGGATAGGATTTGTCTCTTTTCTCTCCTCTTCCCCACCCCACCCTGCACAAACTATATTTCTAAATAGTATTTTATTCCAAAAGGGATACCTCACAAGCCTCTAATAACCAACAGGGAAGGCACCTTGAAATCCCTGCCACTTGGTGAAGTGGGAAAAGTGAAACAATTGTTTAATTTATGCTCCACATACTTCATTTGTTTCTAGATGTTACCCAGTGTAAGCCAACTGTCTAGCTTTGGCTGCAAACGGAAACAGATGAAGTGCTTGGGGAAGGATTGGGTACGTGGAAGAGAATTGGGGGATATGGTGGTATGAAGGGTGAGTTTGGTTATGACTCGTGAATAAGCCAAGCTTCTTTCCAATAGGGGGGAAGTAGCTCAGTTTATTTAGCCATGGATGTCTCCCCCATCTTGATAACACAAGGTCTGGATGCTTGCTAGTACACCGGCCCTTATATTAATTTCATAATTACTGACAAATGTAGCATTTCATAACCCTCTTTTTGCAGGTTTGTTTATATAAGCTGTTGTTTGCAGAATACACTTTAAACAAACAAACCAAAATGCTATTTTTACTCTGGAAATTCTTTTTATTGTCTAGCATCAAGAAAATCAGATGATGACAGCAGTAGTTGTGATCAAGACAACAGGAAGGTAAATTTCGAAGGCATCAGAATGATAAGTTTCCTACAGCATGGGGACAGTTTTTGAAATGGTGCTTAAAAAGCAAGATACCCTCTTGATCTTTTTGTTTTAGAGTTTGCTCTGAAGTGGCAAGAAATTTGATTAAATATGTGTGGTGAATAGGCCAGAATCACATCCAGCAGAACGGTCTAACTGAAATCGGCAGAGCTGCTCCAGTTAAGTGGTTCCAAAGATTTCTGACCACAGCCAAAAATAACACCTAGTGTTAATGAATCTAGGCTATGAAAACTATTAGCAATGGAAAGAAATACAAATTTTAATAATGAAGCCCTTGGTGAAGCTTTCCACATTTTTGCACTATAGCTTTTTTCAAGTCCAGATAAATTTTTGAGTGTCTGGTTCAAGAATTAAACAGACTCCTAGAAGTATAGGTCACATGGAACTTGTTCCACTTGCGGATCATCCACACAATTGTCCTAGCCAAGCGTATGCTGTGTGATCCAGAAGGTGCCATTTTATCCTGGCTGGTGCCAGTATAACAGTGTGGCTGACCCAGTACAGTATCTCCTTTTGCATTTTGTGCCTGCCAAGGTGTGTGTGGCGGGGTGTAGATTCATATAGGTAGGCGGGCAGGCATAGAAAATGAAAAGCTGGTAAGACACTTTGATGAAAACGTTCAGAATGTATTAGGGATATTAGGTGGTAATGTCACCAAACCAAGATACCTTGTAAGTAAAGCTGCTTCATTAAACAAACCAGTTACGTATTTAAAATTAATGTCCTAATTTAATCAGGAATTATATTTGATGCAGCAAGTTAATAATAATAATAATAATAATAATAATAATAATAATAATTTATACCCCGCCCATCTGGCTGGGTTTCCCCAGCCACTCTGGGTGGCCTCCAACAGAAAAATAAAACACAATAATCTATTAAACATTAAAAGCCTCCCTGAACATAGCTGCCTTCAGATGTCTTCTAAAAGTCTGGTAGTTGTTTTCCTCTTTGACATCTGTTGGGAGGGCGTTCCACAGGGCAGGCGCCACCACCGAGAAGGCCCTCTGCCTGGTTCCCTGCAACTTGGCTTCTCGCAACGAGGGAACCGCCAGAAGGCCCTCGGTGCTGGACCTCAGTGTCCGGGCAGAACGATGGAGGTGGAAACACTCCTTCAGGTATACTGGACCGAGGCCATTTAGGGCTTTAAAGGTCAGCACCAACACTTTGAATTGCGCTCGGAAACGTACTGGGAGCCAATGTAGTTCTTTCAAGACCGGTGTTATGTGGTCTTGGCGGCCGCTCCCAGTCACCAGTCTAGTTGCCGCATTCTGGATTAGTTGTAGTTTCCGAGTCACCTTTAAGGGTAGCCCCACGTAGAGCGCATTGCAGTAGTCCAAGCGGGAGATAACTAGAGCATGCACCACTCTTGCTAGACAGTCTGCAGGCAGGTAGGGTCTCAGCCTGCGTACCAGATGGAGCTGATAGACAGCTGCCCTGGACACAGAATTGACCTGCACCTCCATGGACAGCTGTGAGTCCAAAATGACTCCCAGGCTGCGCACCTGGTCCTTCGGGGGCACAGTTACCCCATTCAGGACCAGGGAGTCCTCCACACCTGCCCGCCTCCTGTCCCCCACAAACAGTACTTCTGTCTTGTCAGGATTCAACCTCAATCCGTTAAGTCAAGCTCAGAGGTATTGAAAGCTCCCTTGCTCTGCTCTTCAGGCGGCTGTGCCAGACTTCACAAAGCAGGGACATTTATTCATGTCATCATATCAAGTTGGTATACGGAGGTGGGGCGGGCAGGACAAATGCTTACTGCTTTTGAGTCTCCCTGGCACAGCACAAGATGAGCAAGCTATGCTGTGCTTCCTCTGAGGGTAAAAGTCGGCCTCATGCTGGGCTGGGCAGCACCCAGAAGCGCTGAGGTTTTCTTTTGCCACTTCTGTGCGTGTCCCGGCCTGAGATGAGGTGAAAGGTTGGCTCCTCGCCACTCTTCAGAGTCACCAGCACTTGCCAGAAGACAGGGAAAGGGAGCAGGATCTTTCTCTTTCTTGGGTGAGCAGAAGGTGAGAATCTCATCCACCAACTTGAAATCAAGACAACAGCTTCATTATCTCACACATTTGACACTCAGTTTACGCAAAACGCCAATGAGATTTCAGTTTGTTTTATTGCTCTGTATTCTTAAGAAGAACCCAGATAGGCACTTTCGCACTAAATGATTCCACAGTAAGGAGAATCTCCAGCATCTTGCTGTTCATCGTTTTCAGGACTTGGTTTTTAAGGCCACTGGGATACCTTTGATCTAGCTACACAGGTTCTTTATTAGCCTTCATACAACAGTGTAGTTGCTTGGGGTAAATTACAGGGGGGAATGTATAATCTTTCATTTCATGCAAATATTAACGGTGCCTGACCTCACAATGTGGAGGGTGCTGTGATACTAAGAGTGCTTGCTCAGAATAATTCATTTTTCATCACCTGATTTTATGCATGCACAAAATAATTGAATAATCGCTGAAACCTCTGATAATTGACTGATTATTTTTTAAAAAAACTGAATGACAGGGCTGCTTCTAAGACCGGTCAGGTTTTTTGAGCACTTGGAGGGAGGAAGCATTTTATCTTCGCAAAAAGCATTCAGAGTCGGCTGTGTAAATGGGCCTTGCATGCTGCTGGTGTTGGTTTAAGGCATGTTAAACCCTTCTGATCACACACACACACACACACACACACACACACACACACACACGGACATGAAGGCAGCTTGTCAGATCTGCTAGTCCTTACTTCCTCTTTTGGTAGGTTGCTCATATTCATTCATATAGCCTGAAATCTTACTGAAATTGAAAAGCGGTAAGTGAGCAACAGGAAATCCATCCTTCCTAACATCTCAGTGGTGAAATACTTTTCTTGCTGATACAAATGGTTTCAAAATAATGATAAAACTTTATTTTACTTTCACGTTTCACGTGGTTAATTCCGACCTATATGAATTTTCGGGGAAGCTTCTCATTTTAATGCTGGGATTTGTTCTTCTCAGCTAAAATCAAGTTGGCTGACTTTGAAAGAGGAGGTGGATGCCAGAACCAACTCTCCAGATCTGGATACTCAGTCACTCCCCCAAAGTCCTGGAACCAACAGAGAGCTTCAGCGTTTGCACAACAACGCAAACAGTACCTACTTACGTAAGTCCTGGAAGTTCCCCCCCCTTCGTATCTGGTAAAGTAAATTGACTGAGACCCAATTAACACAATCAAAGAGTCATGTGGCACATTAACGACTAACACATTTTTATGGGCATAGGCTTTGTTGCTCAAGCCCACTTCATCAGATGCATGAAGTGAAATCATAGTTGGAGAAAATGGTCAGGTGGGAGTTGAATAGCAATGAGATACAAAAATATATGATCAGTGGGCACCGCTTTAACCTTTTACTGAAGCGGATTGGTGACAGTTGCTGACATTATTGCATTAACACAGCTGTAGTGGGGCAGCATAGCTGCCAAGTCTCCCGTTTTCCCCGGGAAACCCCCGTTTTTACTTACCTTTTCCTGGTGGTCCCCCGTATCACTTCGTCTCCCGTTTTTCTCCGTTATTTTCTCCTGCTGGCGGCCATTTTTTATTTCCGATTTGCCCTTCTATGGGCACCCAAAATGGCCGCCGGCGGCTTCAAAAGCCGCATCTACGCATGTCCGGAAGTGCATAGACGCTACTTCCGGTGGCGGCGGCGGCCATTTTTGGTGCCCATAGATGGGCGGAGCGACACTGGAAGTTGTGTCGACGCACTTCCTGACATGCGTACAAGCGACTTTCGAAGCCGGCGGTGGCCATTTTTGGTGCCCATAGAAGGGCAAAGCGACACCGGAAGTTACGTCGACACAACTTCCGGTGTCACACGGCTGCCGGTCCCGGATTCTGCAGTCCGGGACTTGGAAGGTAAGCGGGGCAGGGAGTTTTTCATCAGAAACAGGTTCATCAGAAACCTACAAATGCCGGCACTGAACTTCAGCTGTTTCACCTGTATTCACCGTCACTTCAAAAAGTGCAATGGAAAGCACATCATGGGAGGTTTTAGGTCTCCCATCAACATTCAGCCAAAGGCATAAGGCCTGAGACTTGGGAGGGTCTATACGGCACCCCTCTGTAACCTGGTGCCTTCCTGCTGTTGTTGGGAGTACAACTCCCATAATCTCCGAGATTGATGGGGATTGGAGTCCAAAATATCTGGAAGGTACCTGGGTGGTCTAGAAGAAGATGGCTGAAAGCTGCATATTTTATTGAGGCATTGGCCTCAAACTAATGCATTGGAACTGGGACAGCCACCATATATTGCATTAATACTGGCAGAGCAGGTGCAATGCTTGCACACACTTAACCGCCAGTTCATAGATAGAGGGATCCATTTAATATAGAAGAAGAATGACTAGTGATCCACGAAACCAAATGTCCAAAAACTTCCGGCCACCTAACTAATAGCATTTTCCAGATTTGCCAACATTTCCTAAAACACTTCATTGCAACATTTCCTAAAACACTTCATTGCAAAGTGTCCTGTTGGAAAGTAAAGCTAGATTGAACACTTGTCCCTATTGCACATATTTGCAAATCTGTGCTATCCATATTGCACCCCACCCCAATATATAAAGCAGGCATAACTCCTATAGCCTGCCCCACTGAGCATTCAAGCCATTGCATTTTCTACTAGGTGGAGCTTCTGGGCCAACCTCAGGGGCAGCCCCACATAGAGCATATTGCAGTAGTCCATCTGGGAGGTTACTAACACTTATGGCAACAGTACTAAGGCTATCCTGGTCTATAAATGGCCATAGCTGTCTTCCCAGCCTAAACTAGGCACTCCTAAGCACAGAAGTCACCAGGGGCTCTAATAACAAAGATGGATCCAAAGTTGGTCTCTTAGGTGCTATTGGATGGCGGGGGGGATTTATTTTGCTCCTTCTGGGTTATTGGTAAAGCTTGTGGAAGACACCAAGGGTGCTGCAGGGTTCTGTTGTTGTTCATTGTCTTTATAAATGACGTGGATGAAGGAATTGAGGGGATGGTCATCCAATTTGCAGATGACACCAAACTGGGCAGGGTAGCCAATGCTGCAGAAGACAGAATCAGAGTTCAATATGACCTTAACAAATTGGAGAACTGGGCCCTTTAATCAAGCCAGAACACCATTCCAGCAGCCCTGTGACAAGAGCTATAGTGGGAACCATTCTGAATCCCATAATAGCATTGTTTTGCCAATGCTTAGTAGTCTTGTGGTCCAATTGTTCAAAGTGTTTACCTAAAATGCAACTAAATTCTAGTTCCAATGAAAGTATTTTTCTGGGTTTGTTTGTTTTTATATATATAAATTAAATAAATGACTGACTGACTGACTGAATGAATGAATGAATGTTGTGTTTATATATTTTTGCAGCATGCCACCTAGCTCTCATAAAAACCCAAATGATCTGCAGAGAAGCCCTTGCCATCAAAACATTCTGGGTACAATCCAGTGAGAATTAGTTAAGTCCCACTGAAACTAATTTGGCAATCTGATTCTGCCCTTGTTTATTCAGAAGTGAGTCATGTAGAATGAAAACACAGCCCAACAAGACAACAGCAAGAACCCACCAACAGCGTACAAATCAATATGGCTAACTTGACCCAACAACCCCCTCCCCACACTCAATCCAATCATTCCCTGGGCCCCCAACAACCTCTCTCACTACCTAGGAAATATAATAAAGGAATTGAAAAACAACCTACCCAAGTGACGCTGACATAAATACCCCACATACACACCAAGTCTTACCAACCCTCTTCCCCCCTTCTTCTTCCTCAACTTTATTCTGTATACAACACTAATGTTTCACTTCAAATGTAAAAAAGATTCAGGTAGGTAGCTGTGTTGGTCTGACACAGTCGAAATATATAAAATAATAATAAAATTGTCCAGTAGCACCTTAGAAACCAACTAAGTTTGTTCTTGGTACTGTATAAGCTTTTGTGTGCACACACACACATATATATATATATATATATATATATATATATATATATATATAATGTAAATAAGATTCTAAAACCTGAAAAAAGAGACAAGGCATGTACTTTGGTAAACCAATAAAATCTTCAATTATTTTTTTTTAAGTGTGCACAGGATTCTAGCTGTAATCACACTGTTCAGCACTTAAAGTCTTAGTACTAGGTACTTCCAGATTGAGAGGCCTCAGCGCTCACTGATGGCTGCTTTCTGTTTTCTGTTGCATCTGGAATTGTATCTATACCCACAGAAATTTGACATTTTCTTTAACACGATGAGTTGCTTTTGATTCTGACCAGTTCTCTGTTTTGAAATACTGTTCAGTGTTTCCTTTAGCCTTAGAAATTCCATTCGGTTCTAAATCTGCACGGCTGAACCAGTTGTACTACTTACCTTCCCTGAGCCACTCATACCTCAATATTTTCTTGTGTCTCATTTCACTGCCAGAGGCCAGAGCAGATTACAATGTAAACACAACCACAAAATATCCAAGCAAGAATTAGATTAAATTAATGCATGTGAAAGCTTCAAAGTGCATCAAAAACATATTTTAAGTTTAACTGCTTGGCCATCAATTGCCAACCCAAATGGAAAGGTTTTTCTATACTTCTGAATGTACCTAACCTAGAACATCTAAGGGAGTATCTGGAAAAGGCCACATAACCCCAAAATGATCTGTAGAAGTTGAGGCACTGCAGGGACTGGCGGTTTCCCTTTATTCCTGCTCCTTCTCTCATTTTTGAGTATAATACTATACAGACATTTTATTGAAATTCAGCCCACAATTTCAGACTGGTAGAAGTCTAATGGCTAGAATACTTACAGCTGGATCTGCTCATCCTTCATAAAATACGTTAGCTTGTTGTCCTATAAAATAATGTATAACATAAAATCAGCTGCATTTATACACAGAAACTCAAGAGTGGACGTGGCAGATTCTGCCTCCATTTTGATTCATTTGACGAGACCTGTCTATTTTCTACAGTACAACTTAAAATTATTGAGGTAACCTCTTGCTTATTGATCTATGCATATATCAGACAATGCATTTTTCAAAAATATCTCTTCTGTCTCTTTTCTAGGATTTCCATATTCCAAATCTGCTTCTCTTCCTGACTATGGAAAGAATGGGTTACACCATGTAGGTAGACATAAAAATGTCTTAATGCACGTATTTGATTAGTTTGGTGAACCATCTAGCTCCCTATGCTTGCGCCAGGTCAGGCGATTTGATAGCCTGATCTGGCATAAGGGGTGAGTAATTTATGGCATGAGGGCAGATTCAGCATTTTGCTGAATTTCATCTGACCCCTTGAAGGCATGGGTTGGGCCTTGATGAGGGGCAGGGGCTCCAGACTTTTTTATTGTGCATTCAGGATTCTTTGCATTCCTACCAGTGCTCATTTGTGTTCTAGCATTCAAGTTCATTTGTGACTCTAAAACTTTTAGGGTGGTCACATGCCAAAAGTAGCGATATCTCAAAAGTTCCACACTAGAAATATTCCTGTTGCTGTTTTTTATTTACTGTGACCTTTGATGCGCTTTGCCACCACGGCAATGTGCCAAATTGAAGTCAGTTCTTCAGTGGAGCCACACACACACCCGCTTCCGACCTGATGGTGACATTTTTGCGAAACTGAACACAGCAATCGCAGCCTGAAGATTAAAACTGTTGAGAGTGAAAGGGTAGTGCTGGCACGGTGGCGCAGCACATACAATCTGTGCTTAAATAAACAGTGTGGGGAAGGAGGAGACAAAACTCCTGCAGGCCTGATCTCTTTTGCTGTTCCACTGCTGGAAAAGGCAGTGGTGGGGACATGGAGGGAACATAAAACAGTGGCCAGGGAGGAGTCAAAGGAGGACAGCACAGTTCAAAGTTGCAAGAGTATTGAAGAACATTTATGTAGCAGGCAGGAAAGCCAGTACAAATCTGCATTGAAAATGTTTGTTGTTGTGTATACCTGCAATAAGACAGGTGGTGCTGTGGGTTAAAACACTGAGCCTAGGGCTTGCTGATCAGAAGGTTGGCGGTTCGAATCCCTGTGACAGGGTGAGCTCCCATTGCTTGGTCCCAGCTCCTGCCAACCTAGCAGTTCGAAAGCACGTCAAAGTGCAAGTAGATAAATAGGAATCGCTATAGCGGGAAGGTAAACGGTGTTTCCATGTGCTGCTCTGGTTTGCCAGAAGCAGCTTTGTCATGCTGGCCACATGACCTGGAAGCTGTACACCGGCTCCCTCGGCCAATAATGCGAGATGAGCGCGCAACCCCAGAGTCGGTCACGACTGGACCTAATGGTCAGGGGCCCCTTTTCCTTTACCTTTATACCTGCTGTGAGGGGCAAGGGATATCGCGAAGCCCCTCCCCTCCTGAGTTCCAGCCCAGACCCGAGCGAGGCTGAAAAGAAGGAAAGCTCCAGCTCAAGTGGGGAAACAGGAAATGGGTTCCAAGGCTCTGGCAGGGAAAGAGAGCCATCGTCCCAGGTGGGACAGGAAGGGGAAAGGAAGGGGGGCAGGCCAGTCCCCCCAACTCCGGAACTTCGCAAAAGGCGTCGGGGGAAGAGGATGGGTCTCCCCAAGTTATTATGTTGGCGCAAAACGCGCCAAAAGCCACTGGGAGGTTCTGATTCAAGCTAAACAGATGGGTCTTTGTAAATAGCACTGCCATTAGCACTGTAAATACTCAGCACCAATAAAACCATAAAATGCAGAGCTGTGTAGAGTCGTTACTCTGAAGTAGCCTTCTCCAGCCACCGTGACAGCAACCTCCCAGTCTTTCTGGCTACTTTGGAGCGGCAGCGATGAGTGCGCAAGAAGCTGAGCAGTGGAGGCTGGAAGCCGAGGCCACAGCACAGGAATTGCGGAATTTACAGACCCTGACAACGCAGGCACACCAGCAATTACTTGCAGCTCAGGAAGAAGCACAAGCAACGCGGGAGGAGCTGAACAAACTGGCAGAGCAGGTGAGAGCGAAAGATGAGACTGAGAAGCAACTCAGGGTGATGGTGGCGGAGTTACAGAAAAAGCTAGATGAGGAAAAGGCTGCAAGAGGTGGGGGGGTGCCCCAGCCCCAGCTAGTCCAAGTGAGGAGGGGACAGACCCTAGTCACCAAGTTTAGCGGCGACCCGAGAGAGTACCTAGGCTTTGAAACGGAAATAAATTATGCGCTGGAACTGCATGCGGCAGAGTTCCCAGATGACGCGCACAGAGTCTCCTTTATCATAGAGCATTTGACGGGGGCCGCCAGAGAATGGGTCAGACCGCTCATCACGCAAAAAAATAATTGCATAAAGAATGCAAAACTCTTCTTAGAAGCGTTAAAAATCATGTATGCCAGTGACTCGGAAATGGAAGCCACAAAAGAGCAGCTTCACAACTTAACACAAGGGAAATCGACAGTTCGAGACTACTGGGCGAGATTCACCATGCTAGTGCACAAACTGGGGTGGGATTTGAACAGTGAGCCAGTGAAATCAGCCTTCTACCTGGGGTTGCACTCAGACGTTAAGGATGAACTAGCGAGAGGTCCGAAACCGCGGACGATGGATGAGTTAAGCAAAGCGGCGCTAGCGGTGGGGGTGAGACAGGAATCCAGATGGAATGACAAACAAACGACGCGCGCAGCAAAGCCTTGGTTCCCACGCTCCCAGGACAGACCTCATCACCAAACCCCACCCCAGGGCCCACCCCTAGTCCCGCCCAGCCCGAGCTCAGAGCCGGAACCGATGGAGATCGGTGGAGCGCGCGCGCGGGCTTTTCAAACCCCGGCGGCGCCAAGACGCAAGGAGGGAAGAGGCGGGAATTGCTTTCTCTGCAACTCCCCCCAGCATCGAGTCAGAGACTGCCCTCATCGCAGGGAGTGGCAAGGAAGGGCGGGAACGGTTGGGCCCTCCCCCACTGAAGCAGCACCACAGCAGGGAAACGAGACAGCCTGGCTGCAGGAGACAAGGGGCAGCGGCCAGGCACAGTTAGCACAAACCGGCCCCAACCCGCCCACCCGCACAGCGAGAAACAGCGCCAGCCCACCCCCCCACCCCCCAGAGCAGGGGTGGTTCTAGAAGTGACGCTAACGCTCCCAAATGGCTATCCCCTGACGGTACTCGCGTTAATTGACAGTGGTGCCTCGGCGAACTTCTTCTCGAGAAACTTTGCAGAAGAGCACCAGATCCAACTTCTGCAGCTGGATTTCCCCCTGCACGTCTCCACCATAGATGGCAGGGAGTTGCTGGGGGGGGCCATCACCCACCAGACCCCCCCCCCATGAGAATGGCGGTGGGACGACACTCAGAGACACTGGCATTCAACGTCACCACCATCTCCGACCCCCCCATCGTCTTGGGCATGAGCTGGCTGGCGCGCCATGACCCCTCCATCAGTTGGCACCAGAGATGCATCACGTTTGGATCGGACTTTTGTCTGGAACATTGCATGCAGCGCCAACCAGGGGAGGGGCCTCCCATCGCCACAGTGGCCACCATGCACATCAAGGGGGGTGAGGCAATACCCAAACCGTACTGGGACCTACAGGAGGTCTTCAGCGAAGCGGAGTCCGACCACCTACCCCCACACAGGTCCTTTGACTGTCAGATCAACCTGGTGCCAGGGGCCACGCTACCCCCTGCCAAGCTGTACTCCATGTCAGATCAGGAACTGGAGGATCTGAGGGAGTTCATCGACAAGAACCTCAAGCGGGGGTTCATCAGAGAAAGCAAGGCAGCAGGGGGCAGCCCGGTCTTCTGGGTGGACAAGAAGGACACGCAACAGCGCCGTCTGGTGGTGGATTTTAGGCGGCTCAATTCCATGACGGAACCGGTGGCGTTCCCAATGCCCAGAGTGGATGATCTGCTGACAGCGGCACGCAGGGGCAAGATCTTCACCAAGCTAGACCTGAGAGGGGCGTACAACTTGATCAGGATCCGGGAAGGCGATGAGTGGAAGACCACGATGTTCACGCCGCTGGGCTCTTTTGAATATCTGGTGATGCCCTTCGGTTTGCAAGGGGGCTCAGCATGCTTCCAGGCCTTCATGCACCACGTCCTGGGGTCCCTCCTCTTCAAGAACTGCTTGGTCTTCCTAGATGACATCCTTATTTACTCCAATGACCCAGAGCAGCATGTGAAGGATGTCAGGGAGGTGTTGCAGCGCCTGAAGGAGAACCACCTGTATGTGAAGCTGGAGAAGTGCAAGTTTCACACCAGGGAGGTGGACTTCCTGGGCTACAAGCTGTCAGACAAGGGGCTAGCGATGGACAAGGACAAGGTGCAGGCCATCCTGGACTGGCACAGCCCCAGGACGCGCAAAGATGCCCAACGCCTACTACGGTAGGCTTCGCCAACTTCTACAGGAAGTTCATCAAGAACTTCTCTCGCGTTACGGCTCCCATCACGGACTGCCTGAGAGGCAAGCAGAAGTTCAGGTGGACACCAGAGGCGCAAGCAGCGTTCAAAAGCCTCAAGAGGGTGTTCGCTTCAGACCAGAACCTGTTCCACGTGGTGCAGGATGCGCCCCTACGCGTTGAGACCGATGCTTCAGACAGAGCTTTGGGCGCCATTTTGCTGCAACTGGATACCAACAGAGAGTGGAGACCCTGTGCCTTCTTCTCCAGAAAGCTGACCCAGCCAGAGCGCAACTACACGGTGTTTGATAAGGAGCTTCTCCCGATCCACGCTGCGTTCCAGCATTGGAGACACTTCCTTGTGGGCGCTAAGCATCCCATTCAGGTGTGCACGGACCACAAGAACCTGGAGTTCTGGAGAACGGCCAGGGTGCTCAACCAGCGGCAGATACGGTGGGCAGAGTTCTTCTCGCACTTCAACTTCTCCATCCACTACATACCGGGGGAGCAGAACGTCGGGGCGGATGCCCTCTCCCGCAAGCCGGAGTACATGGAGGAGGAGTTGCCACCAGCACCCCGGCACATTTCCCCCCCATCAGCATGGTCCTGCGGAGCAGCAGTGGTGAGCGAGGCAGAACTCACAGCACTGACAGCAGCAGATGAGTTCGCCACCCGCATCTTCAGAGAGCTGCGAGGGGGGAGGGAGCAGGCAAGAGACTTTGAGGAAAGGAGGGGGTTGCTTTTTTACAGGGGAGCCCTGTACCTGCCCACCAAACAGCTCAGAGGTAAGGTCCTCAAGCAGATGCACGACAACCCGACGGCGGGTCATTTCGGAAGGGACAAAACCACTCACCTAGTCATGAGACACTTCTGGTGGCCAGGGGTGCGGGAGGATGTTCGGGACTATGTAAGGGGCTGTGACACCTGTCAGCGAGCAAAGGTGGTCAGAGCAGCACCAGCAGGGTTGCTGGAGCCATTAGCCACACCGCACAGGCCGTGGGAAGTAGTGTCCATGGACTTCATCACCGACCTGCCGTCGTCCAGGGGCAAGACCGCAGTGTTGGTGGTGGTGGACCTCATGTCCAAAATGTGCCATTTTATACCATGTGCCAGGGCGGTCTCTGCAGAAGAGACGGCCAAACTGTTTGTTGACCATGTATTCAGACTGCATGGATTACCTTTAAGAGTTATTTCGGATAGAGGCCGCCAATTTGTTTCCAGGTTCTGGCGGCGGCTCATGAACCTCCTGCAGGTGGAGGTCAGCTTGTCGACGGCTCGGCACCCGCAGACCAATGGACAGGCGGAGCGGGTCAACGCCATTCTGCAGCAGTACCTGAGATGTTACGTCAGCCAGAGGCAAACGGACTGGGTGGATCGCCTGCCACTGGCAGAATTTGCCTACAACAATGCGGTGCACGTCTCCACAGGGGTGTCGCCCTTTAAGGCCAACTACGGGCGTGACCTCAGATCTTTCCCGGAGAGGGAGGGGGAGGAGGAGGAGGAGGGCCCACAGGCAGAGGATTGGGCAGAGGACCTGGAGACGGTGCACCAGCAGCTCAGAGAACACTTGGAGAGGGCCAAGGAAGTGTACAAGAAGGGGGCAGATCGCCACAGGCGACTGGGGGAGGTCATCAGGGTGGGGGACAAGGTTTGGTTGTCCTCGGAGGGCCTGCCCACCAGAGGGAGGTGCAAAAAGCTGGCACCAAGAAGCTTGGGCCCCTTCACAGTCACGCAGCAGGTAAACCCGGTGGCATTCAGGCTGGCACTGCCAGAGGACATGAGGGTACACCCAGTGTTTCATAGATCGCTGCTGTCTCCGTACAGGGAAAGTAGCAGGTTCCGAGACAGCGCACAGACCCCCGAGGGAGGGGGGGAGGGTGGAGGCAGGGAGCCACTCAATGAAGCAACGGCCATCCTTGATTCACGAAGGGGGGTGGGGGGCCTGGAGTACCTCATGGCTTGGGAGGACGCCCCGCCATCCCAAAATGAGTGGGTCCCAGCCACTCAGATACAGGAGGAATTCTTAGTGGAAGAATTCCACGCCCTCTTCCCACACAGGCCCAAGCCCTGGCACATGGAACGGGAGTGGGAGGAGGAGGAAACACAGGAGGGGGAAAGCAGTTCACCATGGAGATGGGAAGCAGAGTTTGAGGACACGGAGGAGGAGATATGGGCATTTCCGAGGTCCACTCAGTCAGAGGACGAGGTGGACTGGCAGCAGATTTTCACCCCCACCAGTTCTGAGGCCACAGACTTTTTGGGATTTCCCTCTTCACAGGAGGAAGGAGGGGGACAGAGGGACTGGGGGGAGGTGTTCACACCAACCGGATCGGACAGCACGGAGTTTCTAGGTTTTCAGTCACCACTGACACCCGAGCAGCCTCTAGGGAGGGGAGAAGGGGGGCCTGGGAGGGGGATGGATGTGAGGGGCAAGGGATATCGCGAAGCCCCTCCCCTCCTGAGTTCCAGCCCAGACCCGAGCGAGGCTGAAAAGAAGGAAAGCTCCAGCTCAAGTGGGGAAACAGGAAATGGGTTCCAAGGCTCTGGCAGGGAAAGAGAGCCATCGTCCCAGGTGGGACAGGAAGGGGAAAGGAAGGGGGGCAGGCCAGTCCCCCCAACTCCGGAACTTCGCAAAAGGCGTTGGGGGAAGAGGATGGGTCTCCCCAAGTTATTATGTTGGCGCAAAACGCGCCAAAAGCCACTGGGAGGTTCTGATTCAAGCTAAACAGATGGGTCTTTGTAAATAGCACTGCCATTAGCACTGTAAATACTCAGCACCAATAAAACCATAAAATGCAGAGCTGTGTAGAGTCATTACTCTGAAGTAGCCTTCTCCAGCCACCGTGACACCTGCAATAAGACATGTGCCTGGAGATGCTTTTGCAGAAAGGGCCAGCTGTCAGTTGATCACAACTGAGCTGTCCTCAGGTGGGAAATGTGATTTTAACTTCTGTATGGCAATCAGTTGATTTTTTTTTCCTGTGGGTAAATATATTTGGCTACCAGCTCCATAGACTTCTGTTCCTCTTTAAGGCTATCTCCAAACAGATGTATTCTCCCACTACTCCTTTCTCTGTTTCTCTCCTAACATGGGGGAAAGGGTTAAAAAGCCCTCCCCATTTGATGTGGCACCACCATGGCTAATTATTTTCTTTTTTTAAGAGCAGAGAGACACTTTAAATCTGATGAATGCGTTTATCATGATGCATAATATGCAAATTTGACATTGTTTTTTTTAAAAGGAAAGAAAATAATCACCCCAATAAAATTCATAAGCAGAATTACAGGCAACAACTGTTTGACGCCTGACTGCACGCATCACAGTGACCCGGAAGTGGCTGGAAAGGGGGCGGGAGCATAATGGGGCGGAGCATGTTTATGCGCGCTCCACCGTCACACGCAGTGACCTGGAACGCAACCCCCACGCAAATCGGAGATTGCCTGCACTTATGAGGAAACATTAGAATAGGCTCTCCTTCAAGCTAAATTTAAAAATAAAATGAGAAAGTGAAATTAATTGCATTAGCCTAAATGTGAGCTTGACATTAATTAATAAAAGTAAATAATGGAGCATTACTTCAGTAAGATGATTAACAGGGAAATCATATTTATAACTACTCAGAATTAAGCCCTTTTAAGCTCAATGGGACTTACTCTTAGCTAAGTGTGTATAAGATGCAACCTGATAGCTTTGTTACTTCAGTGAAATAATTAATGACAGGCCCTTTGCACACAATTGCTAGAGATATTTCACACAACTGTTATCAAATACCTCAAGAAAAAACAGCACCTTCAAATACAAGGTTTGAACCACACCTAGTTTAAGTAATAACAAAGATGGGTGATGATTCCTATGCCTAAAGAATTCCAAACTAAAAATTAGCTTTAGTAAAATCGCTATTGTTTTTATGGTGGTTCTAGATATTTGTAGACCGCTCTTCAAAAAGTTTCATCATATACTCTACATATCCAGATGCATGTTGAAGCTGGTTTGTCACTTTCCCATCACAGGTAAAGTGTTATATTAAAGAGCACATGCTATAGATGGCATTTTTCTGCATTATACTTTATTATTTAATTGAATTAATTTACAAAATTTACCACTTTTCTTTCTGTCCTAGGCTGCAGATATGGCCCAGTATGACACCGACCAGGATTCTACTTGGGGAATGAGAGGTATACCCCAAAACTGTTCCATTTCTGCCTCTCAAAGGAAAGGGGGGTTGGGAGGGAGGGATCCCAAACTGCTGTTCTCTGTATGAGTTGTGCTAAGACTGCATAACCTTCAGGCACTAACCAAAACCGAGCAATTGGCAACCTCAGAACTCTCTCTGCACACCACTAATAACCATCAAACTTCAGGCTGCTTTGCACAATGTAGAATGGATTTAATATTTAATGCATTTGCATCAGTGCAGGAGTTGCAAACGTAACATCAAATTACCAGCATAATTGCTTTTACAACAAAGAATCTCAGAGAGGTCAGCGGAGTGTGCCGCTATCTCACAACCTCAGGGATGGTTGAGATTTCACGGATTTTCAGATGGTGGGCTGGGACCTGCTACTGAATTGCAGTCTGACGCAACGTGGGTCACACAGATGAAAGCTAAAAAATGAGGAAGTGGGTCTCCAAATGACTTTTTCAGCCAAAACTCAGTTCCAGGTCTAAAAGGTTGAAAACTACTGGTTCAGGCATTAGGGCCATCATGTGAGCATCACACAAACCCCCTCTTCTATGTGGTAATGCTGAGTGTGTTTTAGCCCGCCCTTTCCCATTTGTACAAAACATAACAGCCATTAAGGATATGTTAGTGTTGTTATATGAAGTGCCTGTACTAAATATGTATTGCTTGTTGGTGCATATGATAAGGAACACTATATCATCATCATCATCATCATTTATTACTTGCCTTTCACCCTAAGGTCCTAGCATAGGTTACAACAACTAAAACAGTATATTAAAAACAAAAAACAAAACAGTTTAAAACGTAATCACAAAAATAGGGTTGGTCCTGTAAATGTACATCTCACTTGTCTTTCGCATACAATGAGTATTGCATAAAGAAGAGGAGGGAGTTTCCACAGTTTAGGGTCTGCCACAGAGACTGCCACCACCACCTAAGTTTCTGAGCGTGGCAGCTCACCAAAAGGCCCCCCTCTGCCAATCTTAACACTTGAGGGGTCTGTTGAGAAGGACGCAGTATTTCAGGTATTTGGGGCCTATGACATTTGGGGCCTTAAACACCAACATGAGCGCCTTGACCAGTACAACTGTTTCAAAACAGGGGCTGGGGTTATGTGCGATCTGAAGGGAACCCCAGCTGGTAACCTGGCCACTGCATTTTGGAGCTTGCAGCTTCTGTATGGTGTGACTCCACACAGTAAACTTTTTTGATGGCAGTCGACAGGGAGAAGTTGATGGGTGTAGGTAAGAGGATATATTTAATCCTCTGCAGACCCACATGTGTGGGTTAACTAACAAATGAAAAACAGCTAGTGCCTGCTTTTAAAAACAACAGGGCTAGTACATAAAGAGCCTCGGTAGCAGAGTTTAAATCTTAACATTAGGCAGAATAATGAAGCATAGGAATAGGCTATTCAACCTTCTTTTAATACATTCCAGCTGCTTGAGACAGCTGGTCCCCACTTCTACCCTCCCCTGTGAAACAGACCACACTCTGAAGTAAGTTTAAAAATGCTTTACTTACTTAATCCAAGGTCACAGCCACACACTTTTTCTTTATGCAGCAGTAATAAAATACAGGAAAATGTTCTTGGGTAGAAAAATGCAGCAAAGCAGCCTCAGACACATGTCTGAGGCAGAGAGCTAACTTGAGGCATGTCTGCCTCCATTGCTTGCAGTGTGAGAGAGATGGAGGGAGAGAAATTGGAACAGGAAACAAGCCTTCTCTCTCAGGAGAAGGAGGGGGCATGACATCATTGAGCCTATTCTAGTGATCTAGAACTCTGTGGTCCTTAACCCCTTCATATACTAACTAGCATATATGCATTGTTAGGTTTGACTGCTAAAACCTCCCACAGAAGTAATACTTGAACCAGTTCTCAAAATGTAGTATATAAGCAACAGTCAGTTCTGCTCTAACCTGCCCATTCCCCCCCCCCTGTCTCTTACAGAGTACAAGGTAAGGGTTGCTGTTGACACTTAGAGAATGTTGAGAATCAACCCTTCTTAACAAGGTTCAGTATATTCCTTTTTTTCTTCTTTAGTCCTTGTGAAATTAAATACATCAAATATAGATACAAATATGCTCCTTTTGCATTTTTAAAAATTGCTACGAGGGACGCATCTTTCTAGTGTCACACTTTTTCTTCGCATTAGGTCTATCCGTATGAAACACTTATTGTAACAAACAGAGTTCGAGTGAAGCTACCAAAGGATGTAGACAGAACTAGGCTGGAGGTAAGGAATGCATTTGCTTATTTACTTTTGAATTGTATGTGTTGAAATTTCCTGAGCAGGTGTGGCATTTGGAAGGTGAGTGGCCCAGAAAGTAGCAAGTTAGTGACCTCTACACCCAGAGTTGAAGGACTCTGCCGCTCTTCTAGTCATGTTAGGGAGAAAGGTTCCTCCCCTTCTGGAGCAACCAGAGTTATTGTCCCTGCCTCTGGATTAAGGGAAGGGGTCTACTCCTAAGGGATCTAGAAAATCCTCCATAAGTCATGTGGAACAGGAACACTTGGTAAGTATTTTCCTTTTCCAAATACCATGGGGTAATGGAGGCCATGGACAGGCTTTGAGCCTCCACACTTGGTATTTTATTATTTTATTTTCTGATCCTGTTTGGTATCTACCTGCCCTTCTGTTTACTTGCATTGTCTTTTTATGGCTTACTGTATTTTCATTCCGATTGTTGGTTGCTTTGGACAGAAAGATGCAATACAAATTTAATAGAGACATTTGACATTTTAATGTATGATTTTCGGGGCACATGTTTTCCAAAATAGGTTGTGAATTTGATTCAAAACTTCACATTTTTATTTCTGGCACAGTACATGCATAAAAGTCAGGATTTTTTTAAAGGTACTTATACTGCCTTTTCTTTCTTTTCTGTTTCAAGCGGCACCTGTCCCCTGAACAGTTCCAGGAAGTCTTCGAAATGAGCATTGAACAATTTGAACGACTTGCACTTTGGAAAAGAAATGAGCTAAAGAAAAAAGCTCTGCTTTTCTAGCCCACTTTAGACAAACTGAAATGTGCTTAATGAAAAGAAACTGCACTCTTGCCACAGCTTATCACCCGCGCCTGCTGTTGACCCTTTGTCTAGCTTCATTGTGTTAGGGGTAGGGACAGAAAATTGGAAAGAGAGAAAACATGGCATTTGCATGACCCAGAGGAATATCTCAGTAGCTACTGGGTCTTCAAAAGTATATAACAAGCCTTGCTTTAAATTAATGATTGCTTTAGCTGTTGCCTGTTGCCAAAAAAAGAATTCTAAATAAGAAGGAAATGTGTACCGGTAGTTTTGACAAAAATAAAATAAAAAAAGCAGCTACTGTTTTGTTTCTACATTTTGCACTAGTGAGCAAAACCTGTACAAAATCAAAATATGCTGATGAAAAAATCTTCCCCAAGAGGGTAAAAAATGTGCTACTTTGAAGCAAATGTGATGAAGGCCAAAGAAAAGCATGTCAGAAAGTCACTCTTGCCAATGTTTGTGTGTGACATCTTCTAGGAATAAAAGCAAACCTATAATAAAGCACTTTAAGTCTCATTCTGTCACTTAAATACAAGCTACTGTTCCACATGTAAAGTAGCAAATGAAAAATAGCTATCCATCTTTTATTTTTAGTAAAGATAGATTGTGGTGTACATGTGTTCAGAGTACCATTCAGACAGTTCAACATGCAACCTATTTTAGATGAAGTACTTGATTTAAAATGCCTGAACCATTTACTTCAGTGGGACAAAGTTCTAACTACAGTGGTACCTCGGTTTATGAACACAATTGGTTCCGGAAGTCTGTTCATAAACTGAAGCGTACATAAACTGAAGCGAACTTTCCCATTGAAAGTAATGGAAAGTGGATTAATCCGTTCCAGAGGGTCTGCGGAGTAACCGTTCATAAACTGAAGCGAACTTTCCCATTGAAAGTAATGGAAAGTGGATTAATCTGTTCCAGGCGGGTCCGCGGAGTACTTAAACTGAAGCGTTCATAAACTGAAACATGGGTGTAATTGGTTCCGAAAGTCTGTTCATAAACTGAAGCATTCATAAACTGAAGCGAACTTTCCCATTAAAAGTAATGGAAAGTGAATTAATCCGTTCCAGATGGGTCTGCGGCGTTCATAAACCGAAAATTCATAAACCGAGGTGTTCATAAACCGAGGTTCCACTGTACTTTGGGTTTACCCAGCTGGAGATCATGTAGTAATTCAACTTTCACATCACAAAAATGCGTAAATTCTTGTGTGTCATAAGGCTGTGCAAATTCTGACTGTATTTCTATTTTTTCTACATTTCACTCTGGTACAAAGAATGTGTATCTAATCTTGATTCTATGCACACAGTGGTGTCCACATTAAAAATATTGTTTTGTAACTCACACGTTATATGGTTTGTTACTCCACTGTTTGCCTCTCTTAAGGAGGTGCTGCTATAGAGAGAAGTAGATGGAAAATTCAGTTCACATGTGATGTCATTAAAAATAAGAATCTATCATTAATATAGAACCATTTGTGTGTTTGCATGCACAGTCTGTGCAAAGAAACGTCTGCCACGATATCCTGAGAGGCAGCTGGGTTAAGTCGGCTTACCCTGCTTCCTCCTCTCTGTCCTCAGATTCTCACCAGATGCCGTCACATCTGGCTATAAAAGGTAAAGGGACCAGTCGTGACAGACTCTGGGGTTGCGGCGCTCATCTCGCGTTATTGGCCGAAGGAGCCGGCGTACAGATTCCAGGTCATGTGGCCAGCATGACAAAGCTGCTGCTTCATATCTGGCTATAAAGGTACAGTGGTACCTCGGTTTATGAACACAATTGGTTCCGGAAGTCTGTTCATAAACTGAAGCGTTCATAAACTGAAGTGAACTTTCCCATTGAAAGTAATGGAAAGTGGATTAATCTGTTCCAGACGGTCCACGGAGTACTTAAACTGAAGCGTTCATAAACTGAAGCGAACTTTCCCATTGAAAGTAATGGAAAGTGGATTAATCCGTTCCAGACGGGTCTGCGGAGTACTCAACCTGTAGCGTACTTGACCCGAAGCATGGGTGTAATTGGTTCCGGAAGTCTGTTCATAAACTGAAGCGTTCATAAACTGAAGCGAACTTTCCCATTGAAAGTACAGTATTGGAAAGTGAATTAATCTGTTCCAGATGGGTCCGCGGTGTTCGTAAACCGAACATTCGTAAACCGAGGTGTTCATAAACCGAGGTTCCACTGTAAAGGTAAAGGGACCCCTGACCATTAAGTCCAGTCGTGACCGACTCTGGGGTTGCGCGCTCATCTCGCATTATTGGCCGAGGGAGCCGGCGTACAGATTCCAGGTCATGTGGCCAGCATGACAAAGCCGCTTCTGGCAAACCAGAGCAGCACACGGAAACGCCGTTTACCTTCCCGCTGCAGCGGTTCCTATTTATCTACTTGTACTTTGATGTGCTTTCGAACTGCTAGGTTGGCAGGAGCTGGGACCAAGCAACGGGAGCTCACCCCGTCACAGGGATTCGAACCGCCGACCTTCTGATCAGCAAGCCCTAGGCTCAGTGGTTTAACCCACAGCGCCACCTGGGTCCCACATCTGGCTATACCACAAATACCTCACCTCCAGCTTTGCTTATTGCCTAACCCAGTGGTTTTCAACCAGTGTGCCACTGGCCTCTGTCCTTCTTTCCTTCCCTCCCTCCTTCGATGCCCTCTCTCGTCTCTGCTTTTCACCTATCTGCACAGCTGTTTATTGCAGCTGGCTCTAAGCACTGCAGGAGAATTTAAAGGTGCTCATAGAACAGATGCCCAAGACAGTGGAAGGAAGAGGAGGGTGTTTGAAAAGGGTGAGAGGCTGCCAGCTCTGCAGGCAAGGGGTGACATAACTGGACTCCTGAGCCCCACAGGGGTCCCACAGATAGAATGATAGTTGGTCAAGGGAGCCATGGACTCAAAAAAGGTTGAAAACTTCTGGCCTAACCGGATGAAGTGTTTTGGAGACGTAGGAAGCTTGCACAATATTTTGTGACATTTTGGTTGGCTTCATAAAGATTTTGGCCCAATAGGAATTTTTAATAGATCAACCAATCCTATGGTTTATCAGTTTTTTAGCATGTTTACAATGGGAGTTTTAGCCCCCCCCCTTTGTTAGCATGCCATTTGTCTGTTCAACAGCGAATTGGTCTCATTCTGCTACAGATTACTTCTGGACTACACCTTTTAATATTCAAGCCACTAATTGAAAAAAAACTTGATAGAAGCTTGCTCATCTCAGAGAAAATGGCTGCTGTTTTAAAACTTAAAATAATAGCATAGTAAGAAACACACTCCCTTTCCAGATCCTCTGCTACATGTATTGTATATGGTTTCTGACCTGGAAGCAGATGGCTCAGTTATCGGTAGTTTGGTTTCTTTATATTCATTTTATACACCACAGGGAGGAAAATTGGTGGTAGCCAGGACACCAACACTTGGCTTTGCTCTACCAAGGGCCACACAAGCATGCTTGAGGATGCTATGACCCAGTCAGGGGGGGAGGAGGAGGGTGTTCCTACCCTGCTTGTAGAAATTTAGAGGTCTGTATGAGCTGCCAGGGACAGCAGGAAGAAAAATGCAGGAAGGAGGCAAGGAAGGTCTGCAGAAATGATCAGCAAATGGTGCAAAGGAAGAGCTTTGATGTGGAGTGCCTGGAGGCGGTTGGAGGATGGATGGCGGCTAACAGATTGAGATTGAATCCTAACAAGACAGAGGTACTGTTTGTGGGGGACAGGAGGCGGGCGGGTGTGGAGAACTCCCTGGTCCTGAATGGGGTAACTGTGCCCCTGAAGGACACGAATCTGCCGGAAAAGCTTAAATGTTAGTAGAACTACATGTGGCAGCTGCTGTTTGTTGTCTGGTGGGGAGAAATTACAAAGCTAGAAATTACACACACATACACACACGTATGTAGTATTTCCATCCAAACCTTTTATTTTAAAAACATCCAACACATTCACAATAACAAAAATTATAAAAACCCACTGGAAATATTCACAGTACAGGAAACAAAAAGGAACAAGTGAGTTACACAATTTCAACCCAAGGCATTGCACGAAGCCTGGAATGCAAGGTCAGGAATGCTTTTGCCACCCATTGGGAAGAGACGCCAGGGAGAGAGGGACTGAATTAGGCTATGAAGGTCAAAAAATAAAAAAGTGAACTTAAAAATAAGATAAAAAAGCAGGATCCAAAAATGGGGAGTGGATGTGAGGGATAGATATTTGGGTAAAGAAATTATGGATTTTTTAAAGAGTGTAACCAGAATGCTTGACACTTGAAGCTGCCTCTCCTCCTACCTCACAAATAGAGGCTTCCATCCATCTTGGAAGCCGCCCAAGGAGATGGTGTCAAAATAGGCTTTTCATGCCTTTACTGGATGCCAAATGTTTCAAGCCATGAGGGAAGGTTTGGGGGCTACCAGTCTCTCTTTCTCTTGCTTCAGGGTGATTGCAGGCATCCTACTGCAACCGCCATCTCATTACACTCAAGAGTTTTATGTAACAGGCTGAGCAGCAAAAAGAAGCAACATGAAGAGAATTCACAATAATCAATATAAACGGGTGGTAACAATTTCCAGTGTTTATGACAATCTCTTTTCAGTTGTTCTGGAAGTGAGGCTCTTCCAAGCTATGAATGCAGGCATCCCCAAACTTCGGCCCTCCAGATGTTTTGGACTACAATTACCATCATCCCTGACCACTGGTCCTCTTAGCTAGGGATCATGGGAGTTGTAGGCCAAAACATCTGGAGGGCCGCAGTTTGGGGATGCCTGTATGAATGTAACAGGTACTCTCAAAACAGCAGACACACTCTCTCTTCAAAACCTCCAAAAGTTCAATGCCCAAAGGAAGACCACATCATACTAGGGGTGATGGGTTGGTGTGGGTCTCCAACTGTCTATTAAGAGTTCTAGATTCTCTGTCACACAGCAACAGTTCCCAGGGTTCCCCTGGAGAGGCGGGGAAGACAGTATTATCTTTATTACTGGTTTAAGGTTATGGGGTAGACATCTTCCCACACGGTCACGGAGTATGGACACTGTCCCACCGGGTTAATGGGTATGAGCAGGGAAGAGATCATTAATACATACTGGCTTCCTCTTCCAGTGGAATGAATTAACACAAACATACTGCTAGCATATTGCACTATGTCATATATCTGTACCTGTAACAGAACATTCCCTGCAAGACAAGAGTTAACGAAATCTCAAGTAAAATAAGCCCTAGTTCTGGCTAACAAATAATCTCAGGCTCTTCAGATAAATGGGGTTACAACTTTTTAGGATCCAGTTTTAGTAGCTTTAGTCTCTATTCCTACATTCTATCGTCTGCAGCCCAAAAGCTATTTCTTGTCAATAAATTGCCACATACTTCATTTAATAATAAAATAATTAATTACAAAAATACATTTTGGAAAACTAGTTTCGTTTCAACTTCATAAATACCATCTGTTGTGTTACTCTTTTAAAAAAAAAGAGAGAGAGAGAGAGAGAACAAACCACTAAACTATCATGACTGCCACAAGAAACAGTAGGTCAATGTCATCTTACTACTTCACAATGCCTTTAAGAGACAGCGTGAGTTCCAGGACCCTAATATGCATGAAAATGTAATACAGAATTGCATCTACTTCAAAAAGAAGAGGAAGGCAGGGGAACCTACAGAGAGGCCTGGAGATGGTTTTTCACGTCTCACTACTACAGAGTGTGCTCTCACGGAAAGGTTCTATTCTCATATTGCAAATGCAAATTAGGAGACCCTACAAATACTGATGTCCATAAAGACTGGATGGGTCTCGAAATAAGACATTTATGTTCCCCCTTCCTGAATAATATGTTCACACGTTAGCAGCCACAGGAAATTCATTCATGTCTTCAAAAATCACTACAAGAAATGGCCTCCAGTCTAGAAGCTGTAAATGGGATGACTGAATTTATCAAGTTACAATGCCTTATTTACTTTAACATTACAATTTTCAAGTAATACTCAACGACAGGCATTCAACACATTCACCAAATAGTCTGGTAAGCACAGAAGTGTCCCTAGGACTACAGGCTTGTTCTGTCCAAGGCTCAGTTTTCCTAACGGCACAATAGACCCTTAAAAGGGGAGAAGCACAATCTCCACAGGGCCGTACACCACCTACATACAGAGTGACCTCTTTCCTCTTTGGTATTTCACTGCCTCCCACCAAAAAGCTTTGACAGTCATAGTGATTCCCAGTCCGCATTACCTTCTATTTTACATAAAAATAAATATTTACAAGCAAAATGACGCAGGAATAAATAAACTCTAGTAAACAATTTTTCTTGAATAGTACAAAAGGGGGGCATCTTTTCTCTTTATCCCTATTTCCCGAAGATGAAGAAAACTCCCATTTGATGAAATAAATAGCTCTTTCCCATACACACCCATGATTTAAATAATTCTGGACAGCCATTCCCCACATCCACACTGTAGAAAACACTCTGGCAAGAGAAGGACCCACAGGAGAAGCCATTAGTTCACTTACAGGAAAGTAATTTGCTTCAAAGCTGTAAATGACTAGAAACCCCTTATACAGGGTTAGCCCCATGTAATGATACATCTGCAGCCAAAGATGGAGAAGCTCTATACAATCAGCAAAAACAAGACCTGGAGCTGACTGTAACTCAGATCATCAGCTTCTTATAGCAAAATTCCAGCTTAAACTGAAGAAAGTAGGAAAAACCACTGGGCCAGTAAGATACAATCTGAATCAAATCCCTTATGAATACACAGTGGAAGTGAGGAACAGGTTTAAGGATTTAGATTTGGTGGACAGAGTGCCTGAAGAACTATGGATGGAGGCTCGTAACATTATACAGGAGGCAGCAACGAAAACCATCCCAAGGAAAAGGAAATGCAAGAAAGCAAAATGGCTGTCCAACGAGGCCTTACAAATAGCGGAGGAGAGGAGGCAAGCAAAATGCAAGGGAGATAGGGAAAGATACAGGAAACTGAATGCAGATTTCCAAAAAACAGCAAGGAGAGACAAGAGGGTCTTCTTAAATGAGCAATGCAAAGAAATAGAGGAAAACAATAGAATGGGGAAAACCAGAGATCTGTTCAAGAAAATTGGAGATATGAAAGGAACATTTCGTACAAAGATTACCATAATCAAGGACAAAAGTGGTAAGGACCTAACAGAAGCAGAAGACATCAAGAAGAGGTGGCAAGAATACACAGAGGAATTATACCAGAAAGATATGGAGGTTTCGTACACCCCAGGTAGTGTGGTTGCTGACCTTGAGCCAGACATCTTGGAGAGTGAAGTCAAATGGGCCTTAGAAAGCACTGCTAATAACAAGGCCAGTGGAAGTGATGATATTCCAGCTGAACTATTTAAAATTTTAAAAGATGATGCTGTTAAGGTGCTACACCCAATATGCCAGCAAGTTTGGAAAACTCAGCAATGGCCAGAGGATTGGAGAAGATCAGTCTACATCCCAATTCCAAAGAAGGGCAGTGCCAAAGAATGCTCCAACTACCGCACAATTGCGCTCATTTCACACGCTAGCAAGGTTATGCTTAAAATTCTACAAGGCAGGCTTAGGCAGTATGTGGACCGAGAACTCCCAGAAGTGCAAGCTGGATTTCGAAAGGGCAGAGGAACCAGAGACCAAATAGCAAACATGCGCTGGATTATGGAGAAAGCTAGAGAGTTCCAGAAAAACGTCTACTTCTGCTTCATTGACTATGCAAAAGCCTTTGACTGTGTCGACCACAGCAAACTATGGCAAGTTCTTAAAGAAATGGGAGTGCCTGATCACCTCATCTGTCTCCTGAGAAATCTCTATGTGGGACAAGAAGCTACAGTTAGAACTGGATATGGAACAACTGAGTGGTTCAAAATTGGGAAAGGAGTACGACAAGGTTGTATATTGTCTCCCTGCTTATTTAACTTATATGCAGAATTCATCATGCGAAAGGCTGGACTAGATGAATCCCAAGCCGGAATTAAGATTGCCGGAAGAAATATCAACAACCTCAGATATGCAGATGACACAACCTTGATGGCAGAAAGCGAGGAGGCATTAAAGAACCTTTTAATGAGGGTGAAAGAGGAGAGCGCAAAATATGGTCTGAAGCTCAACATCAAAAAAACCAAGATCATGGCCACTGGTCCCATCACCTCCTGGCAAATAGAAGGGGAAGAAATGGAGGCAGTGAGAGATTTTACCTTCTTGGGCTCCTTGATGACTGCAGATGGTGACAGCAGTCATGAAATTAAAAGACGCCTGCTTCTTGGGAGAAAAGCAATGACAAACCTAGACAGCATCTTAAAAAGCAGAGACATCACCTTGCCGACAAAGGTCCGTATAGTTAAAGCTATGGTTTTCCCAGTAGTGATGTATGGAAGTGAGAGTTGGACCATAAAGAAGGCTGATCGCCGAAGAATTGATGCTTTTGAATTATGGTGCTGGAGGAGACTCTTGAGAGTCCCATGGACTGCAAGAAGATCAAACCTATCCATTCTTAAGGAAATCAGCCCTGAGTGCTCCCTGGAAGGACAGATCGTGAAGCTGAGGCTCCAATACTTTGGCCACCTCATGAGAAGAGAAGAATCCTTGGAAAAGACCCTGATGTTGGGAAAGATTGAGGGCACTAGGAGAAGGGGACGTCAGAGGACGAGATGGTTGGACAGTGTTCTCAAAGCTACGAACATGAGTTTGACCAAACTGCGGGAGGCAGTGCAAGACAGGAGTGCCTGGCGTGGTATGGTCCATGGGGTCACGAAGAGTCGGACACGACTAAACGACTAAACAACAACAATGATACAAGAAGAATGCATTAAAAAGAGGCAGGGGAGGGAGCCATTTCTTAGGTCACTATGAATGAGTGACAGGGAAGGGAGCAATGTAGGGAGAATAATAAAGCAAGTGTTGCCTTCCAGCATTGTAAGCAAGGAACATTTCCCTGCATTTAACTTGTTTTAGTATGTGGCAAGACTGACTGAGTCTTGGCACACAAGGAAAGGCTGATGGGGAAATAAAGAAATAGCAGCAATTTAAAAAGTATCTCTGCTTTCCCCCCCTGTGAGGATTATCCTCAGAACCAATAAAGTGTCAAGAACAGAACATTATTAAATATTTGGTGCGACATCTTTCGTGGGCTGTATGCTAGTCAGTTCCACCATTGGCCCCTTTTCCATGGTTGCTGGAAGAATGCCGTCCTCTCTTCTCCTTTCAAAGCCACTGGAGATCTCTTCAAAAGTCCGGCCTTTTGTCTCAGGGACTTTAAAGAAGGTGAAGATGAAGAAGAAGACAAGGAAACCGACAAAGATGAGGAAAACATAATGGTTGCAGGCATCCTGCGAGGGAGAAAAGAGAAAGAGTCATACCTCAGTAAGGTCACAGGCCTGAAATTTAAAACATAGCTATGGGGTGCAACCATCCGAGTCCTTTGCGGGTAGCATCTGCTTCTCACTAGCTCTCCTACTTCATGCCCTGATGTGGCTATTGCATGTCCTGTGGCAGGAAGCCTTCCCATTGTGGCTTTTTACAGACAAGGTCACCACCCACCGGGAGGAGTCAACGCAAGGGGCCTTGGCCTCTTGAGGATTCACAAGAAAAGCAAATAGCTTTGGCCCAAGTTGACCTGTGTGTGTGTGGCTGCTAACTGAGTAACCAATAATGCTCATCTCGCATTATTGGCCGAGGGAGCCGGCGTACAGCTTCCAGGTCATGTGGCCAGGATGACGAAGCCGCTTCTGGCAAACCAGAGCAGCACACGGAAACGCCGTTTACCTTCCCGCCGGAGCGGTCCCTATTTATCTACAGTACTTGCACTTTTATGTGCTTTCGAACTGCTAGGTTGGCAGGAGCTGGGAACAAGCAATGGGAGCTCACCCCGTTGCAGGGATTCGAACTGCCGACCTTCTGATCAGCAAGCCCTAGGCTCAGTGGTTTAACCACAGCGCCACCTGGGTCCCTATCAAGCCAATACAAGCCTATTTTAATTTGCATCTGAATCCTTGCAAAGAAAACACTTTCCCAAATGTCATCACACTAGGCAAACCACTCATTAAAGCTCCTCCGAACCACTATTCTCAAGTGTGACCAACTCGTTTGCTCATTTCCAACTCAGTTGCCCTTGCTTGCCCTCTCACCTTTCTCATTCTATTCGATTTTAGACTGAGAACTCCTTGGGACAGGAGCCTGACGTTGGGATCTGGCTATACTGTTAACCACCCAATACACAGATCGTGACACATAGCTGAAAGCAACACTCTTCTTCCTACCTTTAGGATCGGAAACAGCATTCCCACCAGAAAATTGGACGTCCAGTTTGAAAGGCCAGCTACAGCCACAGCTGCAGGACGAGGCCCCTGGCTGAAGAGTTCAGACACAATGAACCAGGGGATTGGGCCAGGGCCAATTTCGAAGAAAGCCACAAAGGCTAAAGTGGCAACAATGCTGACATAGCCAATCCAGGATACAATGCCCTATAATAAAGAGAAAGAGAATTGACAGCAGTTAGCAAATTTGAGACAGAAGAGTCCAAAGACACCTGTGTCTTACAAAGTATTTTAGAGTCTGTCTCTGTATCTGGTTCATTTCCACTTCCATTTCTATTTTACAGAAAGGGGCCTGAAGCTAAGAAAGAAAAACCCAGCCGCCAAATTCCTAGGCTAGATTTGAATCCAGGTGCAAGCAAGTTGCAATTTCTCCCTGCAAAAAACCTTTGAGCCAGCCCTGTGGGAAACAACAGCGTGAAGCAAATAAGCAGCTAACACACCTATGAGGACCAGTAATGGTTAGAGGGTTGGACTAGGACCTGGGAGACCAGGGATTGAACCCCCACTGTACACCACACCTTGACCTCCATAATAATAATAATAATAATAATAATTTATTATTTATACCCTGCCCATCTGGCTGGGTTTCCCCAGCCACTCTGGGCGGCTTACAACAGAAAAATGAAATAAAACAATTAAACATTAAAAGCCTCCGTAAACAGGGCTGCCTTCAGATGTCTTCTAAAAATTTTCTCTTTGACATCTGATGGGAGGGCATTCCACAGGACAGGCGCCACCGCCGAGAAGGCCCTCTGCTTGGTTCCCTGCAACTTGGCTTCTCGCAACGAGGGAACCGTCAGAAGGCCCTTGGTGCTGGACCTCAGTGTCCGGGCAGAACAATGGGGGTGGAGACGCTCCTTCAGGTATACTGGACCGAGGCCATTTAGGGCTTTAAAGGTCAGCACCAACACTTTGAACTGTGCTCGGAAACTTACTGGGAGCCAATGTAGGTCTTTCAAGACCGGTGTTATGTGGTCTCGGTGGCCGCTCCCAGTCACCAGTCTAGCTGCCGCATTCTGGATTAGTTGTAGTTTCCGGGTCACCTTCAAAGGTAGCCCCACGTAGAGCGCATTGCAGTAGTCCAAGTGGGAGTTAACCAGAGCATGCACCACTCTGGCGAGACAGTCCGCGGGCAGGTAGGGTCTCAGCCTGCGTACCAGATGGAGCTGGTAGACAGCCGCCCTGAACACAGAATTGACCTGTGCCTCCATGGACAGCTGTGAGTCCAAAATAAGTGGGATCTGGTTGTGGCTGTCTTGCTTGCTAGTGGACTCGTGTACATCCTGGCCTGTGAGAAATCAGCTGCAATACTATTATAATAATCCCAACCTGCTAAGCCATCTCCTTTCTTCTCATTACACTCGCACGTATGCCTGATCCGTTTGGACCCCAAAGACACTGCGGACACACCAGGGAGCAGGAATGGTGACGGCTTACCTTCAATGCCAAGGAAACAGTCATGGCGACAGCACAGACGGCCATGCCTCCTAAGCCAATCAAATGGAGTGTTCGGCGGCCTGCGCGCTCTACAAGGAAGAGCTGGGAAATGGGAAGAAAAATAAAATGTTGCTTTTGGTGGCAAGCGCTCTCCCCAAACCTAAGCGCCGCCTCCTCTTCCGAGTTTGTGTGCTTTAAAGTGTGAGCGAGGAGAGGCAGGAGAAACAAACTTCTATGTAGACATTTATCTTTTTGAGACATGATGGCAGTCTTAATTGTTTTGTCACAGAGGATGAAAACTAACAATTGCTTTGCTGAGTCAGAGGATCAAAGTCCACATTGATCTAGCATTCTGCTTCCAGAAGAGGCTGAGCCCAGCCAAAGGCCTCCTGTGTAGCCCACAAGCACAGCACCCTTCCCTGGTGTTTGTTCTCAGAACCTTGTACCCAAGAGCCACACGACTTCTGAACTACATCTGAACATGAACACTCCACTTAGCTGTCAACTATTATAGACCCACCCGTCAAGAATCTGCCCAATTTAGTGCATTCATGTAATTGTCCCCAAAGAACACACATATTTCTCATTGTTGGGCATAAAATAAAGTGTACTACTACCTTTAAAGTGTGCTACACATTGCTTGTCTTTGTCTTTGTGTTCTCGAAGCTACGAACATGAGTTTGACCAAACTGCGGGAGGCAGTGCAAGATAGGAGTGCCTGGCGTGCTATGGTCCAACACACATTGCTTGATCCCTGCTCCTGCCTACCTAGCAGTTCGAAAGCACGTCAAAGTGCAAGTAGATAAATAGGTACCGCTCTGGCGGGAAGGTAAACGGGGTTTCCGTGCGCTGCTCTGGTTCGCCAGAAGCGGCTTGGCCATGCTGGCCACATGACCCGGAAGCTGTCTGTGGACAAATGCCGGCTCCCTTGACCTATAGAGTGAGATGAACGCTGCAACCCCAGAGTCGTCTGCGACTGGACCTAATGGGCAGGGGTACCTTTACTTTTACCTTTACTACCTTTTGTAATCGAATGATGACCATAGGAACCATCAGGCTGGTGAAGTGTCCTGTGAATTTGCATCCCAACTTAACTGAAATCTCTTCTCCATCCCCCAAAGTACCCTAATACTTTAATAAGCAAAGACTGCCAGTCATTTTTAAAAATATATATATAAAGATAGATCATTTAAATACAGTGGTGCCTCGCTTAACGAATGCCCTGCTTAACGAAATTTCCACTTAACGAAAGGTTTTTTCTAGCGGAGGTTGCCTCGCTAGACGAATGTGTTTTACAAAAAATTCGTCTAGCGAATCGCGGTTTCCCATAGGAATGCATTGAAATTCAATTAATGCGTTCCTATGGGCAAAAAAAATTCAAAAAAAATTCAGTGCATTCCTATGGGATTCGCTAGACGAATTTTTCGTTATAAGAAAAGACCTGTGGAACGAATTAAATTCGTCTAGCGCGGCACCACTGTATATAAAAAACAATTGCCCTTTTCATTTTCTACTCTGGAAACCCATGAGAACAAAGGCCAACTGACGAACTGAATTAAAACTCACAGCTCAAGTAGTACTGCTATAGTATCTGAAGTCACTTTGGTTAAGGCAAGAAATGCCACCTCACGAGTTTGCTGTTCTATAGCTGGGGAACATTTCTGTGCTTGTGGGGGTGGGGAGCAACGCAAACAGGGGCGACCCTGTTATTCCCCAAGTAGCAGCAGCAACATTCCATCCTTTCTCATGACCGGGATAAACTAGGAAACTGCCTCCTGCCCACAAGCAGATTTGGCTTCAGGGCAACACAACTGGGAAAGGAGGAGAAGGAAGCAACGCTCCCTGTTTGGGAGAGAGGAAATTTCTTTTCTTTTTCAAAAAGAAAATGTCGCCCAGCTAGAGTGGGGAGAACAATTAAGCACAGGGTTGCAGTACCGAGTACCCACCCCAGTACCCACCCTGAATTCTAGCCATATATTTGCCTCCCTCCCTATTGTTCTAGATATAAAGATAAATATAAAGGAGAGGGGAGACTTTGACTCAGCTATAAAGTACATGAATGCCATGTTGCTAAAGACTACTTACCGATACAACTGTAAAGATGGTGTTGACCACACCGGCACCAATGGTAGCGTACACTGGCTGTTTCACTCCAGCATCTTCAAAAACCTCAGTAGAATAGTAAAAGACCTACAGGCAGATAAATATTTGTCACTGCTGGTGTCTGGAGCTCACCTTGTTCTTAATGCTAAGCAGGGAAATACAACATCTACCTTACTATTATTAATTATTATTTATTCAACTTATATGCCGCCCTGTACCCAGAGGTCTCATGGCGGTTCATAGAAAAGGTCAACATAAAAACCACAATATAATAAAAATAAAACAACAACCCAATAACACCCCCCCCCATTTTAAAAGGGCATAGGATGTCAACCAAAGGCCTGGTTATAAAGGAACGTTTTTGCCTGGTGCCTATTGACTCAGAAGCAAATCTCACAGAGTATAATGGGAATACTGCCCAGATAAGTGTGCGCAGGATTGACCACCCACTGCCTTGCTTAACTGTTGCTAAGACTGAGGGCAGGTAACAAAATTCCCTGCTATCTTTAAGCCTCATAACAGCCCGTTCATGTGGATTGCAGCTGTTCCTATTTTTATATCTAGGGCCTGGGGCCTGAGTTACTGTGACTAAGGTTCTCCCGTGAGCCCATAATCACTATTCTCTGCTTCAAATAAGAGTTCCAACAGGAACTGGCCCATCCACACAGCCAGCAATTTAAAACATGGCCTCCTCCTTCTTCTGCATGTCAGAAGTATTAGGCTGCAAGAGAAAAGCGCTCAGGGAATAAAAGAGGAAAGTCACCTACTGCATTGATGCCAGAGAGCTGCTGGGAGAGCTGCAGCGCAATGGCAACGATGATGGCCTGGCGGTAGCTGGGGGAACGGAAGAGCTCAGGAATTGTCACTTTCTTCTCTTGAGACATCTTGGCACTCTCTTCTTTCATCTCATCAATATCACTGGACACATCTTGGGTGCCACGGAGCTTTTGGAGAACTGGCAGGAGGAGGAATCAAACATCTGAATTACACACAACACGACATCAGTTCACAAGCTGTTGAGTCCCTACCCTGAGGGTTCATTTCTTCATGACAATGAAGCCAGCTCCCTATTCTATTCTTCTGCTCAACTCATGAGGTTAACCGGCCTTTGGTCTAACCCAGGGGTGGCCAACTCCCAAGAGACTGCGATCTACTTAAAGAGTTAAAAACTTGCAGTGATCTACCCCCTTTTGGGGGGGGGGGTTCAGGTCAAAGTTGTTGAGCTTTTTTGGAGAGGAGGAAGGCCCATTTTTAGGCATTCAGATCAAAGTTGTTGTTGAGCTTTTTTTTAGGAAGAAGGAAAGTGCCATTTTGGGGGGTGCAGGGCAAAAAAAATGAGCTTTTTTATGGGAGCCAAAGTTGTTGAGCTTCTTTAGGGGTAGCCAGTGATCTGCCAGTGATCTACCTCAGGCGTCCAGTGATCTACTGGTAGATCACAATCTACCTGTTGGACGTGCCTGGTCTAACCCATTAATCCTCATTACCAACTTTAACAAATACAAATCTTTTGCTGCCTCTTGACTCTCTCTCCACTTTTCCTTGTTGCTTTTCCCACTAGCTAAATAAGGGGACAGTTTCTCTTGCTTATGACATTGTTCTCTCATGCACATTGAGAGAGATGTAACACAGGCATGGCCAAACTTGGCCTCCAGCTGTTTTGGGACTACAATACCCATCATCCCTGACCACTGGTCAGCTAGGGATCATGTTAGCTAGGGATGATGGGAGTCCCAAAACAGCTGGAGGGCTAGGTTTGGCCATGCCTGCTATAACACGTCAACGACTGTAATTAGGCCGAGATCTCCCACACCTGGAGATGCTTCCATTCATATTTGAGGCAAGTTGATACCCTCACAGATCCAGGAAGGAATGCTCAGGAAGATTCCCCTTCCCAAAGAAATCCTGTGGGTAACACTCACACTTTCCCCTAGTAAATTTTCTGCATTTTCCCATTGCAGGCAGGTACTGGCACAGAAGCAAACCTTATGGGCAAGACCCAGGAATATTCTGGGTTTCATGTCCCTCTGTGAAACAGAAACCATTCACACAACCCACAAGACAACTTGATTGAGTCCAGTTCAAGTTTTGGAGAAGACAAGACAAAGAGGAATTGGAAGGGGTAGCCAGGATTTCCATGCTTCTATGTTTTCGTTGTGCTGTTTTCTCAGACAATCAGATTTTTCTCAGAAAATATGATAATTAGAGAAAAGACTCTAACAATACAGCAATCACGGAAGGTGTCGGTGTCTTGAGGCTACCTTTTCCTAGAGGTGTGGTTTTGATGTGGGTAGTGACAGTTTGGCAGGTGAACCTATTGCCGGTTATCTTTCCAATGGCTCCCATTTTAATGTTTTACTAATCTTTTTGACCAATTCTTTAAAAAATTACAATTATTTATGCAGTAGCGCTCAGATGAAAAAACATCAGAGTGCTGATTATGAAAATCAGTTTTAAAATCATGCTGCCTCAGTAGCCAGCATTTAAGCAATAAAATGCCACTTTTAAAAAATGGCTGCTGAAGTGGGCGGTACCTTCATCTATACTTCATAGCTATGCATGGCCAATAGTGTGGACAGAACATCATGTACACAAGAAAGGTGGTGGTAGCGTGTGGCCTGTTAAGTTGCAATTCCGCTCATAGCTTCTGACAGTGAATAGATTGTCCTATGAGCTACGCATAAGGATAATGAAGAGGCTACAATACTGCAAGCCAAGGGATCGGATCCCTTCATTACTTTGTGTTTACCTGCATGTGCTTTCTCTTCCTCCATCCTGTTGATCAGCAGGAATCGTGGGCTCTCAGGACAGAATGGCAGTGCCACACACTGGAAGACGGCTGGGACGACGGTGAGTCCCACCAGCAGTGGCCAGAGAGTTCTACTTCCCAGGATGACATCTAGGCCAAAGACCTGATTGTAGCAGTTGGTGGAGAGGAAGACAAGACAAGAACGCTTGTGAACTATGTTCCCATAAACTGAAAGTTACATGCAGCATAACTAAACGTTTTATTTATAACAATCTATGGCTTCCCATAAAGAACCATGGATTCTTCTTCCCATGAGGAATTAGTTTGTTGATGATCCCTAGCCCACCTCTTCAGAACTCCACCCAGGTTGCAATGATAAGAAGGAGTGATTCTTTGTAATGTAGCATCCCCTTTCCTGAATAAATCCTCATTCATTTATTTTAAGCACATTCAGCTTTAATCTGAAAAAAGCTCCCAGAGTAACTTTAAAAAGGTAAAGGACCCCTGACAACTTGTACTTTGACATGCTTTCAGACTGCTAACTGGTGGCCTTCAGGTGAACGGAATATAGAGATAAATTCATACAAGGTGTTAGGTAAAGGTAAAGGGACCCCTGACCATTAGGTCCAGTCGTGACCAACTCTGGGGTTGCGGCGCTCATCTCACGTTATTGGCCGAGGAAGCAGGTGTACAGCTTCCAGGTCATGTGACCAGCATGACAAAGCCGCTTCTGGCGAACCGGAACAGCACACGGAAATGCTGTTTACCTTCCCGCCGGAGCGGTACCTATTTATCTACTTGCACTTTGACGTGCTTTCGAACTGCTAGGTTGGCAGGAGCTGGGACCAAGCAACGGGAGCTCACCCCATTGCAGAGATTTGAACCGCCGACCATCTGATTGGCAAGGCCTAGGCGCTCTGTGGTTTAACCCACAGCACCACCTGCATCCCCCCAGAGTAACTTACATGTGGTCAATAACAAAACAAGACAGTCCCTGCCAGCAGCCTTATCAACTAGCCATAAACTATTCATATAGAAAAGGGTGAAAGGTTGTTTTCTGCTGCTCCAGAGAAGCAGACACGGACCAATGGATTCAAGCTACAAGAAAGAAGATTCCACCTAAACATTAGGAAGAACTTCCTGACAGTAAGAGCTGTTCGACAGTGGAATTTGCTGCCAAGGTGTGTGGTGGAGTCTCCTTTTTTGGAGGTCTTTAAGCAGAGGCTTGTCAGGAATGCTTTTATGGTGTCTCCTGCTTCGCAGGGGGTTGAACTGGATGGCCCTTGTGGTCTCTTCCAACTCTATGATTCTATGATTCTATTTCCCAAGTAGCCAACTGAACCCAATCTTATGCATGTTCAATTTATAATTAAGTCCATGGTCCTCAACAGGGATTACTCCCAGGTGCATAGAGTTGGGACCTGGTCATGAACTCCCAGCAATACCAATGCACCACTTAGCTGTGTGGCTTTGTAATCATTCCAGGAAAAGTCTTACCTGTGCCACCAGGATACCCACGACAATGCCCAGCTGATTCAGTGTGCCAAAAGCTCCTCGCAAGGCAGTGGGGGAGACCTCACTGATATACATGGGCACAATGCCAGTGCAGAGGCCACAGTAGATACCAATAACAAGCCGGCCAGCAATAAACATTTCCAAAGCGTTTGCCATTCGGGAGAAGCCCATCAAAATGCCACCTGAAATGGGCAAAATATTCACCAGCAACATAGAGTTTCGCCTGCACAGGAGGGGGAAAAAAAATCTTATCATTATTTCAATTTATATACTGCTTTTCCATATAAATATGCCCAAAATGGTGTGACTTATTTAAACAGAAAATCCAAGTGGAACCATCTACCCCTAATTAAAATGGGTCATAATCAATCACTGGGACATTCTCATGTGCAAAGAAACCTCACTGAAGAACAAAGCAGACTTGTTTCGAGGGAGCTTGTGCAGCAGCTCTTCCTGGTGGATTGTGCTCCATTGTTCCCCTCTGCCTGTGCCATTTGTTGTCCTTAATGGCACCCAAAATATGCTGCCCAAAGCCCATTTGCTTTTTGGCAGGGAGGGCAAGTCGCCTTCTTAGTACGTACTTCCATACTAGGCATTCCCCCAAAGTGTGACACAATGATCATTACAGAATTGAATTCTCTGTCCGTTCTGTAATGGAGATCATTTCCCCTTATCCCTTCTTGTTCCTCAAAATGGAGGCGGAGACTGCTCTGTAGTCCAGAATATTCCCCCCAACGTACCTGCCAAATCGGTTGACGAAAAGTCCAACAGAAAAGGAGCCAATCATGCCACCTACTGAGAAAATGGACACAGAGAGGGCCCATAGCGACGTGAGCAGCGTGTTGGACATTGGGGCGCCTGACCGCTCTACCCAGGATTCATTAAAAAAGCCCTTGATAATCTGTGTGTGAGAAGAAAAAAACACTCCATAGGTATTGAGTTACAACCACATACCAGGGGTATTGTGTTAAGAAAACTTTGGAATTGTACTAAAGCAATGAGGTGAGCACAGAAATCAAAAGAAAAGCTTCTTGATATGTAAAGGTAAAGGGACCCCTGACCATTAGGTCCAGTCGTGACCGACTCTGTGGTTGCGCGCTCATCTCGCATTATTGGCCGAGGGAGCCGGCGTATAGCTTCCAGGTCATGTGGCCAGCATGACAAAGCCGCTTCTGGCAAACCAGAGCAGCACATGGAAACGCCGTTTACCTTCCCGCTGTAGCGGTTCCTATTTATCTACTTGCATTTTGACGTGCTTTCGAACTGCTAGGTTGGCAGGAGCTGGGACCAAGCAACGGGAGCTCACCCCGTCACAGGGATTCGAACCGCCGACCTTCTGATCAGCAAGCCCTAGGCTCAGTGGTTTAACCACAGCGCCACCTGATATGTAGATTGGTATAAAAGTTAAATACTTTTCTAAAAATGTTTAAGTGAATCTGGTTCAAGACAGGAGAAATCCTTTTACGGTCCTAGGGCAGGCAGTAGTTTTCCAACAGTAAGTGAGGAAGGAACCCTGGCCTTATTGGAAGTTTAAATCAGGAATTACTCAGTGAGAATATACACAATGGCAGACAAGCTTTCCTGAAAGCCCCGTGCCCCTGCCATATGTCAGGCGAATACGGAGTGTGCATTCTAATGTCTGCAATGTACAGGAAATCTGTTGCAGGTACAGTAATTCTTTTTTTAAAATAATAATATTTATCTGTTGCAGGTAATTCAATGTATAAAATGTCCCCTGGAGGTACAAAGAGTGAAAACTAGTCTAGAAAAGTTAAGAAATGGGAAGTGGAGACACCGCCTCCTTTTTAGGCATGGCAAATCCCAAGCAAGCAGTTCTCAAATGCTTCTCAAAGGTAAGAGTGCATTGGCTTATAGCTTTAAACAGGTATATTTTATCACGTAATATTGGACCTTATCTTTCAATCCACTGAATTAAACAGACGTTTAATAATTAACAGTGTCATACAAAACTACATTCTGATACATGCACAGCTCCTGTAAAGAGAAGAGGTTTTTGGCTGATACAGTCAGACATGAAAGGACACCGTAGCTGTGTCTGCTGAAATTCAATCTTCTGCACTCACAACTATTAAAACCACAAGATGGCAGCAGGACCTTTAGCAACAGTGCAAGAACAGCTGCCTGTGGTTTCTGCATTTGAAGATTTCGGGTGCACGTGGTACAGTACAAGTGAGTCATTCGTTTTGTAAAAACCCAAACCCACACACTTCCCTGGTTCTCTCTCTTAATCTAATGGCGCAATTCCGAAGTGTCTTACTTGGAACTTCCCCTATTGCTCTGCTACTGCATGAAGATTAAACATTAGGAAGAACTTCCTGACAGTAAGAGCTGTTCGGCAGTGGAATTTGTTGCCAAGGAGTGTGGTGGAGTCTCCTTCTTTGGAGGTCTTTAAGCAGAGGCTTGACAGGCATATGTCAAGAATGCTTTGATGGTGTTTCCTGCTTGGCAGGGGGTTGGACTGGATGGCCCTTTTGGTCTCTTCCAACTCTATGATTCTATGATTAAAAATATGAACATTGATAAAAGATGGGTAAGAGGAAGGGGGGGTGATAGTTACAGGATAGGAGCCAGAGGTGGGGGCTGAAGGAGAAGAGAATCTTAAGGGAAACCAGAGCATCTCTTAGCTCTGCACTGTGCACCAGGCACTCCCTCCCTCCCCGCTTTTTTCCCCTTCAAGCAGATGTGCCCTCACTGTGAGTCAGCAGCTGGCTATCCTCCATTTATTATAGCTACCTTCCCCCTCCAACCAGTGGAATGCTAGGGACTTGGACCTGGGAGACCCAGATTCAAATCGCCACTAGGCCATGATGCTCACTGAGTGACCTTGGATGCTCACTGAGTGACCTTGGATGCCAGCCACTGCCTCTAACCTACCTCACAGGGTTGTTGTGAGGATTAAATGAGGAGGGAGAACCATTTATGCCCCTTGAACTCCTTGGAAGGAGAGGTGGGATATGAATGGAACACTGTAAATAAAAATCCCCAAAGATGTGTGTCCCCAGGAGGTTAATCATTTAATTCAAAGCATCAAATTTGCTCTTCTCCCACTGCCCCCCACCTCAGTCATCAAACTGCCACAAAACTCTCTTTAGAGCACTAACAATCCTAGTATGGCCGTTTTTATGTTTTGGCCATCCTAGAGCAGGGATATTGCTGCTTTTGCTGCGTTTAGTATATTGTCTCCGGGTATTTTTGATAGTTTTGCCAATTTTATTGGAAGCTGTCCTGGGAATCTGTTTGAAGGGCAGGGCAGAAACACCTAACGTGTGTGTGTGTGTGCACGCGTGCGCATGTGTGCAATATAAGTTTGGGAGGGACCATGAGGGTCATCTAGTCGAACCCCCTGAAATGCAGGAATCTTTTGCCCTATGTGGGCCTCGAACCCACAACCCTGAGTTTAAGATTCTCATGCTCTACCAATGGAGCTTACCCAGTTTTTATATTATGACTAGTATCTTGAAGCCCGTTAAAATAACGAGTACTAGAGCGCATGTCTCGGCAGCGGCCGCATAAGCGGCAAGGCCGGATCGCAACCCCGGCGCTCGGCTATAGGAGAAGCCGGGGCTGCCGCCGCCGCCGCATTCCCCGACAGACCACCGAGCAGCTGAAAAGGCCGAGCGCTGAGCAGGCGGGAGAATGGGGTGCAGGAAGATGGCTGTCCCGCAGCAGCAGAGGCATGAGGAGAAGCTGCCAGTGGCTCGTTTACTGGGTTCTGGTTCTCTTCATCGGTGGGGAGAGTACGCGCGTGTGTGCGTCCAATCCCTGTATCCAATCCCTGTGTCCGTGGGGCACATGCGCAGTAGCGCAAACCCAGGGACACAGGGACTGGATGCCGAGACACAGGGACTTTATTATATAGGATGCCCCTTGTAGGTTGTGAATTTTCCCCTTCCTCAAGGTCAGGTTGGAAAACAGACAATGAGTTTTTATCTGTTGTTTTCCCCAGCTTTTCTTCGCAGTTCTTCCCCTCCTTACAGGATGAGCCATGCGGATTCCATGGGCATGACTGGTACTTATGAGACCACTTTCAGGCAATGGTCAGCAAGAATAGGTTGCTAGGAAAATTGATATCCCCCTAACAGAACTGCTTTCTTGAAGGGAAACCTTTGCATCCCATCCAACCAAAAAGAAGGACCATTACATTTATCACACGAGAAGTCCATTTTCTGGAAAGGTGTTAACAGCTACAGAGGAATTTGAACCAGAAATACCTCAAAACATGGGCTTTGGTTGCAGTCTTTGTTTGTCTGGACTACCAGATATCAAGCCAGGAATCCCTGTGTGGCTGGTGGAATTTAGGCATGAGGATTCGGACCCCTCTTCCTTCCAGGAGAGACTGTATCCTACCAGTACTTTTATTTCTTCCTCACACACACAATAGTTAAGGATACATCAGGTGGCAATTGTTCTTGAGTTTCATTTCCCCTGTCTCCATGACCACTACATTTCTGTGCCCCACAATTTGATTCATTTCCCCTCTGCTTCTTGTACCCTTCATGGCTTCCTCAACTTCCTGGTCACCACTCCAGGTAAGGATAGCGATGGAGCCCCTAAAAGCCCGCAGCACATGTGCCATTGTCTTACCATTGCAGGAGCATTGATGACTCCCGTGTTGTACCCAAACTGGAGAGATCCAATGACAGCCACAAACACAGCAGTGACAAGCGGGCACGTTATCTTCTGCAATAGAAGGGAAGGAGAGAAAATTAATTCACATTTTCCCCCAATTGGCTTCCCATGCAAACAAGCAGCAATCTTAATCCAAAGTCTCTTAGAAATCAATGAGTAAAAATGAGAAATGCTTTCCAAGTTAATCCATTCTCCTTGGGAAAGAATACAACTTGTAGACACTACAAAAAAGTGCAGGAAATACAGAGAACCATTGCCCCAACGGAAAAATTCTAATCCAAGAGCATTTATATTTCTCGTTCAGCTCTTCATTACACACTGCTAAGTCACCACAAAAGGTTTTTTTTTAAAGAATAATAATAAAGACACTTGTGGGAAATTGTTGAATTGATGGCTGTCTGCAAATGTTAACTTCTCAAAATGGCTGGCTCCCTCCCTAGGCAACAGCTGGTAAAGCTTGTGTCTGGGAGAAAACATTCAAGCACTTAAAGGGTAAAAATCAAATCAGACACACAACACACACATTCTTCCTCGAGGATTTCCTGAATATGCTTGTGCTGAAGGACAAAGGAAAGCAGGCTATTGGAGCCCAATACATGCTTTGTGAACCTTTCTTCCTTACCTTATCCAGGATTGGAAGAAAATTAAAACAATAATCTCTCACAGAGCAGACAATTTAGCCCTTCCTCCAGCACATGCACTGGAATTGCCACAGGTAGGGCCCCAGGCAGGGGTTTTTTTTGGGGGGGGGGAGGGATAGTTACTGAAAAAGATATAAAAAGATGACCTGCCTGTCCCTCCCTGTTACTGTCAAGCTTCTACAACTTGCACAATCCCTCCAAGGGCTGTTTTAATTTGATGTGTGATTTGCTATTTGTGACCGTTTTTTTATTAAGGCATGGATTCTGATCCAGGCCACATGACAAGAGCACAGCAACCTCTTGAGAGCACTGGAGAACTCTCCCAGGCTTTCTGGGGCTGAAATCTGAGAAGATAAGATTGGTTGCTGCAGACGGACAGCTGTGATGCAGGTCTGCACATTTGTATACTGTATCTATGTGGGCATAGGCCTTTAAACTGTGCCCATCTACTTACAGGTACTGCATGGGCCCTCTTTTGTGCCGCCAGGTGAGACACAGCACAGCAGCATGTGTGGGCCCAGTCTCCAGTGGGAGCTCCTGAAACCTGTATATCCCACCCAAATATACCTGCCTCCCAACTTGCAATAAACCTCAAGTGCACCTCATCACTTCATGTGCTCCCAAAACAGATTTCCTGAATCTGTCATGGGTCAGGCACCCCCCCCCCCATTTTGGAGAGAGGTTTGCTCTGGAGAAAATAGTGAAGGTGGCGAAGGGATTCAACAATCCTTGACCCACTTCATCCCCCCCAGCATCTCCACCAAACCCCCCCCCCTGGCCCCACCAGTCTACAGCTTCTGTGCTTTAAATCTCTCCACCCTGTTTTCCACAAATTTTGGTAGTGATGGGATCCTGGCACACAGGTCTGCTGCCATTTAGCCTCTCAACTAAATGCAAAGGTAAAGGAGACACAAAAACATGTACAGAATGTAAATACGGTACCCCAAAGCTGGCTGTGAAGGGTTAAGATCTCCCAGCAGTCAAATGATTATTGCAACTGATATGGCACTTTTTCCAGTGTTGAAAGCCCTTCCCGTCTCTGTAACCATCACCCTTAGAAATGTAAGCTGTGTCATTCCCACCTCTCTGTTGCGGATGGGAAGCTCCAGCTTGCCTAAGGCCAACTCCCTGGTTTCATAGCTGCCGTGAGATTTGAATCAAGGACTTCCTGTCTACCAGCCCACACTGAATCACAGGACTACATCAGCCTAGACTACCCACAAGACAGAGTAGCTGTAAGGGGCAGAGGCTTCTGCTTCCAGTCCTCTGTTCAACCATGTCTAGCATGCATGTATGTACGTGAGTGTTTGCACGTGCACCTCCCCCCCCCTTACAGGCCAGGCTCCCTTAGGCACCCCGGTTTCTCCTCCTACAGCTCTGCTTTCCTATAGACTCCTCTGAATTGCCTGGCATCTCAGTGTTTCCTGTGGCAACCCCTAAATGCAACCATCTAGATTGCTTCACTGTGGAGTTTCTGCTGCTTCCTTATCTTACTGCAAAGTCATAGGACAGCAGAGGCCTTGGCAATCCCATGAGAAACATTTGTCTAAAAGCATCTCCGGCTGCTGTCCATCCAGCATAATTTTGTTGCTACTATCTAACAGTATTTGCCCTCTGCAATGTCTGTCCAGAAGGCAGCCCTACACGGGGGGGGGGGGGGGGGAGGCCTGGCAGCCTCACGGTGGAACCCACAGTAACTCCAAGCTTGGTCCCTCGCACATGCATGCTTTCTCCCTTCCACATGCTCTGGTCTTCCGCCTCCACATTTTTCTAAAGGCTTTAAAACTCGCCTCGGGCAATGAGCACTTGTTGCATCCAAGTGGGGCATGTCTTTGCCATCCTCTAAATGACCTTGACAGCACAGCTGCCAAGTTTTCTCGCGAGGAAGCCTATTCAGCATAAGGGAATTTCTCTCTTAAAAAAAGGAAGAACTTGGCAGCTATGCAAGTTGACAGAGACTCTCCGTAAGAACACCCTCCTGAATCAGGGCAGCAGTCAGCAGCCATCGCGTGCGTCCCGAGCATCCCAAATGCTCTGACGAAAGCAAATAACCGCCAGGCATCTTTACTGAACGCTAAAGGGAAGCATCCAGTTGTGCTGCCGGGCGCGTTCCTGGAAGCCTATCCTCACCCAAGCCCACACGCCACACACCAGTCGGGCAACCAGCACATAACGGGGACCCAAAATATTCTGCGCCGAACACTCAGCACCGGGAGATATTGAGAATGCTTATTATTTTTATAATCACAACAGGCATAGGCTTATTCATTCATTCATTTGTATTGCAAGAGGCGTGGAGGAACGGCTCTTCTGCGCGTCTTCCTAGACCACTCCATCCCCAAAGCATGCGAAGTACCAGCTCCCATTTACCAATTGCAGGGCCATCCTCCTCTCCAGTTTCTAGGGCCCTTCCGGCCGGCCGGCCTGCAGCCAAGCGGCCCTTTCCCTCGCTTGCCTCCTGCCCCTTTCCTGCTGCCAGAATCCGAAGCCCACCGTTCAGACCCCCGAGAGATGCGCAGAGAGAGGGCCGTCCCTCGCCTTGCGAGGAGTCGCGCCCGATGCGCCCGCGAGCGCGTTCCCGAGGCGCCGCCGCCGCCACCGCTGCCGAGCGGCCCCGAGCGAGCCATCGCCCTCACCTTCTTGCTCTCCATGCCCGCCAAACTGCCTCCGCTCCCGCGCCCGTCAAAGAAGAAAGTGCCGGCGCAGCGCTGCTCCGAGGATGCGCAACCGCCACGCGCCTCGCCTGCTGCGGCGACGCCTCTGCACGTCGTTTCCTGCTGCTGCGCAAAACCCGCCCGCCTCGCTCGCGTTCGCGCTCGCTCTCTTTTGGGGTTGGCAGGCGGCGCGGGTCTATTTCAAGCTTCTGCCTGGAGGGGGCGGGGCAGCCGGCGGTGACGGGGCGGCGAGCCCCCGCCCTGGTCCAGTCTCGCTGGAGCGGCGTCGGGGCGCTGCTGACGCTCCCCTTCTTCTCCGTGCGTGTGCATCACGGCAGAAGACTTTCCTTTCTCTGTTTCAGAGACGCCCCAAAGCCCAGAAATATCGGCCAGGAGGGTGAATTATTCGGCCCGCTTGTCTTTCTCAGGGAATGCGAAAACGCTCAAGAAATTTTTAGGCGTTCTCATTCTGGGCTTCTGCAACAAATGGGGTGGGGGGAGAGAATCAGAGACAGAAGAAAAAAAAAACCCGTGAAGAAATTAAAACGTTCCACAATTATGCCTGGCCACTGTTCCCACAGTTCCTGAGCACTAAGGAATTGCTATTTCGGAACTGATACTATTAAAATGGTCTCAGCCTCAGATTTAGCCTGAATCCATTTTCATTTTTTTTTAAAAATTTATTATGCCCCTGGAAAACTCAAAAGGTTGCTCCCTGTTTTGTGCAATTTTGGTCGTCCTAATTTCCGTCATTCTTTTGGCATTGGGGCCACCATAAAAGAGATAAGGATGATTAATCAAAGATTGTTAAAACTAAGGGGAGATGAAACCAGCAAATTTGCAGCTGCTTTGATTCTGCAGTCTACATCATTCATACTGTATATCGTATTCTCCTTTCTGGCAGGGAATCCTAGATTTCTAGGGTTGGAAGGGACCCCAGGAACATCTAATCCAACCTCCCGCAGTGCAGGAATATTTTGTTTGAGCTCATCTCTAGCAGAGGCAAGCTAAGGCATTTCGGCCTATGCAATTCAAAATAAAATCCCCAGCCAAGCTATAAAAGTATTCAATAACTAAACTTACGGGCTTTAACTGGACCAGAAGCTGCTGCCTGAGGAAGCCTCCTTCATCTCCCTAATGGCTGGAACTGATTGAGAGAAAACATTCAATAATGTTCTAGATACACTATAGAATTATTGTAGACTATGCAGACTGATTGCTTCTGAACACTTGAGAGAAATACCACAGCCAGCGACATTCGGAAACTCAATTTCAAAAGTCTAAAATTATTCCCCTCCCATTCAACAGCTTTCCAAATAGCATTCCTGAAAATAGCTCTGACTTTGCTTCTAAGGCATGCAGTAGGAGGACAAAAATTTTATTGTTAGGGATTGCGCCACAGTGATCCACTTCAAAGATCCACAAAGCCTGAGGTAGTGTCAATTGTCCAATTTAGCATTTTTTTAAACATTTACAATAGCTCCCTGCCTCAGTATTGATGTTGAGAGAACTGGAACCAATATTCCAGATCCTTAAAAAAAACAACCACTCACATATTTTGCAGAACAAGTTATGTTGATAACTGCATAATTTTCTCTTCATAGTTTTGCGTACTTAGGGTTGTATACATTTCTCCACCTCTGGGCAGGGTCCTGCTCCTTCCTTTCGAGCTCTTAGGAAGCTGAAAGGAAACCACAGAGCAAAAGAGAGATTACGTTGTTGCAGCACTTCCTAAATGCTGCGGCCAGAGAGGGGTGCTTACGAGGGAGACGTGACCTGACGTTATTGTCTCATTTTCTCAGTCCTTCAGGCCTCCTTGTTCACTCCAACTCAGAAGCTGCTCCAATTCAGCATCTTTGCCACAAGCTCAGTTTTTCCTGATCAATGCTGTCATGGAAACAGGGACAACTAGGGACAAAGCCAGAAAGGAAGACCTTTAAGTCATGCCATAATAAGCTATACGCTTATCTCTTGTGGTGTGTAGTGGATGTGTGTATCTGACTTGGTCATCATTTCACACACATACTATGATAATGAAGAAATCTCTACTGGCAAGCTATGACCTTTTCTTGATTGTACAGATCGCAGTTATCTAATTCTCTTCCTTCTACTTCTCAGAACGTAGGGGCATGGGATCACATGACTGAATGCTTCAACTTGCACACAGAAATCCACACACACAGAAAACTAGCATGTCAGGAAGAAGGCTAGATGCCTTTCTTTCTTACATCTAGTTTTCTATATTTCCTCCCAGCAACCTACAGAGGAGTATCTAGTCATATTATTGAAGTTAGTCTGAAGCTGTGCAAGTCCAGAAAGTGGTTTACTATCTCATCTGCTGGTTGCGTGAAATAGAATCATAGAATCATAGAGTTGGAAGAGACCACAAGGGCCATCCAGTCCAACCCCCTGCCAAGCAGGAAACTAGATCCACGTGTAATCCAAAACCTGGTTGGGATTGTAGCACTGAAACTAGTCTTCTGGGAAATTTGCTGGGGCCAGAAACCAGGGTGTTCCTCAGCTGCGGCTCTTGTTGGGTAGGCCAGGGAAGGAGGAGACAGCAAGCTTCAGGGAAATAAACACCCACAGGACTTAATCTCTCAGGAATTCCATAGGCAACCCCTTGATCCAAACTATTCTGGGTATAGTTTAATTACTGTTTAAAATTGCAATTGTGAGAAAGACTAAAACAGGACGTGCCTCAAACTCAGTGGAAAATTCCAGGGTGCCATGTCAGCTAAGTTAGAGGGCGCCATGTCAGCTAAGTTAGAGTAGAGATAAGGAAGCATAGCCCCTGCTTCTCTGATAAGGTTAAACTTTAGAATAGGGAGTGTAGATCGGTTAATGTATAGAAATGTGTTTGACTCTGATAGTTAGATTGTAAGCCAAGCCTCTGAAGGGAGGGGCGGCAGCAGTAGGGAGAGATATAAGCTTATGCCTGTACATTGCTCTTGGCTCTTCGTACCACCCAGGTCGAGGAGCCCGCCTTTGCAAACGCGTTACAATAAAGAGGAACTGGTAAGACTTACTTCGGTGTCTCTTTGTCTGATTGCAAGTCCACGTAAGGGACTTCTCACAATTTTGGCGCCCAACGTGGGGCCCTCGACGGTCTGCGCGGCGGGAATCTCGGAAGAGGGTCGGCCGGCACTCCGTTCTTTTCGGAGAGACCCACTGTCCGGACCCCGTGGTGACAGATCCCGAGGGCTGAACGACGGAGAACCGATTTAAGTGTGTCTAAGGGAAGTAAGAGAAAGGAAGCGGACAGGGATCGTTGCAGTCAGGGACTGCCTTGCCCTGCAGGGACGCCTGCCAGTTCACCAGCCACCGAGAAGGAGGCACTGGACTGAAAGGGGTGAGTATTGTGTGATTTCCTGAGAAGGGAAAGACTTGGGAGAAGGAGGGTTGTATATGTGTGACGTCTCTGTGTGAAAGAGAGGTTCCAAACGGACGCGTGGGTGTGGACCGGAGGGCCCAGAACTCCGGCGGGAGGATTAGCTTGCGGTTCCGTTCGCCCGCGAGGGAAACGGCCAGGCGATTCCGTGTGAATCTGAGAGTGAGAGACAAGAGACAACAATACTGTAATGGGGAAGGGTCAGAGCACCTGTAGAAGGGGCCCGAAGAATGGAAGTAAGAACCCCATAGACCCCAATAGTCCATTAGGACAAGTCTTGTTGCAATGGGATGAGAAGGAGATTAAGCCATACAGCCGGGGACTATCTAAAGCAACTATGATAAATTATTGCAGGATAATATGGCCAGAATATCCTATAGGCCCCGAAGGGGAGTTTAACTGGAACCCCAACGGAGAAACCGACCCATATTGGATAAAACAGCTGAAATATTATTTAATTAAGTTCAAGAAGAATAAGGAAAAACCATACATAGAACTCTGGTCCCATATAACTTTCTTCGGACCAGATCCGCCACCCTTGAGACAATTTCCTTTAAAAGAAAAGGAACAGGAGTCGGATGAAGGGGAGATATCTCTGCCACCTCCAGCGGCGTTTCCCGGGCCGCCAGGTCCGGTGCCACAGCCGCCTGCGCCTCCTCTGCCTGGGGGACAGCCCCCGGATTACAATCAACTAGATATTCCTGCCTCGCCTCCCCCAGGTGCAGGGGCCACGGCGCCGCCCTATGAGAATGATATTGACAATCTCTTAAGTCCTTTAACGGAACAAATAGATAAATTAACAAGGAAATTAAGGAATCCAAGATTGCAACGGGAATTGCAACGGTGTAAGCAGGACGTGGTAGATTTTCCACTTCCTGGTGGGACCCCTAGAAGCAATAGGAGACGGAGTAATTCTGAACCATCAGAGATTCATAACTACCCCTTGCGAGAGGCCCCAGGAGGACTGACTGCGGCAGGGAATCCAGTGATGGTATATGTAGTGAGCCCCATCAAACCCTCGGAATTGAGGGAACTTAAGCAAACTCTACCAAAATTACATGAGAATAGTCAAGAAGTAGCAAGCTTGCTACAGATGTGGATGGGACCTCACCTATATACCTACACTGAATTAATGTACATTCTGGGGCACCTCTTCACCCCAGAGGAAAGGGCTATGATTAGAAGGGCAGCAATGGCATACTGGGAAACCCGGCAACATGCACTGCAGCCCGCACAAGCAGTAGCACCTGATGTGAAATATCCAATGGCGGATCCCAATTGGGACCCTAATAATAATGATCACAGGACACACATGAGAGATTTAAAAGAAATGATTATAGAAGGAATTAAGACCGCAGTGCCACAAAGCACGAATCTCACTAAAGCGTTTGAGGTAAATCAGACCAAAGAAGAGTCACCTGGAGATTTTGTACAAAGGATCAGGGAACATTTGACCAAATATTCTGGAGTAGGACCAGATTCGCCAGCCTTTGATAACTTATTGAAAATGCAGTTTGTTACCAAAGCTTGGCCGGATATTCAGAAGAAGCTGCAAAAGATGGATTGGCAAAATGCCACAATTAGTGAACTAGTGAGAACTGCGCAGCAGGTTTTTGTAAATAGGGATGTTGTGAAACAAAAGCAGAAGTGTCAGATGATGGTAGCAGCCATACAGAAGGCGGGGGAAGGGGAGAAGAAGTCAGAGGAACGGACAGAAAATAAGGAACAGAGGATGACAGGAGGATATCGGGGCAGAGGAGGATATAGAGGGAGAGGCTCCTATGGCCCAACTAGGGGAGTGGGACCCAGGCCTGGGGGAATAATGTGCTACCGGTGCCAGAGGATAGGTCATTTTGCTAGGGATTGTAGGACACCACGGGAGCAAATACCTGATGTGCCTAGACAGAAACAGGAACAGCCACAGACCACCAGGACAATGGGGGAAGTGGGGGCTGAATTGTACAGTTTGTATGATGAATAGGGACTCTCCGGCTCAGGCCCCGGGACCCGGAATGAGCCATTGGTGAATCTATTTGTGGGTCCCTCCCAGAAACCTATTGTGTTTCTGGTGGATTCTGGGGCAGCCCGGTCTTCAGTCTGTGTAAATATACCGGGAGTAAGTAAAACATCCAAAACGATTAAGGTTGTGGGAGTAAGTGGGAAACCAACTGAAGTACAGCAGTTAGAACCAAGCAGAATCACCCGAGGAAAATGGGGGGTTGAAAGTTCCCTTTTGTTTATACCAGAATCAGGAGTAAATCTACTGGGAAGGGATCTAATGGTTCCCCTGGGGTTTAGATTAATGGATGAAGAACAAGGGACACCAATGTATGTGCTCCAAACAGAGACTGAAGAACAGATTAACCCCAAAGTGTGGGTGGATGGGAAAACTATGGGAAGAATAGATATGGAACCTATAAAAATTATGGTCAAGCCCGGAATTACTCATCTCTGGACCCCACAATATCCTATGAAGAGAGCAGGAAGGATAGGTCTGCAACCAGTAGTAAACGCCCTTTTGAGTCAGGGGCTCCTAGAGCCCATAATGTCACCTTTTAACTCCCCGATCCTGGCAGTTCAAAAGAAAGACGGCAAATTTAGGATGGTGGAAGATTTGAGGAATATCAACGGGATAGTCATACCCCGATTTCCCACAGTGCCAGATCCTTACACCCTGTTAAGTAGGATACCTCCTTCCACTCGATGGTACACAGTTATTGATTTAAAAGACGCCTTCTGGGCATGCCCACTGGATGAAGGGAGTCGAGATCTGTTTGCTTTCGAGTGGGAGGACGTGGAGACTGGTCAAAAGAAACAATATAGATGGACAGTCTTGCCCCAGGGATACACTGAGAGTCCTCTGTTGTTTGGACAGGCATTGGGGGAAAGGCTGAAGGAATTTAGGCCCACCAAACCCAATAAAATCTTGTCATATGTTGATGATTTATTATTGGTTGGGGAAAAGGAAAAGGAGGTTAAATTGGATTCCATTCGATTGTTGAATTGGCTGGGCGATCTGGGAGTCAAGGTATCCAGGGAAAAGTTGCAGTTCACTGAAAGGAGAGTTAAATATTTAGGGCACATATTGGATGGGGGAACCAGACAATTGGATCCAGATAGGGTAAGAGGTATCATGGAATTGAGACCCCCGAGAACTAGGACTGATGTGCGAAGAATGTTGGGATTGCTGGGATATTGCAGATTATGGATAGACCAATATTCAAAATTAACCCAATTCTTGAATAAGAAGCTGACTGGGAAGGAAGAGGAAGTATTGTGGGATGAAGGAGACAGGGAAAGATGGGAAGAAATTAAGAGGACCCTAATCGCCAGTCCGGCATTGGCCCTGCCCAATTTACAACAACCCTTCCATCTATATGTGACAGTGGCATCTCAAACGGCAGTGGGGGTGCTAGCTCAGAAAAGGGGAGGAAGATACCAGCCGGTGGCTTATTTGAGTACAACATTAGAACCAGTGGTCAGAGGGTGGCCAGCGTGCATACAAGCAGTAGCAGCAGCAGCCGAACTAGTCCTAGAGAGCAGAAAACTGACTTTTGGGGGAGCCTTGGTTGTACACAGCCCTCACCAGATCGGGGCGGTCATGACAGGAGCCGCCCCGACCTGGATGACGGATAGACGTTTGGTACAATATGAGGGAATTTTGAGAACCGGCTCAGATATCACTATTGGAACAGACAGGAATCTAAATCCCGCAGAATTTCTCAGGGGAGAAAGGAAGGAATGGGACCCAGATGAGCATGACTGTCTGAGAAATATAGAATTGATGGCAAAAGTAAGGGAAGATCTAAGTGAAGTGCCGTTAAAGGAGGGAGAAAGGTGGTTTGTGGATGGATCCAGTTACGTCAGGGAAGGCAGAAGGAGGTCAGGATATGCAGTGGTAAAGGAAGATGGGGAGGCTATAGAAAGCGGGGCGCTCCCCAACACTTGGTCAGCTCAAAAATGTGAAGTGATGGCATTGACTCGTGCCCTGGAATTAGCAAAAGGATTGGATGTAACCATATGGACAGATTCAAGATACGCATGGGGAGTGGTTCATACTTTTGGCAGGACATGGAGGGAGAGAGGTTTTATTAAGGCAGATGGGAAACAGATTGAGCATGTAGCCTTGTTGGAACGGTTGCTAGAATCACTAACGGGACCACGGAAAGTAGGGATTGTGCATATTTCAGCTCATACCAAAGGGCATAGTCCAGAGGAACAGGGAAATGCATGGGCTGACCTCCGAGCGCGAGAAGCAGCTGAGGGAGAGCCCAGAGACGAAGTAATTAGGCAATGTGTCCTACAGGTTCCGGTGATAGATCCGCAGGACCTGAAAAATTTAGTATTTACTCAAAAGGAAAAGGAATATATGGAAAAGGAGGGGTGGGAAAAGAAAGGAAATGATTGGGAAACCCCAGAGAGACAGATGGTCCTTCCTAAATCGGTGATGCTAAATATTCTAGAGAAAATACATGAGGGGAGCCATCTGGGCACTGAGGGAATGGTTAATCTGGTGAAACCCCTGTATTGGAGCAGGGACATGTGGCCCATGGCGCACGCTATTGCATGGAAATGTTTAATATGTCAGAAGGTTAATAAGGCCCGAACCAGAAAGACAGAAAGGGGCGGGCGACCGTTAGCGGTATGGCCATTCCAAAGGATACAAGTAGATTTTACTGAGTTGCCAGAAAGAGGGGGGCAAAAGTATTTGTTGGTGTTTAAGGATCATCTCACAGGATGGGTTGAGGCCTTTCCCAGCCGCAGAGCCACGGCCCAAGTGGTTGGAAAAGCCATCCTGGAGCACATTCTTCCTCGCTATGGGATAACGGAAGCAATAGACTCGGATAGGGGGACCCATTTCACCCAATTGGCAATGCAAGAGGTGATGAGGGCGGTGGGAATCACATGGAACTTTCACACCCCCTGGCATCCTGAGAGTAGTGGGAAAGTGGAACGGGCAAATGGAGAAATCAAGAAACACTTGATCAAGCTGTATCTAGAGAATGGGTTGCCCTGGACAAAGAATCTCCCCCTGGCCTTATTAAGGATGAGGGTGGCTCCCCGGAAGGACACTGAACTGTCCCCATTTGAAATGATGATGGGCCACCCCTATCTAGCTCCCCTAGGAAACCCTCAGATTGAGTTCAGGGATCAGTACACCCGGAAATATCTGCAGTCACTGTCCCAGTCTTTGCTGTCTTTCCACAGGCAAGGCATACTAGCACAGAGGCCCCCACTTTTGGAGCAACAGCACAGCTTCCAACCTGGAGACCTGGTCCTGATAAAAGCGTGGCGAACGGAGAAACTCACCCCGAGCTGGGAGGGCCCATACCAAGTCCTACTCACCACTGAATCAGCAGTACGGACCAGAGAACATGGATGGACCCACTACCACCGGGTGAAGAGAGCTCCGCCGGAAAGTTGGACGGCGACGGCGAGCCCAGACAACCCGCTGAAGGTGACACTCACCAAATCAGGGACCGGGATCCAGAAAAACGCTCCGGGACTGTGAGACAGATGTGTATATTCTGCACCTGTGCTTGTTTCTTCGAATGTTGTTGCTGTGCTCATTGTGAGGGGTGTGTGCTGTGTGTGCATTGTACTGAGGAGTGTAGTATAGTTTTCATAGAGGATATTATAATTCAGCATTGTAAGGTCAAATTAGGAGGAGAAATTCAGTGTGAATTACTAGAAAGCCCGACAGTTATACAAGCATTGGAGTCATTGTCCCCTAGGAGGGCTTATTCTTTTATACCCCAAAGAAAAGCATGACGGAGATGTGGGAAGAACCCTGGAACCATTGGCGGTGGTGGGTAGGGGTGGTGTGCGCTGCATTAATAATATATATGGTCACTTACTTTTGTTGGCATGAAAAAGACAGAATATGTGGAAGACGAAGGGGTGCCCGGATACCGCCGGGGGTGCTAGCACTGATCTGTCTATCTATTCCACACATCCCCACCCAAGCAACCCTGCCCGGTCAGGCAGAATCCCAATGCATGGAATGTATCCAATCCACTAGGACAGGCCACAGGATTACCCAGACTCTCATGTACTATAACGTAGCCCCAGACTGTATTCAACAGTTGGACCCTTGTGTGCACAATAAGACACAGTATTATAGATGCATAGTTGAAGGAAATAAGACAGAGTGTTATGAGCCCCTTGCAGTAGGTCCTGTAACGTCCAGTATATACGTATATGGATACAAGGGAGGAACGGCTAATAGAGCCGGGGAAAGAACAAACATGTTCCAGATAGCCCAAAACAGGCAGGGATACATAGCACATAACACCACAAGGGGAGCCGGGAAGGTTATGGTCTGCTTTGATGCCTGTTTAGCAATAAACAAAGGCCAAGGACCAAATGGGAACGCCGGAATTGGGTGTGGAAATCACGGATGGGAACGATCCTATTTACAAGACAGAAAATATCTTTTCAAACATATTAAAGGAGGAAACGTGGGCGCTGGGAGTGGAACTTACAATTATTGGTACACGGAAGGGGTTAAAATGCAGCTTAGTTACAAAGGACCAGAAGGAATCAATTTAACACAAGGAGCAGCTTCCACCGACTGCTCGGCCGGACATTGCAACCCGGTTTGTTTATGGGCAAAAGAAATGCCCTCCACTAAACCAAAAATCATTCATGTGGGCTTAGGGATAGATGGGACAGGTAAGGACCCTTATGGATATTTAGTTATCCAAATACATACAACCAAGGTCACTAAGAAGCCTATTACAGTGTTTGAAGATTTTGAGGAAGAAATTCAGCATCTAAATGCCCTCCCCTTACCCCCTAAGGCACACAATATGTTTTTGAGTCTGGCAGAGACCATTGCAAAGGAATTAACAGTGAAAAATTGCTTTGTATGTGGGGGGACCAATATGGGAGACCAATGGCCTTGGGTTGCGCATGAGGTGAATTATACAGAGATATATCTTTCCCAAAATAATTATACTTATAATCACCCTGGGAAAGAAATTTGGCAAATATCGAACAATGTGGTAGGGATGGAGTGTTTCGTTAGGAACGTGACTTCAAGATCAAATGGGACGCAGGTAGGGAATCTCCCCTGTATGGGACAATGGGAAGGAAAGAACTGGTGGGGCCATAATAATAAAACCTGGCCCACTCCCCTTGGAAAAATAAGACAGATGGGGTTTCTGTTGGACCCAGAAAATAGGACTCTAGAATGGACCACCCCGTTAGGATTCTACTGGGCATGCGGGGAATATGCATATAATCGGCTGCCCCCGGATTGGGTAGGCTCGTGTGTCCTGGCAACGCTGAGACCCAGTTTCTTTCTACTTCCCTTGCATACCAAAGCAAGATTAGGGGTGCCAGTCTACGATGAGATAGGACCTCGAAGGAGACGGGCAATTCAGATAGGAAATTGGTTAGACACGGAGTGGCCCCCGGAAAGGATAATTCAATATTATGGACCAGCTACTTGGGCAAATGATGGCACTGCAGGCTCCTTTGGGAGGGACCCCATATATCTACTTAATCGCATAATCCGCCTGCAAGCAGTAGTAGAGATAATTACTAATGACACTGCAGCCGCCCTGACAAAGTTAGCAAAAGAGAGTGCTAAGAGCCGCACCTATATTATGCAGAATAGATTAGCCCTGGATTATTTATTGGCAAAAGAGGGCGGGGTCTGTGGAAAATTCAATCTGACCAATTGTTGTATAGAAATAGATGATAGTGGAAAAGTGGTAAAGGATATAGCTGATAGAATGGTTAAATTAGCTCATGTGCCGGTCCAAACGTGGGATGGATTCAATTTTAAGGACATGTTCAGTACCTGGTTTCCAAAATTACCAGGACTACAGGCAATTGTAGCCCTCATTGGACTAATAGCAGCAGGGTGCGTCCTGATCCCGTGCATATTGCCCATCTTTGTCCGAGCTATTAATAATTCACTGGCTCTATTAGCAGAGAGAAAAGTACATACACATTTGATGACAATGAGGTATACGGCAGTTCCCACCAGGGAGGATGAGGATAATCAAAGCGGAGTGGGACATGAGTTATTATGTGAGTTTGAGACAAGATACAAAAAGAGGGGGGATTGTGAGAAAGACTAAAACAGGACGTGCCTCAAACTCAGTGGAAAATTCCAGGGTGCCATGTCAGCTAAGTTAGAGGGCGCCATGTCAGCTAAGTTAGAGTAGAGATAAGGAAGCATAGCCCCTGCTTCTCTGATAAGGTTAAACTTTAGAATAGGGAGTGTAGATCGGTTAATGTATAGAAATGTGTTTGACTCTGATAGTTAGATTGTAAGCCAAGCCTCTGAAGGGAGGGGCGGCAGCAGTAGGGAGAGATATAAGCTTATGCCTGTACATTGCTCTTGGCTCTTCGTACCACCCAGGTCGAGGAGCCCGCCTTTGCAAACGCGTTACAATAAAGAGGAACTGGTAAGACTTACTTCGGTGTCTCTTTGTCTGATTGCAAGTCCACGTAAGGGACTTCTCACACAAACAACCCTTGGAAACCGAGGGTGGCATTTCTGCACAAGTTTGCTGGGCACTGACACCGAAAGCCACACCAGCTGGGAGAGAGCAGAAGGAAGGAGGCTGCTGGAAGGGTGCTAATAATGCAGCAGACAGAGAAAAAGGACAAAATTGTTGAATTTATTTCACTCAAACTCTCGAGATGCGGGTACTAGCAGGGCATTGCTGTTCAGGGCTGAGGAAGACCTGCAGAGCTGCGGTTTCCAAAACCAAAGATAGCAGAGAAGTCTGAGGGAGGTCCAAAATTATAGAAATCAGTTGAGAGAGGCACTGGCAGAAATCTTGGGGGAGGAGCAGACGCCTGGAGCAAGAGGGCCTAGGCTGTAGTGGGATTGACAGGCGCTAGCTAGCAGCGTTGTGTATGTGGGCAGGAATGACAGGGTTATTTCGGGACAAGATGGAGAGGCTCATACACAGCTGGAAAAAAAGAGGGAAAGCCTGGAGGTGGAAGCGATTCCCGGAAGTTGACAAACGACGGGAATTACTCATGTGTGTTTTTGAAGAACTGGAGGAAGGAGCTGAAAATGCAAGAGCTTCTTCTGTCGGTGGGAAGAGACCTTGATGGAAACATGGACATGGGCATCTTGCTTTCTGTTTTTAAACGACTGCAAGAACTGAAAATATAGCTTGAAGGAGGAGGAAACTGTGGTGAATGATTTGGCAGATGTTAACAGGAAGCAAAGTCCTGGTGCAAAACTAAAGTGAGGTCTCTGCAAGGCCCACCAGGGTATAGTTGTAAAATAACCTTTTGGTTCTTTCCTTCCTTTCCTCATGCTCTCAGGCTCACTTGGCAACATGCAACATTTGTTCTTCACCCAACCCCTTTCTACATAAGACTCCTTCTTTCACTAACATCTGCAGCCATTCACAAATGAAAACGGCCTGCATACATTTCCTGTGTGTCATAGGATGCAGATATTAACCCCCACCCCACCACTTTAAAAGGTGTTTGCAGAGCTCTGACTGAAATGGCACCAGGCACAGGGTCCACAATACAAACCCCGTGAAATAAGACATAGTGTAAAATCAGTGAATACAATGGGGTTTTTTTGTTGGGAAGTATTTGAGAACCCAGCAGTGGTGCCTTATGCGGGCCTAACCAGAGGGCGGCATGAAGCACACTCTTTGATGATTTTAGCAACATTAATATGACGCTTGACATACCAAGATTTCTGGTGCAAGATGACTTTGTCCTCTCTCACATTTTCCTGATTGCATTCCCCTTAAAATAGGTTACAACTTGGGGGGGGGGGATGGGGTATGATTTCTACCTTGCACCAGACTCCGTTGTCACAAAGGTCTGGGGTGCGAAAAAGCACATTTTCTGTCACATCATTTCCCCAACTGTATCATTTTCCTGAATTAATCACCTACCTGAAAATAAAGAGTTTGGGAGACACAATTGCCCCACTGCATGCAATAGGATGCACACAAAAGAGCAAATCTTTCTTATATGAACAGGTCCTAGTGGTGCTACATTAGTTGCTGCCTTCCATAGCAAAAAAATGGCTGTCTTTTCCAACCTGCTACTTGCTAATGTTTAGCAAGGTAACAATTACATGCACATATCAGGTGCACAAGGTCTAACACGAGTGAGAGAGTGCAGAATGTTTGCATATAGGAGACAGTGCAGTGCATGTGCATATACTTAAAAGATATAAAAGACATTCTCACACAGAGGGAACCCCCAGGACCAGACCTCAGGGCAGTTGCTGGCCTCCCATCCCTGTCCCCATTCCTTTCTGAGCCCTGCTATCATATTATCTCCTGAGAAAATACTTCTTTTCCCTCTATCTGCTGGAGGCTGTTTGCACACCAAAAGAAAAGGTGCTTGCCAGAGGGCTCTTTATTCTCACAGAGTTGGGCAAAGAGAGCAGATTTCTTTGTTTAAATAAACTATCAAAGCTGGGTGCCTTTCAGAGGTGAGCATAAAATTTACTGTTTAATTGTGTAGAGTTGTTTGCAAGTCTGTTGTTACATTTTCAAAGTACAATGATGGAATAAAAGGCTCTCATGTCAGCTGATCTCTCTTAGTTTTTGTTTTAATATTTACAGTACAAACCTCACAATACTGGGCAAGAAAGAGAGATTGAGGGGGGGGGAGAATAAACCCTACAGGTTTTATTCAACAGTAATGGTACCCAGAATGTTCCATTGGCACAAGAATTCCTTGTTGCACAATTTAACATTCTCTCTCTGGGAGGCCCATGTCTTAAATGAAAAATATCTTCTTAGAGCCAGTTCCATGCATGTTTGGGGGTATTTTGCAACTTGACAAGGGGGCCCCATTGTGTCTCAGACAGCAAAATGCATGCATGCATACATACATAAAGGTAAAGGGTCCAGTCGTGACCGACTCTGGGGTTGCAGCACTAATCTCGCTCTATAGGCCGAGGGAGCCGGCGTACAGCTTCCAGGTCATGTGGCCAGCATGACAAAGCCGCCTCTGGCGAACCAGAGCAGCGCACGGAAACGCCATTTATTTATCTACGTACACTTTGACGTGCTTTTGAACTGCTAGGTTGGCAGGAGCTGGGACCGAGCAACGGGAGCTCACCCCGTCGCGGGGATTCAAACCGCCGACCTTCTGATCGGTAAGCCCTAGGTTCAGCGCCACCCGCGTCCCTACATACATACCGGTACATGCATACATAAATTTATTTCTACGTTGCCTTTCCACTGTTCAAACCATGCTCAAGGCAGCCTACAACATGAAAGAGAACCCATAACTACAACATAGCAAAAGTAGTCATAAGCAATAAATCAAACATTAACACACAAGCAAAACTGAAGAATTTGCACACAAATCACAACAAGACCTAAAATAAATAGCAACCACACTCCCCTCCAAAAAGAACAACCACCCCAGGGCAAGAGTCTTGGGCCACCTATGAACACCCAGTGACACAGACACCTTCTCTTCCTGGAGGAAAATTCAATGTGCTTTGCAACAGCTGTGGAGGTCAGATTAAGGGAGGGCCACACAGGAGTTTCCATTAAACCGATGACATCAACAAGAGTCATGGGAAAGAGGTAGTTTCCCCTTTCCGTCAAAATGCCACAGATGGAAATTGGACATGGATAATAACCTATAGATTTGTAAACAGTAGGATTTTATATTGCCTGTCCCAAATGGTGTGTTTTGATTCGACCTTCTCCCAATAGAAAAGAAGCTCCAGGAAGATCATCCGGAAGCAATGCAGAGAGAATTAAAACTAGGTCACCCTGAAGGAAATGTCCCAGCATTAATTTCCATCTTGAGAATGGATGAGGGAAAAGGTAGAAGGCTCATTGCAAATTTGCCTACGTACAATGGGCAGCTTCCATGAATGGAGGTCAAAGGATATTCCATGCCAACTGAAATGAAATGCATTATAAAGGCTTGGTACATTGCATGTCTCAATAAATTAGCATATAGAGTAATAGTCTTGCTCTATTCTGCCTTGGTCAGGCCACACTTGATGTTCTGGGCACCACAATTTAAGAAGGAAATTGACATGCTGGAAGATGTGCAGAGGAGGGTGACCAAGATGATCCAGGGTCTGGAAAGGAAGCCTTATGAGGAACGGTTGAGGGAGTTGGGTATGTTTAGCCTGGAAAAGAAGAGACTGAGAAGAGATATGATAGCTATCTTCCGATATCTCAAGGACTGTCACATTGAAGCTTATTTTCTCCTGCTCTGGAAGGTATGGCCCGAACCAATGGCTTCATATTACAAGAAAGGAGATTCCGACTAAACATCAGGAAGAACTTTATTATGGTAAGAGCTGTTCAACAGTGGAACAAACTCATTGTGAGGTGGTGGGCTCTCCTTCCTTGGAGGTCTTTAAGCAGAGGTTGGGTGGCCAACTGTCATGGATGCTTTAGCTTAGCTGAGATTCCTGCATGACAGGAGGTTGGACTAGATGACCCTCAGGATACCTTCTATATGCCTTCTTCTTGTCTCCCTTCCCACGCTTCTTACCCATGTGAAACCAAAACCAGACATCTGGAAAGCCCGTTTTCACTTAAGGCACTGTTAAATCTTTCTTGCACTACTTCTGCTACCTGTAAATGTTGTCATTCTGAAAGACAAACGGCACTGCCATTTGTACTGACCAGTCTTGGCCAACCTCTTGGGGATGTGTACATCTGGTAATGATATGGTGTTTTATAAACATGTGCACACTCTGCACATGCTCAGGGGTACCTATGACATGGTAAAGGCCTGCTTACGAGGCTTGCCAGAACAGGGTTTGGCTCAAAATGATGACCCTCAACCGAATGGACTACTGGTCTGATCTGATTCACTGTAAGGTGGTCCTCTGATACCAGACCATTCTCATTAGAAAGCAATAGCACATTAACTGATTAGTACAATAACAACAAAGGGATGCGGGTGGCGCTGTGGGTTAAACCACTGAGCCTAGGACTTGCCAATCAGAAGGTCGGCGGTTCGAATCCCCGCGACGGGGTGAGCTCCCGTTGCTTGGTCCCTGCTCCTGCCAACCTAGCAGTTCGAAAGCACCTCAAAGTGCAAGTAGATAAATAGGTACCGCTCCGGCGGGAAGGTAAACGGCGTTTCCGTGCGCTGCTCTGATTCGCCAGAAGTGGCTTAGTCATGCTGGCCACATGACCTGGAAGCTGTCCGCCATCTCCCTCGGCCAATAACACGAGATGAGCGCCGCAACCCCAGAGTCGGTCACGACTGGACCTAATGGTCAGGGGTCTCTTTACCTCTGTTTTTGTTGTTTAGTCGTTCAGTCATGACTTACTCTTCGTGACCCCATGGACCAGAGCACGCCAGGCACTCCTGTCTTCCACTGCCTCCCGCAGTTTGATCAGACTCATGTTGGTGGCTTCAAGAACACTATCCAACCATCTCGTCCTCTGTCGTCCCCTTCTCCTTGTGCCCTCAATATTTCCCAACATCAGGGTCTTTTCCAAGGAGTCTTCTCTTCTCATGAGGTGGCCAAAGTATTGGAACCTCAGCTTCAGGATCTGTCCTTCCAGTGAGCACTCAGGGCTGATTTCCTTCAGGATGGATAGGTTTGATCTTCTTGCAGTCCATGGGACTCTCAAGAGTCTCCTCCAGCATCATAATTCTGGAAGCTGGAAGCTGTACGCCGGCTCCCTCAGCCAATAACGCGAGATGAGCGCCGCAACTCCAGAGTCAGTCGTGACTGGACCTAATGGTCAGGGGTCCCTTTACCTTTACAATAACCACATATTGAAAATCAATTTTAATTTGCATTCTCTGATAGCAGTTGCTCAGTGCTGACTGCAGAATTGCAGGTGGTCTTCAAGCATCTCTGGATTCAGAAAATGCGTTATGATTTTCTGAACAATAAATTACAGTAGGTGACTGCAGTGGAGCTGAACTAAGAGTCTGTGCTGCTGTGCAGTGGCGTTGCCTGGTCCCATGCATGATGGCTCGTTTGGTATAGCTGCACTCATAATACTTGGTCTGAATCTACAGCTACTTCTTGTCTGGCATTAAGGTTGAGTTTTTCAAAATTGCTAGGAAAAAATCTCAAACAGAAAATATAATGAGAACAAAACATTTTGACATTATCAGGAAGGGTTGTTCCAAGAGATTAGAGGTGAGAAATCCAAACTGCACCCAGTGCACTAATTTATATGGGGCCCAATCCATTAGGGAGTCCCCTTGCATGAGCCTCTTTGAAAGGAACAGGAACTGCACAAGAGGTGACATTTGCACATAAACATTTCCCGGAGAAGTCTGATCACACTTTAGCAGCCTTAATGATGCCCTAAATATGCTGGCAGATGCAGCTGGTGGCAGGATTGCCTCTGTTACATGGGAATTTTGCATGCAGCTGGGTGAGAACAGAATCTGGCTAGGGCGGGCCCTAGAATCTATTTATTTTTTCTTTCTTGGCTGCAGATGAGGGCTCCTCCTGTGCCTGTCATCATCCTGAGATGGTTGGAGGGTGTGCACAGCATCAGTTTAGAGGGATACTCAGGCTTCCCTCTGCAAACTGCACACCAAACCTGAGGCATGCCCACATTTCAATTGCCTTTCTTTTCTTGCAGATATAAACCAAACCGTTTAAGATGGCAGTTCCTGCTTTTTCCTGAATGTGCATCTTTTCCCCTTCCAAAGCCACCATCCGCTTCCCCTGCGGCGGCTTCTGCTCTGTTGTTAATCCTTCCCGGATCGCCCGCTTTCCCTTTAAATGTGCGGCTGTGTCATCTGACCCTGCCGGTACCCTTTTGCAGATGCCAGTGCAAAGACAGGCAGGGCAGGCCAAGTCACATGCATGCCTACGCTGCAAGAGTCACGGCCGAAGGTGCGCAGTTTGTGTCTTCTGACAGGCACACTTCAATCCATAATTTAAATATGCCATTTGCGATTGAGTTTCTATTTCGGAAACCTTGCCTGTGAAAACATACGAGGGGAAGCACACCTCTGGGTCTCCTGAGTCATCTCTCTGTTTTATTTCTGTCCGTAGGGGAGCATGCCCATATATGGACATATCTTTCAATGATTATTAAGTAAAGTATTATTATTTATTATATTATTATTTATAACTGTTTCGTTCTCTCTTTATTACTGTACTTTTAATCATATATTATAAGGTAAAGGTAAAGGGACCCCTGACCATTAGGTCCAGTCGTGACCGACTCTGGGGTTGCGCGCTCATCTCGCATTATTGGCCGTGGGAGCCGGCGTACAGCTTCCAGGTCATGTGGCCAGCATGACAAAGCCGCTTCTGGAGAACCAGAGCAGCACACGGAAACGCCGTTTACCTTCCCGCTGTAGCGGTTCCTATTTATCTACTTGCATTTTGACGTGCTTTCGAACTGCTAGGTTGGCAGGAGCAGGGACCAAGCAACGGGAGCTCACCCCGTCACAGGGATTTGAACCGCCGACCTTCTGATCAGCAAGCCCTAGGCTCAGTGGTTTAACCCACAGCGCCACCTGGGTCCCTAATCATATATTATATTATCTGCAAAAAGTCAGCAAATTGCCCAGGTAGCAGGGAATGTTGTTCCACAATATTCCCTTTTAAAATGTCTCAACTTCTTTCTGCAGATTCTCTGGGTCTGCTCATTTACTGAAAGCCAGGGAGTTCAAAACTTCAGAGACCTTTCTGACTCCTTGCACCAGACAGTCACCTAAGGCAGTGGTTCCCTTGCCTGCCCCCGCCACCACTAATTTTTTTATCGTATTTCCATGGTGATATCACAATTTTAGGGTCTGTTTTAGCACTGTGCAGTTTTTCGATATATTGGCCAAAATTGGTTTTGAAATCACAACGCGATAACGATTTTGACACGGCAATACACAGCAATATATTGCTCCTGATCACCCTCACTTCAAGGTGGAACAGCTCTTCTTGGTCACCAAGTAAGCAGCAGCAGCCATAGTGGGCTGCATCTTCGCTGGCTGCCACCCCACAATCCCCCTCATCTCCTCCTCAAACTACGGTATGAGGTGGAGGTGACTCCGCTTCCTCCCCCCCCCCCCATCTGATCTCCGTGGCTGCTTCTTCCCTCATCATCCCCACACCTGATCTCCAATTTCAGACATTGTGATTTATCAGAATATCATGATGTTTAGCTGCTGATTTAACACGGTGTTGAAAACCAGCCCTAGCCTGTTTTTTTGTGTGTGTGTTTTTAGTATACCTAAAATCCTTTGCTTATTAGGGGCTACCCCACATTTTGTTCAAAAAATTGCTTTGCAGAGGTAACTATCATGGTTATCAGAATTTTCAAAAAGTGGGGGTCCATGGCTTGGCTTTTGAAAAATAGGGGGGCCTCAGTAATTAGCTAAGGAACTGCCTCACCCATATATCGCTGCCCAGCAACTGCCTTCCTCCATCAGTTGCCAGCTGAAATTAGACAGGCGCCCAGCCAGGGCCGGCTCTAGGCCCGCCCCCAGTGGCGCAGGGCACCAGGGTGCCAGGCCACCAGGGGCGCCGCTGCGCCCGCTGAGAGGTGCAGCTGAGGCTGCCCGAGGCGCACCTCCGCTGTTCAGCGACTTCAGGCCGCTCTCCGGAGGCACGCGGGCCTGGGGCCGCCTCTGCCGCGTGCAGGGGCATTGCAACAGGGGGTGGGCAGCGCCCCCTGGCCCAGGGCCGGCCCTACGGCAGGCTGGGTGGCGCAGAGCAGCTGCGCCCGCGGCAGCTGCCTGCCCGCCGCGCTGGGAAACGGGGCGGGGGGGGCACCGGAGGGATCTGTCGCACCAGGGCACCAGGCATGCTTAAGACGGCCCTGCGCCCAGCATCATGATGTTCATATGCTCACTGAAAATGCTTTTGTTCAAGAAGGCTTTCCCAGAGATGTAATATTTCAATAATTATGAGCTATTAATTGTACAGCAGTAGAACATGGGGTGAAATAAGAGCCCCTCCTCCTCAGATTAATTAAATAAACATTTGGTTGATTTATAAAACAACAGGAGTACAATCAAGGAATAGACACAGGAAATGCCCCAGCTGATACAATAGCCCGGTAGGATATATCTTACATGGCACCAGCAGAACCATCATCCAAGGCAGAAGGTCAAAGGCCCTTCTCTTTGCAGAAGATGCCGTAAGGAATCTACAGTCTGTAAGCCCACCGCTCACTCTCACTCTAAAAAATTCTAACACAAGACTTGGCTGTACTGTATATTTATAGCCCCTTGCCTGTGAAATTGAGGCAGTGGCATATCCTGCTTTAGAATATAGAGGCAAAGATGAAACAAAGGTCAACTAATAGAAACAACATCTACTTTTGCATAGCTGCCAAGTTATCCCTTTTTTTAATGGATTTTCCATTATGCTGAATAGGCTTCCTCACGAGAAAAGGGAAAACTTGGCAGCTATGTACTTTTGCCCCTTAGGAAGCCAGGTGGATTCAGAGTGTGGGGTAAAACAGAGACAAACAAGAGGTCAGATTACGTTGTCAAGTGTGCCCCAGCCTCCTAGTGCCGAGTGGTTTCAGGGTTGGTTTCCTTGGAATAATCACTGGAGACAGGTTTTGTTTATGTCATTTTAAGATTTTGCTTCTACATATATACAGGTTCACAGCATTAACTTCAATAGATACGGCTCCCATCAGATTCTTAAGGGAAGTCAGGCCTCTGGATCTTTCCCAGCACTGCCAGTCTAATTGAGGGGCTGTGGGGGGAGGAGGCAACTCTCAACTGTCTCTCTCCTTCCAAAATAGCCCATCCATTAAGAGATATCTCCTTAACAAAGGAGGGTGGCCACAGCCATCAAGATAATCTCCAGCTGAACTCCTGGTACCATTAACCTTCTCCTGGCCAAACCTGCTTTACAACCAATAATGATGGGCCTTACATCCAGATAAACCTCCCAAATTTACAACTATATGTCATTTTTACAGTTGCACCCGTTGCACCACTGAATTTCCGCAATGGGTTCTGAGAATTGTTTATTTGCTGTTGGCATTCCATCTGTCTTGAGAGACAATGGAGTGCGCCCATTTAGCTTATTAGTTGCTTTTTGCCATGGCAACTCAAAGCAACTTAACAATAGTTTAAGCAAAAAACAAATACATACATTAAAACAAGCATTAAAAATACAAAATCAACTAAAAGACAACCCTTTTTTTTTGGTCAAAACTAGATTAAAACATCCCACCCACTCAAAAATGCCACAGATATTTAAAAGCAAAAGGCTGGATGAAAAAGGAATGTTTTTTAAATAATAATTTTTATTGATTGTACACATTAAAACAAAACATACATAACATATTATCCCCCTTCTTTCACCCACCCTCCACGGGCCCCCTCCTGCCACGAGCGAGTCCCATGCAAAGTGGGCAGTCGAAGGGGGTTCATTTTATAATTGGGTTTGTCCCCTCCCCCCTCCCCCCTCCCCAGAGCCCCCTCCTGCCACCAGGAAGCTCCAGGATGACGAGGAAAAAAGAACTATCTATCCAAATACACTTTTTAACTTTATACTAAATAAAAAGAAAGAAAGGAAAAAAGAAGAAGAAAAAACCCCAACCCCCTAAAAAATAAAAATAAAAAATAAAAAACTATTATAATCATTCATTATACATTATACATATACATTGTTTAAGGGCTTCCCCATCCTCCCCCCTTCCCCGGTTATCCTTTTCAATATTCCCATTCTATTTGCCAATT